>NC_090254.1:28957682-29062682 GCF_037325665.1 Littorina saxatilis
GACAGTTTCTACCATGGCGTGAGGTATGGGTCTGGGTTTCACAAAGACTGGTTTCTTCTCTGTCACTTCAATGGAACATTTTTCCAGGTTCGTCGTCTTTGGAACATCTGTTAGGAACTCTTCAAATTCTTCACAGATCATCTTCGCCTCTTTGACCTTTGCCTCGTCCAATTTCTCGTCGAAATGGATGTTCTTCACATTTTCGGTTCTTTGAGTTTCTAGGAGGGGTAACATCTTCTGAGTGTCATACTTGAAAATGTCATCGTCCATCGTGTTGTCCTCTTCCATGACAACAGCCACGACCTCTTCTCCTCCGTCTTCTTCATCACTTTCTTCTTCGTTTGAAGCAGGAACACTCGCTTGGGCAGATGAACTGGGATTGGGAGTGGCGGAACTCAATTCCCGTTCTTGGTACTCCTTGATGAGGTTGATGTGGTAGATTCGTGTTCTTCTGCCAACTTGGATCTTGTAGTCGAATTCATTCAACTTTTCCACAACCTTGTAGGGACCTGACCATGTAAGTTCCAGCTTGTTGTTCTTCACAGGGCGTAGAAGTAGAACCCGTTTTCCGACTTCTAGCGTCCTTGGTTTTGTTTTCTTGTTGAAGAAATGGGCTTGCTTGCTGGCTGCTTTCTTCAGGTTCTCACGTGCCACGTTGCACGTTTCTTCTATTCTGTTCCTGAGGTTGACTACATATTCCGCTGTAGTCTTCTGCTCCCCTGAGATTTCTTCTTTGGTCCATGTTTGGCGCAGCACTTGCATGGGTCCTTTGACAGATCTCCCATACAGCAGCTCAAACGGCGAAAATCCCATGCTTTCTTGTGGGGCTTCTCTGTATGTGAACAGGAGGGCGGGGATAAACGTGTCCCATTCCCTCGGTTGATCGATCGCTAACTTTTTCAGCATGCTCTTCAGTGTGGAGTTGAACCTTTCGACCAAACCATTCGCTTGAGGGTGAAACGGTGCAGTCATATGGTGTTTGATGCTGAGAAAGTCGTTCACTTCTTTCATCAGGTGGCTGGTGAACTGTGTGCCTTGGTCCGTTATCACTTCATCTGGGATTCCCAATCTAGTCCACATCTCCCAGAGAGCTTCAGCTACGGTGTCTGCTTGGATGTTTTTCAGGGCTACGGCTTCGGGGTATCGGGTAGCGTAGTCAACAGATACCAAGATGTATTGTTTCTTGCTCTCCGACATAGGTTTGACCGGGCCGATGATATCCACCGCAACTCTCTTGAAAACTGAACTGATGGGTGGCATCCTTCCCAGAGGGACTTTCTTTGTCTGACTTTTCGGCGCAGTTCTTTGGCATGTGTCACAGGACAAGCAATACCTACGAATGTCTCCTGCACACCCTGGCCACCAGAATTCTGCTCTAATTCTGTCAGATGTTTTTCTTTGACCTAAGTGTCCTGCCATGGGGTGATCGTGACCAAATGAAAGAACTTTGTTCCTGAGTTTCTTCGGAACGATTACTAGTGAACGGTCGTTTCCGTGGCGATCTTTCGTTGTTCTATACAGGATTTCTTTCTTGTATGAATACCGTATCCCATTGATCCCTTCTGGAGAGTTGGCAAATTGCCTGATGGTCTTCAACGAAGGGTCACTTGCCTGTTCTCTCTTCAGATCAGCTGGCGAATACAGTCTTTCTTCTTCCTTGACTCCCTGTTTGTGGCTGCAGCTTGGTTTCTGGGCGTCCTCTGTCGCTTGTGCTCTCGTGGTAACAGCAGCTGCTGTCCCAGGGTACCATGCTGGGTCTCGAACAGGATATGTGGGAGTCAATTTCTTCTCTTTACCTAGTCCATACCATTTACCTATGAGGACAGGGTAAATTGGGTCGTCCATCACCGTTACTTCTGTCTCGGAGTCAAAGTAGGGTGAATCGATGTGCACCACGGCGGTGTGGTACATCTTCTTGGAGTCTTTCTCTGCCAGAGTAGTCTCCTTCATTTTCGCTGAATATGCCTCCTTTGGCACAAACTTTTTGCTGACAATGATACCAGTACATCCAGTGTCTCTCAAAGCGTTGACAATTGTTCCATTCAGCTTCACTGGTACCACTTCGGCACATTTCTTTTCCTTGCAATTTCCGCAAAGTTTTTCTAAGAGGATCGGTGTCTCAAGTGTATCTTTCTTCGATGAAACTGCACCTGCTGTGTCTCTTTTGTTTGGACAAAAACGAGAGACATGCCCTTGCAATTTACAAATGAAACAACATCCAGATGCTCGCAGTTTCTCTCTCTCGGCGTCACTCAACTTTGCCTTTAGAGTTTGATTTGCGGGTTTTGTTGATGGAGCAGCTATTCTTGTTTCTTCTTGGGGAGAACGACGTTTTTCAGGCTTGACGTACGTCGATGAAGTTTTGACGTTCGATCTAGATTGTTGATATGTGTTGGCTATCATCCCAATCTCTTTGGCGCTCTTAGGGTCTCTATCCCTAATGTGAACGGCGAGGTCAGGAGGAAGGGTGTCCAACACCTGCTCACGGACCAACAAATCTTTGAGATCTTTTACATCTTGGTCGCATTCTGCTAATTCCACCCACTTGTCTAGATACCGTTCTAGCTTCGTGATGTGCTCTTTATACGTGTCAGTGGCGCTTTTCTTGGTTTGGCGAAACTTCTTTCTATAATCTTCGCTAGTGAGTTGGAAGCCCTCATACAAAGCGTGTTTGAGAGTGTCGTAGTCATTAGCGTCTTCCTCGTTCAGCTTTGAGAAGATGACTCTCGCCTTACCCTTCAGAAAGTACACTACACGTGAAGCTTTTGCTGCATCACTCAGGTTACAGTCTCGAGCATAATGCTCGAACTGATGGAACCAGCTCTCGATGTCATCACGGTCGTCTAGAAAAGGAATCTTGGGCTTGAAACCATCATCTTCGCGGATACGTCCTGGCGAGTTGTTGTTCCTGTTGCCCTCTTGGTTGGCGTTCTGGATTTTCAACTGTTCCAGTTGGAATTGTCGTTCAGCGTCACGTTCTAGCCGTAGTCGTTCAGCGTCACGTTCTTGTCGTTCAGCATCACGTTCTCGTTCTTCGCGATCAAGAGTTTGTTGCTTCTCTTTCTGATCAAGAACAAATGCACGCAACTCGGCTCCTTCTAACCCCAACAACTGTCCTTCGGCCAATAGCTGTCTAGTCAACTCTAGCGGATCTACACTTGTGGACTGAGACATATTTACAGGTGACACGTCCGTGCACGCCTGTGGATCAACCTCTTCTTCGTTACGGTTGCTGTCAACTTGAAGAGAGAGATGAACACTCTCTTCTTCGTCAGCAGGGACTGGTAACGAATCTATCCCCTCTTCCCGATCGTTACCGGCAGTAAGGTTTTTTCTTCCCTTCTTATTTGCGGTCACTATGGGGAGAGATTTGTCGGCCGGCTGTTTCCGTGCCAACTGGGCTGCGATGGTGGACTTTCTAAAATTATGAGCTGGGGAACTGTCGTCACTCATAAGTCACCTCGCGTATTATTCCAAAACGTACAAAATGTATGTTGCTCAAACACCGTCGAGCTACTAAATTTCGGATCAAATTACAAAAAGAAACAGTCGGGCGGCGCCTTCGTGCACAAAATGCAAGTCCTAGTTTAGCTCTACTTCTACTGTACTTTGAAATAATTCTTCAACGTATGTTACGTTACGTTTCCACACAACCACCCAAAGAGTTATGTTTCCACGTTCTATCGTGAGTCAGTTTACTTCTATCTACCAACGAGAACTTACACTGTAAACTTTATTTGACTCTTTCTGGCGAAAAGATCAATCTTTCACTCGATCGAACGTTGAATATACAAGATGTATCAAATCAACTGTCAATTCGCATCATTTACTGTGTAGATTAATTTACAGCCACTTCTACAGCAAGTAAATACGACTGATATCCACAAGTCGATTATATAGGGCTTCACAGGGAAATACAGGTATTAAATCCTTACCTCTTAGGTACCTGACTCCCACCAACCTCCCGCGTAATTTAGAACAAACTAAGGGGAATGATGGTTCCGATAGTACGTGCAAGAATACTATCACACTGATGAATTGGAACACCACAAATAAAATTGGGAGCTAACAAATCAAAAGTGGTCTCGCTAAATATTGATTTTTTAACGTGTCGTTTCAGCTGACAACACTTCCAGTTTTTATTTTACCGTGTGATAGGGCACACGTTGAGTTATAGATCTGTGATAAGTAATATAACTAAAGGTAAATAAATAAAAGACGATGGCGATGAAGTACGAACATATATACAATACAAATCGACATGCAGGAAACCTACAGCAATTTTGAAACGAGAAAAATTTGGAACGGCTGGATCGAAAGTAAAACGTTGATTCAATATCCCGTGACTCGAGCCCCCATTGTGACGTCTGCTTCTCGTTCTAGGGCTGATCAGTGTTTAACAGAGACAAGTGCAAAGAAGTAATAAGAAATTTAATAATTCTGTACTTTCAAAAACATGCACGTGATCATTCTTGCAGACATCAATCCCTTTCTCTTAGAACCTTCAAATGAAAGTTTTATAGATTATGATTTCTCTGGTGTGATTTCACACACACGTAACAACATTGTCTTTCTTCTTCTTGTTGCGTCGACGTTTAGCATCGAAGAGCGGAACGTACTTCTTCTCGTTGAAAATGTATTTCGGTTTACACAAATGAAGACGTGATGGTGTGTTAATGTTCACAAAATATAAAGCAGTCTACTCATCATGATAAACTCGATCTGGGTGACACTTGGGGACGTTGGTGGTTCCTTCCGTGGTTACCGCTGACGTTGCCCTTCCCACAGTGTTCACACGACATCATTTACACAAGCATTGTACACCCCTGTACACTTGCACCTTCTGCAACACACACGTGCAATATCTGTTATTATCAAGTATGATTTCCATCGATATCATTCAATTTGTTTCTCTAAAACAACACAGAAACAAGAGTTCACAGACTGACACAAACACATGGACAAATGAACAATACCTGTGTTTTCCTGTGAATCAATAATGTTAAAATGTATTAGCGTGTTTTACCTGCGGTTAGTGGACCTTTGGAGATCGCAAAATGTGGAAATCCGTCCACGGAAGGTGAAACATATGCTGGTGCAATCTATGTGGCTTCGTTGATTGCTGCCATCTTGGAGTCAATGAAACGGTCAGAGCATTGCATCCTAGCAACCTCAACTGAATATATGTACAGTTCATATTCACGAATTAATACCAATGCACGCTGTTTTCTTTTGCTCTCTTCGTTTAAATTTCTTTCCATGAAGATAAACAAATTCTTGTCTTGTACGCTGGTTTGGACTAATGGCGCGAGCGTTGACGTCATATGTATACAGTGTCGTCATGACGTAGTCTCGGTCATTTAACCTCGTTTTGTGTACGCAACTAGTGAAGTCTCGATTAATATGAGAGAGGGAGTCGATACACGAATTCCATTCGTCACACTCTCATTGTTTTATTTCCACACAACAGTCCTAAGCGCAAAACTCACGAAAAAAAGTTGAACGAATTGGTTCTAGTCAAAGAAACGGTGTCACATCGACTGCAAAGCTACACAGTTCGGTTTGGGATTATAATGACATCATTGCACACCCGGTATATCCTGCAAGTAGTGTTTGAACGCACACTTGTTCAGATCGTGATAGCTGTGCTTTTGTTAATCTGTGCAGACTTCATTTCTTCATGCACTGTTTTTGTCTTCGTTTTTGTCCCTTTTTGTTTGCCCATGAGAAGGGTGAATCTTGTACACATTTGTAAGATTACAGATTTGAGTACCCACATTTGCACGCGAGTCGTCTGTTCGCGATATGGATGATTGCAAGCACTGAACAAAATAAGTCCATGAACAGAATCGAAATTCCAAAGCTGAATACCTTGCGTAACAAAACCGTTCCTATATTGACACTAATGGAATTACCTACGACAGTTACAGAGAATGTTCGAGTTTGTCTGAAGGTGTGTCTACATTACAGCACCGCGAATGTACCTTGGGCTTCTTGAGGTGTCATTCGACAGAAAACGTCTTCACCACTTGAAGTTACAGTATTTTGTTGTTCTTTTTCATGTAAAGGTATCCTTAACTGAGCCCGAAAGTGCCTTCGCGAAGACTTCACAAAGTCATTTAACCGAAGATTTCAGCGAGCTTCATGGAGTGAACTTTGTCTTTGCGAAGTTGACTTGGCCAAATTATTATCCGACCTTATTTCTGGAAACTCAAGAGCATTGATTGAAACAAATTATTCAGAAAATGTAGAACAACACATGAATAATAAAGCAGAAGCTCGAAGGAGCATCGCTATTATAGCTTCTTACGCTACACAATCACAGACTGGAATTGACTCGAGAATTGATAAAGATTGTTAAGAACTGTCACGTACACTGGTGAACAAAAATCAAAATCTCATTGTTTGCGTTTCCACTTAAAGACACATTTCTTACCTTGCTGGTCACCGTGTCAATTCTGTCCAGAGTAGTACATGGAATATAATTACCATTCCTTCACTTGGACACATACAAACATCAAACAATCTAGGTGCTCTCAGTGAAAAGTGGAATTTCATATGTGGGATAAATTGATGTTTTAGTTGACACTGGTGTCAATGTGCAACACAATTCATCAGCACCTTGCACAGACAGCAGCCGGGATGTTGATTTTTGGTATGAGTGCAAGTGGAGGGATAAGCTTTCAACGGGCAGATTTGAGATAGTAGGCCGAACTTTTTTTCCTTGAATTACTGTGCCTTTAACAGTCTTGCAACGCACAATACTCAGGTAGCGAGAAGAATGTTTAAAACATTCCAAACTTCCCACATTAGTTCAAAAATTGCAATCTCCGTAACGGAAAGACTGGGATGAAATATTCAGCAGGTTCAAGAATAATCAGGAATCAAGGAAAGAATGTTTCTACAACGCTTAAAATAAGCTAGGGGAAAATGTGAGGAGTGAATGCGTAATGGTTAGAGCAGGAAGAGAGAAGACGGATTAAAAGACGTGCAAAAAGCAATGAGGCGGAGAAAGATGGGTCAGAATGTGTGCGGGAGGGGCTGAGCATGGAGGTGGTTGAGACATACTGTCATACACAAACAGACCTGCAGCGCGGGGTAGGCAACTCTTACGGGTGAGAAAAAGAGAGAAGGGGAGATATACATAGAGAGAGAGAAAAGGAAAGAGAGAGGGAGGTGGGCACAGAGATAGAGAGGGAAAGAGAGACAAAGATACAAAGAGAAAGAGAGAGGTAGAAAACGAACAGACGAATAAACGAACGAACGAACTTTAATTTACAAGGATAAAGGTTTAAGGCACGTTGTCATATCCAACAACCTGTCCTTAAACAAATACCATACATGTAATATTTAGTAAAGAAGCATACAAAAATAAAATAATAAATAATGTTAAAGCTAAATTCAATCTGATTTTTTTTTTAAATGCAGAGAAAGGTAGAAAGACTAAAATAAAGAAAAAGAGAGAGAGAGAGAGAGAGAGAGAGAGAGAGAGAGAGAGAGAGAGAGAGAGAGAGAGAGAGAGAGAGAGAGAGAGAGAGAGAGAGAGAGATCAAATCAAATCAAATCAAATCAAATCAAATGTTATTTTACGAGGGTTGTGGCATAAGCAATATAAACGAGCTTCTTTTCAGCCAGCCCTCGCCCAGAGAGGGACTATTCTAATCTTAAATACATATATATGTATAGGTTACAACACGAGTGGTTTTTTATATGGCTTGTATTTCAGTCAAGACCCAGCGGATGAATATCATCGGGAGACACGAGCCTCTGAAATATAAGCCATATAAAAAACCACGAGTGTTGTAATCTGTATATCCCATTCTACCATCAAACACAAAGTGTAGACTAATAGCGGCACTGTTGCGATCTGTGCAGTGTAAAACATTGTTGCCAGCGAGACTTAGCCCTTTTGCAACCTTAAACTAAGTGACCGTCGCTGAAAAAATAAAACGAATGAGTGCATCGATAAGTACGCGGTAACACTACTTTCAGACCATTTAAAAGCTTTAAGTAAAGGTTCATAAGTTGCAAGAAAGTAATGAAGTCGTATAGAAATTAATTTAGTTGAAGCGCACAATTCTTTTGTTTTGCGTTTCAGGTCGGCAGAACGGGCGAAACGGGTTTGGGACCCATTTGGCTTACTCGATTCAGAATCGATTCCACACGTTGTTTTTCTCGAACGAGTTATTATACAATTAGGCTTATTGACAGAGAAGCAAATTTTAGGGAACAAATATGTAGGTTTAGATTTAACCATTTGCTCCCTATTTGAAATGTATCTACGTGATAAACTGTTTTGCGAGTGTGTTTGCATGGATGAACTTAAACTGGTATGGGTGTGAGCAAAACGGGACCGAGTTGGTGAAGTCGCGAATTGCTGACACGTCTGTCACCGCCGATTGATTGCATTTTGAAGGAATATGACTGGATTACGGAAAAATACACACATGTTAAGTTCTTGGATACCTTCATCGCCAATGTGGACTTACTGCAGAGCCAGGCAAAAGAGTAGACTTGCTCGCAAAACACGTGAAACAGCCGATGTTTGATAGCGAAGCCAAACCGTGCCAGGTAAGGACGCTTCTCGGTCTCGCTACGCATGTCACCAGTGACAGTGTTGTTGCTTTGAGTTTGACTAACAAACTCGAAACTGTCATTTAAAACATGAGCCAAATGTGTATTGATTGTGTGATTAGTCTATGTGACAGTGCTTCTATTATCTGTGCTCCCTAGCTTCTGTCAGTTCCCACACCGACACTGCCAGAGAAACTGAAGACGCACACCAAAACACACTACTGACAGATTCTCAAAAGTCGTCTGCTAACGATGCAAGGGAGGGTACTCGTGTTTTTGTTTTGGTTCGCTAGCATCTGGGTATCTTGTAAGTTGAATGTTCGTTTTTTTCGACCTGCATTGCTTTCATAATGAAAGAAACGTTTGCTTATTGCATCTCATACATCAGATCAGTTCTGAGATTCATTTTTGCGTGCAACTGATATGGTTTTCTGAGCCGTGCAATACAATTTTGGAACTTCATACAAATGTGTCACATTGTTCGGCGCGAGGTCAAAGGTCGGGAGGAAAGTAGTTCTTTGCACCAATCGGAATCTGCACTATCATATATTTTTTGGAGTCCATGATGTATTTATTGAGCTATAAAAATACAACATATATACCCATACTGAAGTAACAGAGACAAAGAAGGGAGGTCATGGGATATACATATATATATATACAAACGTAAAAGAGAGAGAGAGAGAGAGAGAGAGAGAGAGAGAGAGAGAGAGAGAGAGAGAGAGAGAGAGAGAGAAAGTAAGAAACCATAATATAACGAAACAAAGTATAAGTGTATAATATATCTGTCTTTGTTATAGGCACAAATGTCCGAGAAAGACAAGCCCCTCCGGCTCATTCTACAGAATCACTTCACTGATCTTACCGTAAAGACGTTTATTTCAGTGATCTTTTCCATGAACAATTTAACTTGCTCCCCAACAGCTTTTCTAAGGGCCTGAAGCATGGGGGCCTTGCAGACTTAGCCTTTAAGCGGACTAAATTTTTGCTCCAAGTCGTGAAACATTGAACACTTTGTGGAGAGCGAGGCTTGCAGCGGAACACCAAATGCCTACTAAACATTGAGCCGCTGCCGTTTTTGCCGGGGTTTTAAACACTCTTCTCTTTCCGGTCACTGATCCCTTTACAACTTTTTGTAAAGAGAGTTCTTTCCTGGGGCAGTAGAGCGGGACAGATTGGACAGAGTACCGTCCCCTTTTTTGTTCCGGAAAATCTGAGAGAATGTCAATGTCTTCGTGTTTGCTGGAACATTCTGGCAGCTGTCTTGTGATCTGTTTCTTCTTCATTCCAGACCTCATGCTCTGGGCTTTCTCCCCACTTTTTTGTAGCACTTGTCTGCCGTTTTGTATACGAGTGATTCTTCGATTGGTACGCGGAAATGAAACGAGGTTGGGGGCGAGTGTGTGTTTGGCATGCTCCAGTAAGCAGCTGAACTTCACAAGAAGGTCGCTACTGAGGAAACATCCACTTCCAAGAGAGGGGGACAAATATAGAGGTACACGCGCGTACATTGTAACAGATATATGAGAACATGAACGTGCAAAATGGGGAAACAAGTCGCGTAAGGCGAAAATACAACATTTAGTCAAGTAGCTGTCGAACTCACAGAATGAAACTGAACGCAATGCCATTTTTCAGCAAGACCGTATACTCGTAGCATCGTCAGTCCACCGCTCATGGCAAAGGCAGTGAAATTGACAAGAAGAGCGGGGTAGTAGTTGCGCTAAGAAGGATAGCACGCTTTTCTGTACCTCTCTTTGTTTTAACTTTCTGAGCGTGTTTTTAATCCAAACATATCATATCTATATGTTTTTTGAATCACGAACCGTCAAGGAATAAGATGAAAGTGTTTTTAAATTGATTTCGACAATTTAATGTTGATAATAATTTTTATATATTTAATTTTCAGAGCTTGTTTTTAATCCAAATATAACATATTTATATGTTTTTGGAATCAGAAAATGATGGAGAATAAGTTGAACGTAAATTTGGATCGTTTTATAAATTTTTATTTTTTTTTACAATTTTCAGATTTTTAATGACCAAAGTCATTAATTAATTTTTAAGCCACCAAGCTGAAATGCAATACCGAAGTCCGGGCTTCGTCGAAGATTACTTGACCAAAATTTCAACCAATTTGGTTGAAAAATGAGGGCGTGACAGTGCCGCCTCAACTTTCACGAAAAGCCGGATATGACGTCATCAAAGACATTTATCAAAAAAATGAAAAAAACGTTCGGGGATTTCATACCCAGGAACTCTCATGTCAAATTTCATAAAGATCGGTCCAGTAGTTTAGTCTGAATCGCTCTACACACACACACACACACACACACACACGCACATACACCACGACCCTCGTCTCGATTCCCCCCTCTACGTTAAAACATTTAGTCAAAACTTGACTAAATGTAAAACAAGTCGCGTAAGGCGAAAATACAATATTTAGTCAAGTAGCTGTCGAACTCACAGAATGAAACTGAACGCAATGCAACGCAGCAAGACCGTATACTCGTGGTCCACCGCTCACGGCATTGGCAGTGAAATTGACAAGAAGAGCGGGGTAGTGGTTACGCTATGCTGCATAGCACGCTTTTCTGTACCTCTCTTCGTTTTAACTTTCTGAGCGTGTTTTTAATCCAAACATATCATATCTATATATTTTTGGAATCAGGAACCGACAAGGAATAAGATGAAAGTGTTTTTAAATTGATTTCGAAAAAAAAATTTTGATAATAATTTTTATATATTTAATTTTCAGAGCTTGTTTTTAATCCGAATATAACATATTTATATGTTTTTGGAATCAGCAAATGATGGAGAATAAGATAAACGTAAATTTGGATCGTTTTATAAATTTTTAATTTTTTTTACAATTTTCAGATTTTTAATGACCAAAGTCATTAATTAATTTTTAAGCCACCAAGCTGAAATGCAATACCGAACCCCGGGCTTCGTCGAAGAGTACTTGACCAAAATTTCAACCAATTTGGTTGAAAAATGAGGGCGTGACAGTGCCGCCTCAACTTTCACGAAAAGCCGGATATGACGTCATCAAAGACATTTATCAAAAAAATGAAAAAAACGTTCGGGGATTTCATACCCAGGAACTCTCATGTCAAATTTCATAAAGATCGGTCCAGTAGTTTAGTCTGAATCGCTCTACACACACACACACACGCACACACACACGCACACACACACACACACACACACGCACATACACCACGACCCTCGTTTCGATTCCCCCTCGATGTTAAAATATTTAGTCAAAACTTGACTAAATATAAAGAGTCGAATGAACGCACGGTCAAACAAACACACACAGACTCAAACAGAAATACAGACAGACACACATACGGATATATACAGGCATACACACTCAGACAGACTCGGACACGGACACTGGCACGGACACAAACACATATAATATGTAAACACACACACACAAACACACACACACACACACACACACACACACACACACACACACACACACACACAGCCTTTCACGCCATCCAATCGAATGAAGAAGCGACTGAAGAGGTTCGTCCACCCCGCCATGGTACTCACTCACGTGAAGGAACGTGACATTGATTGGTCAGAGGAAGAGTAGGGGGTGGGGGAAGTAATATATAGACGGTAAAAATAAGTAGACCAACCGCCATTTGAAGACCAAAGGTGAGAGAGAGAGAGAGAGAGAGAGAGAGAGAGAGAGAGAGAGAGAGAGAGAGAGAGAGAGAGAGAGAGAGAGAGCCAGACAGACAGAGACAGGTAGGCAAAGAAAGAGAAAGAAGCGTGCAGAAATAGAGCTGGAACGTGCTCCAAATGACTACCAAGAGAACATCCTGCCCTACCACTGAATCAGTCCTAACAATTAAGAGGAATATATAATTGGTGCTTGTAGTCCACCTGCGTCCTGCTGATCTATTTGACAAACAGACAATAGTCTCCTCCCCCTCCCCCACAAATGACATCAGCTTGAAATGCAAAAGACATAACGTCACCTTTCGTTTGCGAGCATGATAAAATATGCGCCTCCATCTCTCTCTCTCTCTCTCTCTCTCTCTCTCTCTCTCTCTCTCTCTCTCTCTCTCTCTCTCTCTCTCTCTCTCTCTCTCTCTCTCTCTCTCTCTCTCTCTCTCTCTCTCTCTCTCTCTCAAATTTCTAAATAAATCATTATAGAAAATGTAACAAATTAATTACCCCAACTCCAAGAATTGACCTGTACAAGTCGAGTCTATCATATTCTGTAGCAATTATGTGGAACACCATTCCAAATATAATTAAATTACGAATTCATGAAACATCATTCAAGGAATATTACATGCTGTTTCTTTTACAAAACTTAAAAGAAATATTATCAAGCAGCTGGCAAAATATAACTGTACTCTCTGATTATATTGAAAAACATGATTATTTAAGTTATTGAGTTCAGTAGCGCTGAGTTCAATAATTATTTTCGAGATTTGCTCTATAAATCCCTTAGTGCACTGGGATTGTTTCAATAACGATATTGTCAGTACCGCCAGAGAAAAAAGAAGATTCAAAACGCACATTTTGCAACGCGCATTTGGATAGGTGTGGTCAGGTTTGTGTCAGATCTACTTTTGTGTGGGCTGTCTCAAGTGTGTCGTGCTTTCGTCACACGCAAACTCTTGTTTTAATTTCTGTTGGTAAATTCCAGTGTAGCGTTAAGCTAAAAAGTGATGATCTTTCATAGAGATCTCATTTAAACTCGGAGAAAGGACTGTGCTCTTCGTTATTTGCGATTCGAAACCTTCATCGAGCTTCGACAGATTGACTGTGCAGAGTGTTGCCCCTTGAATTGACTCCGGCCAAGGCCACGGTTAGCACATTTTCAAAGCAAATGTGATATGTTTCTCGTGTTGTATCTTCACTCACCGGGAAGACTGGTACTATATATATATGAACCGTAAGAATGCTGTGAACCCTACACGTATTATGTCCCCATCTTCTTCTTCTTCGTACGACGGTTGAATGTCCCCATCGTTTGTTTGTTCACATTTGCCCAACATGTTAATTTGCTGCGGAGTTTATGTCGTCTGCTAGGCGGCTAGGGCAATCTAACCACGGCACTGCACTGCAGTCTCATTTCAAAAACAACAATTGCTCGTCTGCACGCATGAGGCAGGCTGGTAATAAGTTTTATACATGGTAAGAACGTTCTTAACCCTACACGTTTTCGATTCCGATTGTTGTTGCCTTGAAATAATAATTCGGAAACCATTCATTTACTGAACTGATGCAGTCGTATTTCAGTGTAGTCTACTATAACAGAGTCGACTTTCAAATGCTGGTCTAGCTGATACGTTATCGGAATAACACTTGTGTTTTCTGTTTGCCGCTGGGAAGTTTACACTAACTCATCATTTAGTAATGTGGTTAATAAGCTACATGCCACTAACACGGCATATGAGAAGAATCTTTGCAAGTCAAAACGAGAAGAGACCATTTGTGGAAGAGATACAGCCGCTTCTATTTTTAGATCAGTGGGGTTAACTGTGGCACAGGCGCCTGCGATCTGTCAGGAAAAAAAATTCTGCTTTGAGCCGCAGGAAATGTATGGTTATTTTTTGGTAAAGTGAAGAATATAAGCTACATGTCATTAATTCATTCTGACGATGAGAGTACAGTCTCGCTTTGGCAAAGGGCGTAAGAATACGCTCTGTGGAAAAGTTAGCGCACTCCAAGAGTGCGCTAACAGATTTAAGCGCATCGCCATTAGCCAATCAACTGGTTCACATCGCTTACCAGTACTTACTGACAATTAATATTATTTTTTTTTTTATATTTTTTATTTCTTATACAAACACATATTTCTCTGTTATATATAATTTTCAAGCATTGCTAAAGAATCACAATGCATCTTAAAATGTCTTAAAGGCAGAGTAAGCCTCCCGTAAACCATCACAGATACGGTCAGGCTTTTACACACAGTACAAACACCATTTCATTTCAACACTCACCAATTGAGAACATCCTAGGTGCCCTCCGTAAAGAGCGAACAATTTTCAAAGAATTTATTTTTGCGTGGTTTATCTTACCCCTGAGCCATCGTGAACCCGTGTGATCCAGTTTTCCCTTTTCACAATGCAGTCGTCATAGTTAGTCATTTGAATGCGACTCGACGTGAGCTTATCTACAATAGCACGTTTTTTTTATGCACGAAACAACGGCTGTGGTTCACAAGAACTCTAGCGATGGCTTTTGACTGTTGAGAGGAACGGCGATTTGCACTGATAAACCGGCCGTCGTCTGCTACGACCCTTGCGTGACCCTGCTTCCGGGCTTTTCTTTTTTTAAACTTTCACAACTTCGAATTGTTCTGATCTTGTCTTGATGAAAAACGAATTCTTTTATGATTAAAGAATGTTTGTGTAACAAGCTGTCAATTTATTATTTAGATTTTAAAAGTTAGGTCTAGCGCAAAAACGAGGCGCCGTTGTTGTTAACGGAACAAGTCTACGAAAATAAATTCTTTGAAAATGTCTCACGCTCGACAGAAAGCAGCCAGGATGTTCCCGTTCGGTGAGCGTTCAAATGGAAGTATGCTTGTACTGTATTTAGACGCTCGGGGAGCTCTGTGATGGTTTACGGGAGGCTTACTGTGCCTTTAATTAATTATGGTAAATATGTCATTTGTACTATAGTTAAACTTATCTTTTATTTCTTCTTGTTTGTTACCCCTCAATGGGCGAGGGCCGGAGGAAAATAAGCATGTATACATTGCTTATTCTGTCACCCTCGTAAAATAAATTTCAATTCAATTTAATTCAATTCTCTCTCTCTCTCTCTCTCTCTCTCTCTCTCTCTCTCTCTCTCTCTCTCTCTCTCTCTCTCTCTCTCTCTCTCTCTCTCTCTCTCTCTCTCTCTCTCAGTCAGACTCTGTGTTATGTATTTTTTCGCTTATTAAATCATTAACTTCTATTGTTTTGTAAATACGTTTCTGACCTTTTTTTTTAACCTCATCCTTTGTATTAGTTGTATGTCTGTGTTTCAGCATCCCCCCCCCCCCCCCCCCTCTCCTTCCTATCCACGACACATCTTTTCCGTAGAGTCTTGCTTTTGCCTCTAACTTGCCCAAACATTGTCCTGAAAACCAACTCCAAATACCTGTAGAACAATTCATTCACCGACCCATACTCTCAAAGACGATCTTACAGCCAGAACGCAGAGAGCCTACTCCACGCATCCCATTTCTCTTCTCTTGACACCTAGCAGCGTTTTACTTTCGCGCAAATCAAAACAAAAACAAGAACAGACCAAAACAATGATTTTAAAGCTTGGTGGCATGTGAACGAGCCACTTAAAGCAATATCAACACACTCGGTCAATCTGTCGGCCACAAAGACCGAAACAAAACACAGTGAATCAGCTTTCACCGGGACTTGGTCCTGGCTGGTAAAGAAACAGTTGCCCTATTTCGACTTAAAGCCCCAGTGTGTCTCAAATGGTTCACAACACGATTTAAATCTTCTAATGAAAAAAGCAGTTCTAAGCTTATGGAACACACTTGCAATAGCATTTAATAGCATTGAATGAAACAGTTCGTTTGAATTGCTATTTAGCTCGCGTAAACCACACACCAGATGTCGTGGTTTATCTAAACTCTGAGCCATCGTGAACCCGTGTGATCCACTTTCCTTTATTTTCATAATTTAGTCGTCAGTTTGTGATTTCAATGCGACTGGCTGTATCTGCAATAGCACGTTATTGTGTACCTCTGATTCTAAAACGCAACAAACGTCTGCGAGTCACACGAACTTGTCGGCGGCGGCTGGCTTCAAAGAAAGCGAGCGCTATGCAGAAAAATCTTCTGCTTTGAGACACGACCTTTCGTGACCCTGCTTCCGGGCTATCTTTTTTTAAACTTTCAAAAATTCGAATTGTACTGATCTTGTCTTGATGAAAAAAGAAATCTTTCATGATTTAAGAATGTTTGTGTTACTTTATTGTTCAGATTTTAAAAGTTAGTTCTAGCGCCAAAACGAGGCGCCTGATTGTAGATCAGACGGTCCACGAAAATAAATTCTTTGAACATTTCTCACTCTCGACGGAAAGCAGCCAGGATGTTCCCGTTCGGTGAGCGTTCAAATGGAAAGGTGTTTGTACTGTGTGTAAAAGCCTGACAGTATCTGTGATGGTTTACGGGAGGCTTACTGTGCATTGAACACGGCAAACGTGAACCAAATTTGAATAAACCGAATTTTCTTTATTTTTTAGGTGTAGTTTCTAGAAGAAAGTTAATTTAAACTAAGAGTGTATGTTGCTGTGTGCAGGAAGGGGGGGGGTGAGGGGTTGGGAGGGGGGGCGTAGCTGTGGTGCCACCGTGAGAAAGTTAATTGTGAGAGATAACAGATGTCGGTGTGTGGTCAGAGTGGTGGGATGGTCTAGCACATGGGGAGGGGAGGGGAAGGGGGGAGGGCGGTGTTGAGGTAATAGGAGAATGAGCAACGAATAAAAAGGAGGGGGGGGGGCTGTAGTGGAGGTTGTTCAGTCATACTGCCGGAGACTAAGGATTAAATCCTAAAGAATTTATTTTATAATGGCTGCGCTCAGCATGGAACACTTAACATGCATACACAATTCGACTCCATTTGAAGATCGCACGGCCGAGATATGATCGATTAAAAGTTCGATACAGAGAGATCATGGCATCACTCGCCTGCCATTCTGCAGCAGGAAGAGGGGGGGATGAGGGGGTTCCTGGATAGAGGGTAAGGGAGGCTGGCTATCAGTAATCTGATCGCCGTGACCGCGCGCTCGCCGGATGCTCTCACCATAACTCTGGTCTGACAGCACAGCCTGTCTTTGATACCATCTTGCTGGAATCTTCACAGTTTGATTATTTGAAGCAGTTTTTCACTTCAGTCTTTGTGATACACCAGAGCTGCATGGACGTTTATTTGTGGTCATCTACAACTTTAAAACAATGAAGGTTAGTTTTGGTTTGACTATTCCATAAAATACTTTAACTGAAGGTTTCACTGTCTGTACTGCCGCCTGAAAAACTCTCTTTAAGCAAGGATTTGTATGGCTGAACATTCCAGTCAAAATTCCTATTTTCATGTGTTTTAGTTGTTTTCCTCTAGAATCAACTGATTACATAAGTAACATGCAGGACGCACTATATATTATTGTGGTATTTAATGGTGGTGCTGTTATTAATGTTGAACATTACAAATTTGTGTTCATGAAAACTATTTTACTTGCAGCACTTCAAAGGCTACCACAATGGATGATCCATTAAAAACCTGTCCAATATGCAACGAACCATGTGACGTCGAGTTTAATACCCTGGGAAAGAAAGGATGTGCAAGTATGTTCTCTCTCTTGATTTGTTTCAATTCTTATGATAAATTTGAGTTTCTTAGTGTTCCGTATACTATAACGTTTGTTTGTTTGTTTGTTTGTTTTATGTCCTTTTTTATTTTGTTTGTTTTTGTTCTTTTGTTGTTTTTTTCCCTTTGGTGTTCTTTTACATGTTGTGCTGTATTTGTAGTTTGTTGTATTACTGGGTGTCATCCAGTGAGACTTATCAAAGCAAGTGTGTGGGGTCATAGCCGGTTAACAAATTGCGTGCTTCTGTTGAAATGTCTATAAAAAAGAGTTTGTAGTGAGCAATGTTATTTGTTTGTTGATACAGGAATCAAGGATTCGAGCCAGAGAAGACAGAACAGAACCGTTCAGCCTACAGTTGGTCAAAGGGTGCATATCGAGTGTCGAAGGGATTACACCAACGACAATAATATCGAGAAAGACTTAAGACAGCAAAACAGAGATACCGATAAGACTGAGCTTGGAGAGCGAAGCACACGATCTAAGCAACACAGATTTGACTTTGCAAGTTGCTGCTTTTTCTGTGGGACTCGGGTAAATCTTTCCAAAACACGTGGACCTGATGAGGCATACAGAGTCAGAACATTATCTTTACAAACTGAAATTTTGAAAAAATGTGACGAAAGAAATGATGAGTGGGCAGATATCGTCAAGGGAAAGCTTGAATTTGCAAGAGACCTGCATGCAGCAGATGCTGTGTACCATATAACTTGTAACTGTAACTTCAGAGCACTTGGTCTGTCAATTCCCAAACGTTATAATGACAAGCCAGGTGCATACGCACTGACAAACGCTCCAAGCCGAAGTGTGGGTAGACCACCGGACACTGAAAAACTTGAAGCTTTTGAGAAAACAGCAGAATATCTCATTAACCACGATGACGAACAGATCACCATCGGAGAGCTTGTGCAGAAAATTCAAGAGTTCAGTGGAGGGGTAGGTTACACCACCAAATGGATGAAGGAAAAGCTCTTGGAGAGATTTGATGAAAAAATCATCATAGCGAACATTCTGGGCAAGTCTAATGTTGTAACATTCCGCACAACAGCTAAATCCATTCTTCATGATTTCTACAGTTCTCCGAAGACTAATGACGACGAAAGTGAAAAACTGAAGCTGGTGAAAGCTGCTGCAGCACTGATAAAGAATGAAATAAAAGCTGCTTCTGCAACGACAAACAAGGAATATCCAACATCAGAGGATATTTCTTCAGGGGCGTACAACCTGGACTTTGTTCCCCAGTCCCTTCAGCTTTTCCTGCGTTTGATTTTCAGCGAAAAAGATGCTGACAATAAAATTGCATCTGTGGGACAAGCAATTGTCCAGGCAGCTCGACCTAGGGTTGTCATCGCCCCACTTCAAATTGGACTTGGAGTCCAAATGCACCACCATTTTGGCTCCCGATATCTGATCGATGTGTTGAATGCGATGGGCTTCTCGTCTTCCTACACAGAGGTGCAGAGATTTGAGGCAAATGCAGCTGTGTCCCAAAGTACAGATATTCCAGGATGTGCCAAGAATGTGATTCTACAATACATGGCTGACAATGTGGATCACAATTCCTGTACCTTGGATGGATACAATTCTTTCCATGGTATGGGAATGATTGCTACCACAACTCCTGGAACACGACGAACAACGCCTATTCCTAGGTTGGATGTCACCTCCAAAGATTCAAAAGAAAAGGGAACAATTGACATCGTGTATTTCCAGTCAAAGGCAGTTCACTTTGGGAACACTACATACAGGGAACTAGAAAACCTGCGAGCTGTTGACCCATCTATACACCTTGATGTCTTGTGGAAGGTGGTGTGGCCGCTGAAGCCTGCAAGACCTTCATGGTCTGGAACGATGCAGGCTGTCCACAACGACCGTCACCCTGGTAAGTCGAGCGTTTTCTTCTTGCCAATGATCGACATGAACCCTGGTGATCTGACTTGCATTCACTCTACACTGCTGTTCACGGCGAAGGAAGCAAAGAGACATGGCTCGACTCCAGTGCTCACTTTCGACCAGCCCCTATTTTGGAAAGCCCATGAGATCGTCGCCAACAAACCTGATGATGCTGACTTGGCCTCCATTGTTCTAAGGCTTGGAGGTTTTCACATGGAAATGAGCTTTTTGGGCTGCATTGGACGTTTGATGGAGGGCAGCGGTCTGCAGGAGGTGCTAGAACTGACATATGCACCAACAGCTGTCAACTACATGCTTCAAGGCAAGACAGTGTCCCGAGCAGTTAGAGGCCACTTTCTGGTTGACTCGGCTCTGAACGCACTCCTGACCTCACAAACGTTCAAAATCTCTCTGCCACTCCCAGACCTGGATGTGACACTAAGTGACGTCTCCATTGAGGAAATTGATAGCACAGATGTACCAGAAGATGTGCAAATTGCTGGGACAGTGGATGATATCGCGCCATCAGCAAATGAAGATGCTCCTGTCTCATGTGAGGAGCCTGATGGGGACCTTGCCCGTGCAGCCAACATGTGGGACTTGTTGATGAGTGGAGCTATCCCGCTAGGAGAAGTTTGCGTTGATGAGACAATCGCATCGATTCAGCTAAAACTAGAACGCCAAAAGCAAACCCTCAAGTGCTACCCCACAGCTGCACTGTGGATTCAGTACATGGACATGGTTGACATTCTGCGCAAGTTCCTCAAAGCTGAACGCACAGGAAACTGGGACCTGCATCTGTCCATTGTCCATGAAATGCCTTTCATGGCAGCAGCAGGGCACAACCTCTACACCAAATCCCTCCACCTGTATCTCCAGGACATGCTGCAGCTGAAAGAAACTCACAAGGATGTCTACCAGAGCTTCCAAGCCGGTCACCATGTACGCAGGACGGATCGATGTTGGGCAGGCCTTTCTACAGACAGATGATTAAGAGAACAACTAGCATTGCTCTTTGGAGAATGTACAAATATGTATTGGAGACTTTCTTTATATCTATGACAGTGACCGGTGTGAGATGTTTTTCAAATGTACAAATGTGTATTGGAGCCTTTCTTTATTTCTATGACAGTGACTGATGTTGTGAGATGTTTTTCAAGGGACATAATTATTATCATTCCTGTTGTTTCCTGATTTTTTTCTGATTACGGAATGTGTTCAGATATTTGTATTCAGTGAATGCATTCATTGAGTGTTTTATGACTGCTTTGATGCTCAATTCTGCAGTCTGCAGTCGACCAATGCATGACTAACGCTGTGAATACATTATTGGTCAATAATGTTTATGAATGTTGTGCAATGTTTGTGTAATGATGTTGGAGTTATGTGCTTTGAATTTAAAATGTTGTCGATTATTTGATTATGTGATGCTTTATCTAATCAATTGCCTTGTTTACGTTTGTTGTTTCATTGCTTGTGTTTGAATGGTTTGCTTTTGTATACCCTGCCCCCTTGTCACGCGGTAGACTATCCAGCGACTTCCTGACATCATTCATCTTACTTTTCTTAGTTTACACTGCAAACTTTGTGGCCTTTTTACATGTTGCTTGAGTGCGCTTACATTCTCCTGTACAGGAATACTTATGTTTTTGTAGAACAAAACCTTCACAAAGATGATGTTTGGTTTAAAATGAGTACAGTATTCTACTTTTAGTTGAAAACAATAAATATGACCTTGTGTACCAATTACTTTGGAATTTCCCCTCTGTGTGTGTGTGTGTGTGTGTGTGTGTGTCTGTGTCTGTGTCTGTGTCTGTGTCTTTATGTCTGTGTGTGTGTGTGTGTGTGTGTATGTGCGTGTGTGTGTGTGTGTGTTTAGCGCGTGTATAAACAAATTATTCGTTATGCTGCTGAAAATGATTACACAGCCTTCACTTCACGCATAAACAACAAATTTGACCTTATGACCCAATGACCTTGACCTTTTGATTTTTAATATCTTAGACATTTTTTTATATTGTAATCATAAACTGTGACTTGCATGTTATATTTGATGTTCGTGGTGTCAAAACAGTTCATACAATGTAAAAAACGTAGAATCGCTTTGTGACAAAATACACACTGACAAACACACTTGATAACTTTTTTAAAAATAATTATATTTTTCTCGATTTTTGACCAGACATACTACAAACATAGCAGAACATGAATCTGAAAACAGAAATTCTTTAGCAATAAATCCTTGGTTATGGTGCCATTTTCCGTGGACTGACTAGGCAAAGGGTGAGAGGCAGAGATATAGGTTGGAAGGAACCGTATGGGTTCAGTCCGTTTTCCAACAGCAAGCGCGCAGCAGGACCCAGCAAAGTGAAACATTATGGCGTTTTCGTTTAGTGAATGGGCGGAGGAGGGCGAACTTTCTGAGGAAGTTTTAAATGTGCTGCAGACGGACAATCTGCAGTCAAAAAGGGCGCTTGTGCTTCTTTATGAAGAGGACATAAAAGAACTAAAGCTGAAGAAAGGGGACCGTCTTCTCCTCACAGCGGCTGTGATTTCCCTGCGGGGGACAGAACAAACGGACCGCTGGCCAGGCCTGACACCAGCAGACAACTGTTGCTGGATGATATACTAAAGAACGGGTCTGGCCAGACAAGGAAGGACACCACCTTCACCGACCCGGCGATATACCTGATGAAAGGGGAGACAGGCTCTGTTTTAAAAATGACAGACTACGTGTCGTGCGCGGGATCGGAGTTGGAGTCCGAAATCCAGCTTGGGGGTGAATTGTCCCTGAAGCTGCCATCGCAAAAGCCAAAGCTGGACAGCCAATGGACGCATTTTGGCGGAGCTTCTCCAGCGTGGGGACCTACAGCAGCAGGATACCCTGGACTACATTGCCTACACCGTGAAGGTGGGCGAACTGACCTGTCGCTATTCCTGGGCGTCTGTTCTTCTGTACGATCAGGAATACCGAGCTCTACAGGCAGCATCCGGCTTCAGATGGGGTTCGGACACACCTCACCTGTCTACGGTATCACTTCGTGAGAAGGCAACGCACGGGACGCAGCAACAGTGCCAGGGCAACACTACAACAAAGCGTCGACCCGTTGCGGCGTCGGGAAAGGAGATCTGCCTGCAGTGGAACAGAGGTTACTGTACGTTTGGTAGCCGGTGCAATTTTGAGCACTCCTGCGCTTCTTGCGGACAGAATTACCCCAGCAAGGACCATCACCAGAGGGGGTCCGCCCCACCATCGCAGGGAACTCAGGCTCCAGCAGCGCCCAAACAACAATAGGACAGGCAGACCACACAGGTAGGCCCCATCCAACTATCTGAATCAAAAGACCCCTTCGCTGGTACATTTCTAGGGCAGGTGAATTCTATCAGTAGCAAAGCTGAACAGTGGGAAGCTGAGTTAAAACATGACTGGGATAAAGAATTCATATTAGATGGAATAAAACATGGGTTTAAACTTTCTGATCCTGATAGCAAACCTATTGATGCAGAACAAAGAAATCATCGCTCGGCTTTAGAGCATAGTGACTTGATAGAAGCTGACCTCGTGGACCAGATAGACAAAGGGCACTATTTTGTTGCAAGCGTAAAACCAACCGTAATCAGTGCAATAGGCGCTATTTAAAAAACAAATGGAAAAGTTCGGCTTATCCATGACGGTAGTCGTCCACAAACATTCCTTGACGTAAACGTCCCGGCATGTTGAGGCTAAATTACCACAAACATGCGAGTACTTACCTTGTGTAAGTTGAAGCTTGTTTAGGATTTGGCCGATACATGTTACAGGAACGTTTATGTCAAGTCCCACCCTTATTCTGTGGAAATAAAAATCCCAGCCCTTGGGTTACGTTATAGTCTAGTTCTATTGACGGAGAATAATTATTAGTGTACATGTTGTATGTATTATAAATGTTCTGAAGAGTGAGCTTGCGCATGCGCGTTCTTCTTTTACTTGACATAAACGTTCCTGTAACATGTATCGGCCAAATCCGAAACAAGCTTCAACTTACACAAGGTAAGTACTCGCATGTTTGTAGTAATTATGCCACAGCTGATAGGGTTAGATTTCAAACGTTAGACGATGCTTGTCGTTCAGCAAAACCAGGAATGTATTGCGCGAAACCAGACCTGTTGTCAGCTTACAGATCTGTGGCCATACATCCTTCGGAATACTCAACCACTGGCCTAAAATGGCAGTTCAAGGGGCATGACCGTCCAACTTATTTGTTCCATACCCGACTTCCCTTCGGGGCGAGACAGGGACCTGCCATTTTCCATCGTATTTCGCAAGCCATCCGTCTTTCGATGTCCAAACGTGGTTTTAAACAGGTAGTATACTGTTCAAAAAAAGAAACGCATAGCTTGTAATATTTGGTTAATTTAGTTATATGGCTACAAGGATATCCAACAAACTGCAAAAAATGTTTATCTGGTCGTTGACCTTTCGTCCATTGCCACAAGTGAGCTCTGCACGTGACGCATGCGTTATCAGTGGCTACAATGTCAAAATTGCTCATTTGGCATGACCACTCGTCATGCTTCAGTGTAATTTCGTGAAACTCGGGGAATATTGAGCTCTCACCATGTCTTCCAAAACCCATAAAAGCGGATTGTTCGCCACAAAGAAATCAGACGACAATTCAGCGACGAAAGATGGCCCGATTGAGCAGAGAAGACCGCCAAATTGCATTGGGTCGTTTACAAGCAGGCCAAAGTCAAAGTGCAATCGCCAGGCACTTCCACGTGTCCCAGAGCACCATCAGTAGACTGTGGGTCAGGTTTCAAGCCACTGGCTCCGTTGCTGACTTGCCACGAGCGGGAAGACCAAGGGCGACAACTGCTGCTCACGACCGCTTTATACGGCTCCGCCACCTCCGGAATCGTTTCCTGTCGGCCTCATCTTCTGTCCAGGCTCTCCCCGGGCCACACCGATTATCGGACCAGACCGTGCGGAACCGCCTGCATGAAGCTGGTTTGAGAGCTCGCAGACCTCACAGAGGAGCTGTCCTCACCCGCCGCCATCGCCAGAACCGAGTGCAGTGGGGCAACCAGCACCTTCGCTGGACCGTCCGGAATCACTGGAGACACGTGTGGTTCAGCGACGAGTCCTACTTCCTGCTCCAGCGACATGATGGTCGGAGGAGGGTCTACCGGAGAGTAAACGAACGTTACGCGCCCAACTGTGTGGATGAGGCACCCGTTCATGGTGGTGGAGGCGTCATGGTGTGGGGGGCGATCAATACCGCTGGAAGGAGCACCCTGGTGCACGTCCAAGGGCGCATAACTGCCCAGCGATACGTGGAGGAAATTCTGCGCCCACACGCCCTTCCTCTTCTGGCTGACCAGGATGCCATATTCCAGCAGGACAACGCTCGCCCGCACACAGCACGACTCACCACCCAGTTCCTCACCGACCACCATGTCCAGGTGCTTCCCTGGCCATCCATGTCGCCAGACATGAACCCGATAGAACACCTCTGAGATGAATTGGACAGACGTGTGCGCAGGCGAGAAGAAGCGCCGGCAAATCACCGCGATCTATTGCAGGCACTTCAGGAGGAGTGGGACACCATCCCACAGCAAGATATCCGGCATCTGATCCAGTCCATGCCCAGAAGGTGCCGGGCAGTTGTTGCTGCTCAAGGCAGTCACACCCCCTACTGACTTGACAGCCTCGGCACCCAATCGTATTGATTGACTGATTGATTTGAAGATGCAAATGAACTGTGTGTGCATTCAACTGTGTCCATACCAAATTTCAAACAAATAATCTAAATATTGGATTTTCTGTTAATTTTTTCGAAAAATAAAACAAATTTGGCAAGTAGCAACTATGCGTTTCTTTTTTTGAACAGTATAGCATACATTGATGACTTTTTAGTGGTAGGTCAGTCATTCGAAGAATGCAATGCAGCTCTGTATGAGCTAATTCGTTTAGTACGCCAGCTGGGGTTCTTTGTAAGCTATGATAAAGTGGTGGTGCCTACACAACGGATTACCTTCTTGGGGCTAGAGATCGACACCCAAGAATGCACCCTGTCCCTCGGACAGGATAAACTGGTCAAGCTTGAAGACCAGTTACAGCAGTTTTCTGCGCAAAACGGGCAACGTTGAAGCAGTTGCAGCAGCTTGCAGGCAGCCTTAACTACGCAGCCAAAGCGGTCAGAGGAGGAAAGTTCTTTCTGCGCCGTATTCTGGATGTGATGCTTCCCTTACGGCAAGGAAAACACAAGGCGCGGCTCTCGGCAGAGTTCCATAAAGATGTGGCATGGTGGCTCACGTTTTTGTGTGTCTTTAATGGCACTTTGTATTATTCTGATATGCCCTCTGTCCATGTGTGGGTTGATGCGTGCAATGTCAGTGCAGGAGCTTTTTGTGGTGGTGATTGGCGTTATACAGTGTTTCAGTGTGATGTCCCAGCCGCAGCGGGACTGCATATTAATTACAAAGAAGTGATAGCAGCTGTGCAGGCTGTGGAAGTGTGGGCACACAAATTTCGTGGAAGTACAGTAACTGTTCACACAGACAGCACAGCTACGAAAGGCATTGTTAACAAAGGCTACACAAAGAATGCTTACATCAATAACCTGCTTCGTAGAATGTTTTGGACTTGTGTAAAGAATAACTGTCATGTTGTTGCTGTTTCAATTGCAGGGGACCTTAACAAGATGGCTGATACTGTCTCAAGATTGCATGAGAATGGAAAGTTAGATTTGTTAATGCTGTTGTTGTCTTATTGGTCTCATGTTCGAGCTCCCAGTGTGTCAATGTTGTTAAGTCAACACATGTCAAAAAGGGCCTTGCATTTTCTGGTTTCCAGGTGCTGCTAACACTTTCCGGAAAGACCTTGAGGCCGAGCAGGCAGCTTTTAGAGGTCAAACATTTGCCACCAGCACACAAAAGACATATGCTACTCATTTACGTTCATATCTGGCTTTCTGTGGAAAAAATGGGTATCATGCCGGTTCCTGTGTGTGAAAATACTGTCGCATTGTTCGCTACCTATCTTGCTAGAACTCTTAAGCCTACTTCAGTTAGACAATATATCAACATTGTTCGCTTGCTACATCTTGAGAGTGGGCTGGAACATCCATACAAAGATTCGTGGGTTGTGAGAAGCACTCTCAAAGGCATTGACAGATGCAAAGGCTTAAGTGTCAATAGAAAAACGCCAATCACCCCAGATATACTGCTTGAAATCAAACGCAAGCTGAATTTGACCTGCAGAACAGACTGCATATTCTGGGCAGCTTGTCTACTCCTGTTCTTTGGACTGCTCAGAAAGGCAAATGTGCTGCACGACAAACAATACGACAAAAACAAACAACTGTGCCGTGGGAACTTCCTTGTCGGAACAGCAGACCAGCTATCGGTAAAAGTGCGCTAGTCAAAGACTATCCAATTCCGTGAGAAAATTCTCAGCATCACTTTACCGAAATTAGCACCACACCCTCTTGACCCTGTGACTGCTGTAGTGAATGCGTTCCGGTTCGATAAACAAGCTCAGCCCGACTCGCAAGCTATTCCGCTCAAAGGATCAACTTTCAACGCCAGGGTGAAAGCCTTGGCCGGGCCTGGATACTCTAGCCATAGTTTCCGGCGTGGTGCTGCGACGTTCGCTTTGTCTGTGGGAATTCCTGGCGAAGTCATCAAGTTATGGGGTGACTGGAAGAGCACGGCATATCTGAACTGTCTGGATCAAATTCCACAGACTGTGCTCGACGGTTACCGTACGGTTTTTGCCAACAATCTTCCTTCCTAAGACCCTCCTTAATTAGTGTTGTTTTGGGTGGAATAAAAGAAAGGCCATTCCTTTTTGGGGGAAAATGATGTTCCCTTGTGAAACAATTTATGTAGATGAGTCATATTGTTTCTTGCTGACATGAATCACTTACATGAATAAATGGCCCCTTGTTTTGTTCCGCCCAAAAACATTACATCCTTGTGTGTGTGTGTTTGGGTTTATACTGTGGTGTTTGGTACAGCTGCGGAGATATACATATATCTATATGTGTGTGTGTTGTGGTGGATGTATGTGTGTGATTGTGTTTGTGTTTGTGTGTGTGTGTGTTTGTGTGTGCATGTGTGTGTGTGTGTGTGTGAGTGCGCGCGTAACGGAGAGAGGATGGCAGAATTGGTGCGGGGATAGGGACGAGAGGGGGGAGGGGGGAGAAGCGAGTAAAGTTTTAAGTGTAGTTTCTAGAAGAAAGTTAATTTAAACTAAGAGTGTATGTTGCTGTGTGCAGGAAGGGGGGGTGAGGGGTTGGGAGGGGGAGGGGCGTAGCTGAGGTGCCACCGTTAGAAAGTTAATTGTGAGAGATAACAGATGTGGGTGTGTGGTCAGAGTGGTGGGGTGGTCTAGCACATGGGGAGGGGAGGGGAAGGGGGGAGGGCGGTGTTGAGGTAATAGGAGAATGAGCAACGAATAAAAGGGAGGGGGGGGGGCTGTAGTGGAGGGTGAGAGGCAGAGATATAGGTTGGAAGGAACCGTATGGGTTCAGTCCGTTTCCCAACAGCAAGCGCGCAGCAGGACCCAGCAAAGCGAGAGAAGGGATAAGCGAGTAAAGTTTAACACGGTTTCAATTCTATTACAGACAATTAATTTTATATGTTAAGGATTCAGAAAATACTTTTAGAAAATTAAACAATGCGGTGAGTCCACTTATGCGCCTTTTGTCATTCCAGTGTTAACATTTTGAAATCAAAATCCATTTGTCAGTGTTTAAACAATTGAACTAGGATTTCGTAGTCTGGACAAGATTTATTTTAGAAATAATTCAGTAAATATATTTCTCCAAGAATTTGGTCGCCAGAGTGACATTGCAACTTACTTCTAACAACATAGTTATATGACGTCATTGGATTTTTTTTCTCTCCAGAAACTGACGACAAAAGTTTTGCGATATCATCTCGAAGACAGCAAATGTAAATTTTCATAAACACAGACAGAGACACAAGCAGACATACACTCACACAGACAGACAACCACACAGACATCCACACAGACTGACAACCACACAGACAGACAACCACACAGACAGACACACACACACACACAGACACACAGACAGACACACACACAAACAGACGGACATCCACACAGACAGACATACACCCAAACAAACAGAAAGACAGACAACCCCCCCCACACACACACACACACACACACACACCATCCAGTCCACAGCAAAACATGCAGTCAAATATTCAGCATATAAAACTCATCGACAAGAAAAACACACTGCACTTTCTTCAGAGGTGAATGCATTCTTGTCCAACTCTTGACAATATTTCTTACAACAGCAATTGAACCCAGCATGCCTCGCTGGCGAACTCGAAACGCCCAGTCAACATTGTCTTTCTCTTCCCAATATATTGAAGAAGCTAAAAGTATGGCCGCGCCGTGCCCAAGTGAAAATAGCAGAGCCAGCGCGGCTGCAATGGAAATATTGAGTCGACCCTGTTTTACGTCAAGAGTCCTGTGATTATAACGTTTGTTGTTCCTTCTTTGTTCAGTTTTAATTGACAGGTCAATTCTTGAATCGTTTAAATGCGTGTCTTTTGCTTCCACGCAACGGGCTGTCGTTGTCTATTCATGGAAATAGTTCAGGTACGTCTGTTTCCCCAGCTTCTTCAGGTACAAGTGGGTTCGCGAACAGCATGTGAAGTCGTGGCCTAGTGTTACTGTGTGTGTGTGTTAGTGTGTGTCTTGACTACATGCGTGCGTGTGTGTGCGTGCGTGCGTGCGTGCGTGTGTGCGTGCGTGCGTGCGTGCGTGCGTGCGTACGTGCGTGCGTACGTGCGTGTGTGCGTGCGCGCGCGCGCGTGTGTGTGTCTGTGTGTGTGTGTGTGGGTGGGTGTGTGTTATCGAATAAGAGAATCTTTTCACTTGGACATACATCAACATTCCACGGCCTTGGTGCTTTCTGTACAGATCGGGCAGTTTTGTTTGAAAAATGTCACAATAACGCCTATGTCAATCTGCAAAAGTGATTTAGCAAAAGTGTCAGGCAGCATTCATGCGTGGATTTGTGTTATTTGTACAGTGGATGGACAATGTTTCCACATATAAAACCCTGGGCAGATTGGTAAACAACATCAATTACACGAGACAGACTCCATCTTTGAAGCTTTGCGTCTTTTGGTTTTACGCATAGGGCTGTCTCGGCCCACTCATGCAAAGTTTCCAGCAACGTCTGTTTTCCTAGCTTACCGCTTTCCTAGCTTACCGCTTTTCTAGCTTACCTAGTCCGGACACAAGTGGGTTCACAGAGAGCTAGTGAGGTTGAGGCGCTGACAACATTACACAGAAATGTAACAAGAAATCGAACATTTCATTTGAGTTAAACACGATACAGGTGAGACCTACCTACCCAGGCGCTTATGACGGAAGGACGTGGCTCCTTGGCTTGGGATCGTTCATGTCCTTTTTTTCTTCAAAAGTAATAGAAACAAGTGTGTCGTTGTGGTTTTTACATTTAGTCAAGTTTTGACTAAATGTTTTAACATAGAGGGGGGAATCGAGACGAGGGTCGTGGTGTGTGTGTGTGTGTGTGTGTGTGTGTGTGTGTCTGTGTCTGTGTCTGTGTCTGTGTCTGTGTGTGTGTGTAGAGCGATTCAGACTAAACTACTGGGCCGATCTTTATGAAATTTGACATGAGAGTTCCTGGGTATGATATCCCCGGATGTTTTTTTCATTTTTTCGATAAATACCTTTGATGACGTCATATCCGGCTTTTTGTAAAAGTTGAGGCGGCACTGTCACACCCTCATTTTTCAATTAAATTGATCGAAATTTTGGCAAAGCAATCTTCGACGAAGGCCGGGGTTTGGTATTGCATTTCAGCTAGGTGGCTTAAAAACTAATGAGTGAGTTTGGTCATTAAAAAATCGGAAACTTGTAATTAAAATTATTTTTTATTAAACGATCCAAAAACAATTTCATCTTATTCTTCGTCATTTTCTGATTCCAAAAACATATACATATGTTATATTTGGATTAAAAACAATCTCTGAAAATTAAGAATATAAAAATTATGATCAAAATTAAATTTCCGACATCGATTTAAAAACTATTTCATCTTATTCCTTGTCGGTTCCTGATTCCAAAAACATATAGATATGATATGTTTGGATTAAAAACACGCTCAGAAAGTTAAAACGAAGAGAGGTACAGTAAAGCGTGCTATGAAGCACAGCGCAACCGCTGCCGCGCCAAACAGGCTCGTCACTTTCACTGCCTTTTGCACTAGCGGCGGACTACGTTCAGTTTCATTCTGTGAGTTCCACAGCTTGACTAAATGTAGTCATTTCGCCTTACGCGACTTGTTTTTACATTGAAATAAACGACAGAGCACCCTTTTAGTTGAAAACTGAAACAAACGACGCGGTACAAAATTATTATTTATGAAAATGTTTAATTAAAATCACCAGCAAACAACGCCGCATATGGAAAATGGAGCAAAAACAACTTTTTATTTTACACCGGCTACCCCTTTAATTTCCTGCTAAGCTTTCACGACGGAGGTAGATCATCCGACAAGTTCGCGGATTGTAGCTTGACTTTGCAAACACGCTTTGTCTTTAACAAGAAACTGAGTGATGGTTGACGTTTCGTGTCAGGCAATTACTTAATCATTCACTGTTACAAGATATGTGCATTTGGTTGAGAGAGCAGCGGGGAGGGTGGGGGTGGCGATCGTTCGTTACCAGTAGGATTATACCTTAGTACCCGTGTGCATGCCGGGATAACAATTGATTGGTCTAATAACTCTGCTTCCTTCTTTACCTGTTCCAGACTCTGGGCTGATGTCAGCAAACAAGTCTAATGTCTATGAATTTGGTTTTTGTTGTCAGTAAAAAGCCCAAGGCAGAATCATTAGCAACGAACAATATATGTGTGTGTGTGTGTGTGTGTGTGTCTGTCTGTCTGTCTGTCTGTCTGTCTGTATGTCTGTCTGTCTGTCTGTCTGTCTCTCTGTCTTTCTCTCTGTGTGTGTGTATATGTGTGTGTGTGTGTGTGTGTGTGTGTGTGTGTGTGTGTGTGTGTGTGTGTGTGTGTGTGTGTGTCTGTGTCTGTGTGTCTGTGAATAGAATAGTATTGTCAAGAATAAAATAGAATACACTCTATTGTCGCGAAACGTAACCTTTTATTTTAAAGGGATATTTTTTTTAACGCCTCGGCTTTTTTAAAAACTATTCACATTTAAAGGTAGGGCGGTCTCTCTCGCGTATGCAGGGTAAATAATGATTGCACGTGCGCAGAAAGCCTAATTTAAATATTTGTTGTACTTGACGTGTGTGCTGTGTATTGAGGCTTGTTGTACGTGGTGATCAGTACTATGCATATGTCCAAACGGTTTGTATATATGTGTAAATTGTATAGTCTAATGTACGTGTTTATGTTTGTAAAGCGCCATGATACTGCTATTTGGCGGCGAATTGGGCTCTGTAAGAACGTTATATTATTACTGTTGTATTAACTTCTGTGTGAAAATATGTAGCGCCCTTTCTTAATATTCTACCGTTCTTCTCTGGGGACTTACTGGCCAAGATTAGGTAATCTAATCTCAGTCAGACTAGTCATTTGAACCACATTTTGCTGACTGAATTACATCAACAAGGATTGTGTTCTGTGCTAACATTGGGAACGACGTCTGGGAAATCGTTACATGTAGTAGCCAACTGACCTGTGGGAGTATTGGGTTCTACTGAATAAATCCAGTTTATGGCTTGTAGTGTGACTAATGAAATCAAACAGTGCTTAGCTGTTCAAAACATGTTTTGAATGTGAATTAGTTTTACCAGTTGTTTACGCGGAGCATGACAGGTGAGGCAAAATGCTAATAACAAGATCTAATAAGCAAAGGGATGTACGCGTTCTAAATGATTACTGCAGCAGTAAGTGAGAGGTGTGCGGAACCAGTCTTGTACCTCATGTGAGGAAAGGGAGCTTAACACGACTGCCATCCTCTTCGTGACTGACAGGTTCACAACTCACGTAGCAATGTTATTCCAGATATTTCGAGCTCGATGCCATTGTTCGACACGTTCGACATTCTAGAATCCGTACCAACAGAATTAAATTGTCAGACAATACCATTTCTTTCCATTTCACTTAAGTTTCTTCCTTCTTAAAAGCGTAAATCCGTAGTTTTCACGTTATGTTGTCAAAGCGGAATCCGCCACGGCGGCCATTTTCCTTCCAATGCTAAGATGGCCAAGGTGTGAGCTGTGACGTACCTTGTGTGTATCACGTGTGTCGAAACAGGGGACTGGGATATTTAATACCGGTGTACCCCCAATTTAATATCCATGTTTATAATGTCCCATTTTCAAAAAAAAAGTTTCTGTTCTTGTGCTTGTTGTTGTTGTTATTGTTGTTGTTGTTGTTGTTGTTGTTTTTGTTCCTTCTTCTTATTCTTCTCTGCCTTGCCTTTGCCCTTTTCAACTCGTTCAAGCTCAATGATCGATATTTCTTCCATGTTATGTCAGCGCCCAATAAAGTGTCATTACAGGAAAATCGCAAGGTCGTTTAGATTCCATAATCTCCTAGCTTACGAGAGTGGTCGCCCGTTCACTTCCTCCGTCAAGAGTTGTGTTTCTTGCTTTCTGACGTCACTTCCTGTTCTCTGAAATGCCAGCCTAAGAGCACAGGCCTGGGGCTGCTTTAGACGTTTATGCTGTCTTGACGCACCGTTTGTGGATATTTTGAAAATGGGATTGTGATGACTAGGATTGGGTTTTCCACCATCTATAGGTCCAATTCATTCTTCTTACTCGGCGTGACGTTATCAAATGGATCGGCTAGCTTTAGCCCTAAGGGGCACAACTCCGCTCATACTCTCTTCGCGCCGCCATATTGGATGCCGTCTTTGTTAGTTTTCTTCATTGCACTCTTGTTCTTTTTGCGTATTTCACTGTGTATGCAGACAGGGAAAGGCGCGAGCGCCGTAACCAACAGCGAAAACGGCCACACGACCACTCAGCGAACCGAAACAGAATCCCTAAGCTGCCTAAACGACAATAGTCAATCTATTGTCCCGAACCTACAACCCGGTCTGCCCTCGGGCGGACCACCCTCATCTTCCAAAAAGGGATGAATTGTCTCGTTGCTAAACCAAACAAACAACTATTACACCCTCCCTCCAATGAACCTGTACGCATAGTACACATACGGGGAATATAACCCGTTAATATACGACCACAGTACATTTAGTACAATACATCCTAGTACACACCATGGAGGAAAAATCCCACCATAAATCATACATAAATGATTATCTTTATTGTTTTTCTTCTTGTGAATAAACACAAGAAAGAAATGGGCTGAACAAACAAATACACGAATCACCGAGCCTTATATAAGCCTCAGTCACTGTGAGGACATTTGGGTAATAAACCACCAGTACGTGCAAGTACATCCTAAAAAGGGAAATGAATAATAGTCATCTATAAATGATTATTCTCAATTGAGAATCAAAATAATGAGGATATGGGTTTGAATAGTTGTCCCCTGACGAGGCTACCTTTCAGTTTCCCCAGAACACCTCTCTAAAACCACAAAGAAGCTATCCTAGCAATTTGAAACTGTAAATATTGCCGAAAAGTACTACAATTGGGAGAGGTACTGCATTTGCCGGGTTTGGCAGACCCTTGATTTTTACCCCCTATGCCACACAACGTGTCATTTTCACTTTTGTCGAGTCGCCACCCAACGCTCAAGCACTGTCAGAGATCGTGCAAGGCATCCAACATGGCGGCGGATGACCAATTCCAGAGAGTTACGACCCGTGATTCTCATACCGCGCGCGCGGAGTAGATAACTTGAGTTTCTGCAATGGGCCTATTGAACAAAGTATTCGGTGCACGTTAAAGATTCGAACTAAATCCTGAAATAAACGGTCAGGAGTAAACGACGTTTTATTGGCTCACGTAAGTGTAGCCTATGCGATCGTAACTTTGTCTGTCTGTGCGTGCGTGTGTGTGTGCGTGTGTGTGTGTGTTTGTGCGTGTGTATGTCTGTGGTAGAAACTCTAACATTTGAAGACGTCACATTACATTGACGTCACATTATGACGTAAGAGGGTTAGACGTCACGCGAAGGAAGTACTGAAAGTCTCGGTCATTATTATTTTGAGCGGGCCGAAACTAGTGTACATGCAGACAGACAGATCTAGATCTAGTGTCTCGCTTTCTTGCACAGTTTCACCTATTCTCTTTCTGTGTGTGTGTGTGTGTGTGTGTGTGTGTGTGTATGTGTGACGGAGTGATTGAGTTTGTGTTACTGTTTGTCGATTTCTTACGTGAGCCTTGATGGCTTCGCCTCTTGTTCGTCTTGACTACATGTCTGTATATCTGTCTCTGCAAATCATGTCTCTCTCTGCCCATTTTTCTCTGTCCGTCTATCTGTCTGTCCGTTTTATTGTCTGTTTCTCTGTCTCTCTCGTGTCTGTCTGTTTGTCTGTCTGTCTCTCTCTCTCTGTCTCTGTCTCTCTCTCTCTTTCTCTCTCCGTCTCTCTAGATTTTCGCTTATTTCCCCAGCCAACTGTTCCCTTTTTGCAATGGACCTATGGCCTGCGCAGTAAACCATTCGTTCGTGCGTTCTCTCTCTCTCTCTCTCTCTCTCTCTGTCTCTCTCTCTCTCTCTCTCTCTCTCTCTCTCTCTCTCTCTCTCTCTCTCTCTCTCTCTCTCTCTCTCTCTCTCTCTCTCTCTCTCTGTTAATCACCCCCTTTTCTCTCTCTGTCCTATATCCGTCTATTTCTGCTGGTTTTCTTGCCGTTCTGACTCCATATCGTGACAAGGACAAACGGACCCAGCATGTTTCTTGACTGACAACCCTTTGCCTCTTTTCTTCAGGAAAAAACCTCCTCTCAAAAACTTATTCTCGGAAAAGATCCTGGCAGAACCTCAGCGGAAAAAGCCAGGCAGGCATCTTCTTATTATTTCTTGCATGTGCTGTCAGCAGTTTGGTGCTCCCACGAGATTCGACGTAGCGATGGACTCAAAGCAAATGAACCGTGAGTCTTCTATTGATCCCTTAAGAGTCCGTCTGGTCGCAGAAGCTGACCCTATGTCTTTGCAAAGAATTGAAGGCTCTGTGTAAAGGCACAGTCCTTCTCCTGTAAACGATTCTGCTTAAATTTGACAAGGCTTTTGCACGGGATACGGCCATTCCTCTACTTGTACATGTACAAATAATTAGCAGCTTAAAGGTTTCCTGTGCCGATTGACATTTTTTGTTGATACATTTATTTTACAAAAAGATATTAGTGCCCTTTAGAAAATTAATTATCCAAGAAACAAAGCCCACTCTTCACGGAGAGCACACAGGTTGTTGATTTGTGGTGTATGTTTTAGTTGAGGGGTGTCCTTATCCCGCGTAAAAGCCGGGTCAGATCCGAGGCGCGAAGATGAGTCGTTTACACGGGAAAGGCTGTGCGAAGATGAGTCGTTTACACGGGAAAGGCTGTGCGAAGATGAGTCGTTTACACGGGAAAGGCTGTGCAAAAATGAGTCGTTTACACGGGAAAGGCTGTGCGAAGATGAGTCGTTTACACGGGAAAGGCTGTGCGAAGATAAGTCGTTTACACGGGAAAGGCTGTGCGAAGAAAATGAACTGCGAGTGTTGGATTGATGTTATGAGAGTCCAACTGGCATCATGAGATGACCATCTTACTTTGCAAAGAACGAGAACATCTGTTTTTAAAGGCACAGTTTTTCCTCTGTACACATTTTGGCTTACGTTTTCAGATCTCTCCATGCATTCATGTAGGATTAGGACATTCCTCTACTGGGACACATACCAAAACTCAACAGCCATTCCGCTGTGACGTCATTTGTAGGAAAGCTACTAGTGCCCGTTTCGAAATCAATTCGTGAAGAGTATTCCCATTTTGAATAAAAAGCACCAAGGCTGTAGAATTTAAGTATGTGATCAACTCGAGGGATAGTCTTATCCAATGTAAACGCCTGGTCATATTTGAAATTGTAAGGCGAATTATTTACACGGGCAGGATTGGGCCTTTCAGTGAAAATTAATGAGAACCTTCCATTGGTCTCGTGAAAGTCCACTGGCCATAGGAGCTAACCCTTTGTCCACGAACAGAATTACAGGATCTGGCTAAACGGCACAGTCCTTCTTGAAAAAACACATTGACAAAGGGGAAGGGGTGGTGGTGGTTTGTGTATGTGTGTGTGTGTGTGTGTGTGTGTGTGTGTGTGTGTGTGTGTGTGTGTGTGTTACATTTCAGGTACAGATAAAGAAACAGATAGAGACAGAGAGAGACGGAGAGACAGACAGAGAGAGAGAGAGAGAGAGAGAGAGAGAGAGAGAGAGAGAGAGAGAGAGAGGCAGACACGGATAGACAGACAAACAGAGACAGAAAGACAGAGAAAGGGACGGACAGACACACAGACAGAAACAGAGTGAGAGTAGTTATGCATGATCTGTACAAGTGTATGCGTGCTATTGCCATTGAGCATAATCATTGCATTTTTATTCCTTTTACTCAAGAAAACATTGAACTAATGAAGCCAAATTGGCTGTTAAAAAATGCAGCACGGCATGGAAATAGCCAAAACCATTAGTTTCAATTACCTTCTTGACAAGCTAGATTTGTTCCCTTGAGAAGTGATACCAAATTTGCTACCGGTATCTTCGTGATTCGGTGTCGCCGCTCCTTCTGCCCATCCCGTATTCTCTTCAAGAGTCTTCAAGAGTCAAAGGTCTGATGTGTGTGTTAATGTAGGTGCTCGTAGCATATGCCTGCTAATTACTAGCATCCGTAGTGTGATTTTCTTGTAGCGTTACGACTATTTGGCATTTTAGAATTTGAAAACACCAGAAACAGAACGATTTTCAAATTCTGAGGGGTTCACATGTTTTACACCTTCTTTCTTTTCTTTCCGTCTAACTATCTTTCTTTTTTTGCTTTTGATCTTTCTTCTTTTCTTTTTTTTTCTTTCTTTCCCTTTCTTTCTTTATTCAATACGACCTTAAACCACTCAAAAGATGTTCACCATAAGGCTTTAACCACTAAACAACGTGTGTTTGGTGTGTGTGTGTGTGTGTGTGTGTCGATGGCTTCGGGGTTTATGTTGAAGAAAGACGATACTGAAAGCTAGATTAAATTAACAGGCTTCGTATAATCTTATAATTCCTTGTCTAATCTGTCGTCTTTTTTCTCTCTTACCCAATTCTCATCGCTTCCTTTATTTTTTCTTTATTATTCGACATCTGGTTGTCTTCTTCTGCTCTGCTTTTTCTTTGGATTCGGATGAGAGAAAATTGAGGGAGGGCAGATGCCACTCAGTGTTCAGCCATTTCAGCGGAGCAAACATTCGCCTTTCTTCAAGCAGCCAGCTTTCACCCCGAAACGCTGAAGCCTGCACACAGTCATTCAGCGTTTCCCGGATTCAAATATTCCTTAATTCACCGCACAAAATAACACCAACCTTCGTTCAGGTCTAAATAACCCCGCCCCTCCCTTGCTTCAAATTAATGTTCCTTGATTCACCGCACAAAATAACACCAACCTTCGTTCAGGTCTAAATAACCCTGCCCCTCCCTTGCTTCAAATTAATGTTTCTTAATTCACCGCACAAAATAACACCAACCTTCGTTCAGTTCTAAATAACCCCGCCCCTCCCTTGCTTCAAATTAATGTTTCTTAATTCACCGCACAAAATAACACCAACCTTCGTTCAGTTCTAAATAACCCCGCCCCTCCCTTGCTTCAAATTAATGTTCCTTGATTCACCGCACAAAATAACACCAACCTTCGTTCAGGTCTAAATAACCCCGCCCCTCCCTTGCTTCAAATTAATGTTCCTTAATTCACCGCTCAAAATAACACCAACCTTCGTTCAGGTCTCAATAACAGCTCCCCCCCCCCCCCCTCGCTTCAAATTAGTGTTCCTTAATTCACCGTACAAAATAACACCAACCTTCGTTCAGGTCTTAATAACAGCCCCCCCCCCCCCCCCCCCCCCCTCGCTTCAAATTAGTGTTCCTTAATTCACCGTACAAAATAACACCAACCTTCGTCCAATGTTGCATAACCCCTCCTCTCTCTTGCGTCCAATGTTTCTTCATTCACCCAACACAATGGCAGTAATCTGTCTTAATTAAGCCTCTGAACACACACACACACACACACCCTGCTTCAAATGTTCCTTACTTCACTGTACAAAATAGCCCCGACCTTCATGTTCCGCCAACCCCGCCCCTCTCCTGCTGAAAATGTTCCTTCATTTACCAAACAAAAAAGCACCAACCTGTCTTCAACCTCTCAACACCCCCCTCCAGCTCACTCTCCGCTGCTTCAAATGTTATTTTCTTCACCGCACAAAATAGCACCTACTTTTGGGAATCCTCTTTCTCCCAGCCGTTCTCATTATTTCTCCATTTTTCTTCTCTTCTTTTTGTGCATTGCAAGTTCAAATGTTACTAAATTCACCATACACAACAGCACCAACCTTCCCAAGCCCTCGTTTTCCCAGCCCTCTCTCCGTTTTCTCTCATCGTCTACTTTTTGGGCTTTGCGAGTACAAATACTGCCGGACCAGGGAGAACCGTCAACAGAGAGCTCTGCACGTCCAAGGGAGAGCACTCCATCTCCATGCATATGCAAATGAGGCGTGACGTCAGATCCGGTGGCCTGATGGGTCAACAAAGACTGGATGGATCTGTTGACCAAATCGACGGAAGATGAAAGGTGGCCGAGGCCATGGAGGGAGAACTAAGTGGTAAGGTTGATGCACCAGCGATGAAGGAGCCGGTACCATTTGTGTGTCAACACTCGCTGCCGTTCGCTACACTGTCGGTCTCCGCGGTATTTCCCGAGCTTCCGGCGGTCAAAACGAGACAAACATGGCGCCAAAAGAGCCCGGATGGCAAACCGAAAAGAGTCTGAGTTAAGGGGTTTTGCGATATATGTGTACTGTCGAAGAGTGTTGAATGTTATCTGTGTGCATACTTTTGCGTTGATTTTAGCGGTGTGGACAATGTCCAGACATTTTAGCCGACAGACTTTGGTTTATGTCAATGAGAGGGTTGATTTCGAAAGATGGAGACATCAGCAGAATGTATTTAGACCCTGACAAACACAGACGCAGACACGCACATGTGTTAGGTCACAGACCGACACGCGAATGGACACGGAGATTGACAGTCGTATATGCGGACAAAAAGACCAGATAGATGCAGGAACACACATGTGCAAGCGTGTTCGCATATTAAGGCGACATTCTGTTTGACTTAGCTTTTAAGAACTGCTTAAACTCTCGAAATGCAGGATGAATATTACAAGAGCATCAAAGATCATAAAATTGATAGAACAGTACCTACAGAATGTGGTAGCAGCTACAGTCTTTTCATTTTTGCAACCTCCTTATCCTTGAAAGGGCAAAGTCAACAATGTTCATCTTTGCACCCTCATTACTGTCTGTGTATTTTGTTCGTGCAATTTAAAGATTGTTAGATCCAAGTTCTAGTGAAAGCTTTGCTTTGTTTGTTAATCATTCCACAAATTTACCATTCTTGATTTTTGAGCTTGTTGAAAAAATTTGAAATGCTGCGAAAACATGTTTAACTCAGAGCGGCAAATCAACAGAAAGGCAACAATTGCCACGGATTTGTGGGAACGCTGTTCGTTTTATATAACGACAGCCCTATGTGCTTTAAAACGGTCAAATCCCTCTCGCACGGATCAACTCAAATTGCCTTTTCTCCTATCGCATTCTGCTTTATTTTTCTTCTTCTTTTTCATTTCTAATTCTTCACCGTAACTGCATTGAATCCTGAAGCGTCTCACCCCTGTCCCCTTCAGCTCTATCTTCAACCCATTCCATTCCCATATCTTCCCATTTTCTTTCCACCTTCGCTCTCTCCTCACGCAATGGGGGAGCTCCGCTGTCACTGCGCCTGCGCCGAGACTGGGCCCATTTCCGGTTCCTGTGAGCTCTTGATCTTTTAATCAGCAAAGCAGCGCCCCACAGCGGAAGAGGAAAGGACAACAACATGGCAATTTCTTGGCGCTGTTTGACCCAGGCCGAAGGGAAAGGAACATTTAATTGCTCCTCTGTGGAAAACCCGCTTTGTTTGATACGCTGCTGTGCTTACTGGAGTCAAGAACAAGTCGCGTAAGGCGAAAATACAACATTTGTGACCCTCCACCACGAAATGAGTCGCATGTCACCTCGCGCGGTTCTGCGCTAGGCTTAATATAAGTCCGGGGAGTGTCTGGTAACAGTGTGAGGGTCACCTTAGTCACATGCTTATAACTCAAACAGTTTTCGCTCTTTTCTAAAACGGTTTTCACCACTGGATAGAGCATAACAAACTCTTTAGGTAAATGTAAAAATATGAAAATCATGCAAAGGTGACATGCGACTCATTTCGTGGTGGAGGGTCACATTTAGTCAAGCTCAGTCGAACTCACAGAATGAAACTGAACGCATTGCATTTTTTCCGCAAGACCGTACACTCGTAGCATCGTCTGTCCACCGCTCGTGGCAAAGGCAGTGAAATTAACAATCGAGAAAAGCGCGGTAGCGGTTGCGCTGAGGAGGATAGCACGCTTTTCTATATCTCTATTCTTTTTAACTCTCTGAACGTGTTTTTAATCCAAACATATCATATCTATCTATATGTGATTTTAGATCATTTTATAAAAAAAACTAATTTTAATTACAATTTTCAGAATTTTAATGACCAAAGTCATTAATTAATTTTTAAGCCTCCAAGCTGAAATGCAATACCAAAGTCCGGCCATCGTCGAAGATTGCTTGGCCAAAATTTCAATCAATTTGATTGAAAAATGAGGGTGTGACAGTGCCGCCTCAACTTTTACAAAATGCCGGATATGACGTCATCAAAGACATTTATCGAAAAAATGAAAAAAACGTCTGGGGATATCATACCCAGGAACTCTCATGAAAAATTTCATGAAGATCGGTCCAGTAGTTTACTCTGAATCGCTCTAAACACACACACACACAAACACACACACACACACACACACACACACAGAGACACACACACACACACACATACACCACGACCCTCGTCTCGATTCCCCCCTCTATGTTAAAACATTTAGTCAAAACTTGACTAAATGTAAAAAGGCGGGTCAGACCGAGGAAGGGTAAAACCAGACTGTAAGACTTTTTTGTCTTCATTTTCAATGTTTGTATTATTATTTGGTCTATAAAAACAATTACATAATTATGTTGCACCTCTTTCTCATTTTCATTTCTTTATTATTTCATTGCGAAGTAATTCACCCAGATTTCTCTCAGCTAAAAGCAAAAAGAGTTGCGCTACCAAGGTGTATGTGGAAAGCTCTTTGGCGTGTCCCTGTTCAGGTGTCATCAACCACCTGCACTTCTGACTGAATAGCCGAGGTCTTTTACGTGCCAATACGGTGACTTTGGAATGTAACACGGATCCTGCTCTGGGTCATCTTGTAAATAGAGAATAGTACAAGGCTTGCTGTGTCGTACCCGATTTACACTAGTCTTGTTGATTTGTTAAATACTGAAATGCGAGCGAAAGCGAGCTTTTCAATATTTGAAAAAGCAACGAGTGTAAATCTGGTTAAAAGAAAAAGGCAAAGGTGTTCATTCCAAAGCTGAAAGCTGCTCCGTACGATGAGAAAACCGGATTAGGAATATGGGTTAAGACATACGGATGAACTAGCCGGTGGCCCCATTAATGTTTGTGGACACCTAAAAATCCCTGTTCATCTCCTCGATGTTATCTTTTTTTAAATGTTTATTCAATTATAGACAATACCAAACATTTACTAGTATATCGACTCGTCTTTTTGAAGATGAGGAACAGAATAGAACAGGAAAGCTCAGTTAGATGTTCTTTTCTTGATCTCCAGATGGCTTTAGACAAAGACCGCTGGGTCGACGAACTAGTGCATTATTCGTTTTGTCCGTTATGAAACCTTTCAATAAGTTGCTAACATTCCTTGTCAATTGATCATTTACCCAAGGAGTCATGGCGGATTTGGAGTGAACCATTTTTGAGTCACTTGAGAAAAAGTGACTCTATGTAATCGGTCAGTGTTAGTCTGTCCGGCCGGCCGGCCGTCCGGCCGGCCGTCCGTAGACACCACCTTAACGTTGGACTTTTCTCGGAAACTATCAAAGCGATCGGGCTCATATTTTGTTTAGTCGTGACCTCCAATGACCTCTACACTTTAACGATGGTTTCGTTGACCTTTGACCTTTTTCAAGGTCACAGGTCAGCGTCAAAGGAAAAATTAGACATTTTATATCTTTGACAAACTTTTCTCGGAAACTATCAAAGCGATCGGGCTCATATTTTGTTTAGTCGTGACCTCCAATGACCTCTACACGTTAACGATGGTTTCGTTGACCTTTGACCTTTTTCAAGGTCACAGGTCAGCGTCAAAGGAAAAATTAGACATTTTATATCTTTGACAAAGTTCATCGGATGTGATTGAAACTTTGTAGGATTATTCTTTACATCAAAGTATTTACATCTGTAGCCTTTTACGAACGTTATCAGAAAAACAAGGGAGATAACTAGCCTTTTCTGTTCGGCAACACACAAGTTAACGTTGGGCTTTTCTCGGAAACTATAAAAGTGACCGGGCTCAAATTTTATGTGAACGTGACTCATTGTGTTGTGAATAGCAATTTCTTCCTGTCCATCTGATGCCTCATATAATATTCAGAACTGCGAAAGTGACTCGATCGAGCGTTTGCTCTTCTTGTTACAGTTTGTATATGCCCTGTGAAAATAGCTATTTTGCGTTTTTCGTACGGGGGGGGGGGGGGGGGGCACTTGGAGGGAAATAAAACAAATATATCTTCTGTTAGGCCAAGTGCAATGTGATCACTAAGTAACCGCATGTTCCTTTCAATATTACCACAGCAAACCTTCATTGCACTTGTTCATGCCAAGCACAACTGAACCTGTCGCAATAATCTTCCCAGAGCAGTCGAACGAAAAGAATAAGTAGAATCTTCCTGATATCCTACGGTCTCATTTGCTTCAGTGACGTCAAGTTTACTGTTCTTTTTTTAACATATTTTGCTGAAACTTGGTAGACATTACAAAGCCATTTTCTTATATCTCTGGGTGCTTTGGGGGCAAGGCTTAGTGCTCGGACCACCCTGTAGCAAACGCGATGGTCTAACACGAACACTTTGCATGCTAGTCATCACGCTCTGGAAGCGGCACGAAGCCAATATCATATTCCTCCTAGCCTGTTATCTACCTAAATCATGGCTAATCCGTCGCGCATGCGCCGCAAGCAAATCTCGTCTATCCTCGGCCAAGGTCCCGTGACACTCTAACCCTTCCCATGATGCCCGCTATCATAAACACGACGAGGATTTGTCAACAGGCGGATGCCAGGAGCGTAAATTTCTGTCACGCGTTCTTATGGATGGCGTCGCTTATGACTTCGGCTTGTGTCGAAACACTCATCATCATCCTTGGACAGTCTCCGTGTCGGCCATTCTGTGAGGATTTCCACATGTAAATGCGCTGCATACCGGATCTTGTGTCAGTGTGTAAAGCATACAGAGTGCAGCCGTTAAGGTCATAGTTATTTCAGGTTCGTGGGCGTGATTTGTCTTCTTTACTCTACAGCTACAGGAAAGGATAAAGATGGTGCTGCTTATGCTTGCGAATGTCAAACAACGGCGGGAACAAAATCAAAACTCGCAAACATGGCAAAATATCAACAATGAAGGAATTTAATTTTTGGGCCAAATACTGTGCACAACGAACGCTTTCTGCGATTCTCTGTCAGCGTGTATCTGTCTCTCTGTCCCGGCGTCTGTCTCAGAACTCAGAAGAGGAAATAAAATCAAAGGCATACACTTCGAGAAAATGATGTGGAAAAAAGGAAAGTCGGGCTAAACACTGCTTATAAAGGTTGAAGTTAAAAGAGGAAGGACGTGCAAAATGCTGCATATGCAGTCTCAGAGACCGACAAACAGACAGACAGACAGACAGACAGAATAAAACGAAACGAAAGGGGGATTGAAGGAGGGGGAGAAAGTCAAAGGGTCAGTACTACGAGAGGACCCGACAGACAAGACGGAGTTATACGGGCGGGGAGGGTTGGGGTGTAAAGGGCTGGTATACAGTCGAAGGGACAAACAGACAGACAGACAGATAAAGAGAGATGGACAGAATGTGAAGAAAAGAAGGAGAGGGGGGGGGGAGTCACAAGTGCCATATCCAGACAGAAAAAAATCATCCAAACTTCGAGAAAATTGCCAAAAAGGAGGGGAGCAGGGAGGAAAGTGTGAGGGTGGGCCCGACCGACCGACCGACAGACAGACAGACAGACGGAGTGATATGAAGCGGGAGAGGGGAGGGGGGTCACGAGTGTCCAATCCAGACGGTCGCTGGTCCTCTCAATCCCTCCCAGGGTTCCATTCAGAGTAAATCAATTAATTCGACAACCTATCCACCAAAAGAGACAAAGAAAGAGGAGGGAGAAGAAAGGGCCAGGGCGGCCATTGAAAGACTATCGAGTGAATAAACACGTTCTCTCAGGTCACGGCCTGGGGGGCAATTATTGTTCTCAGATGGCTCGATACCCAGTTGGAATTCTTCTCAAAAATCCCCAATCCGCAAACAGTCAATGAGCTGCCGTCAATAGTCACTCGGCTTTCTCGGAAACTTTTTCCTGAATCATAAGGCAGAAAAAAAATGACAGGGAAAAAACACTCCAGGAGAATGCCATTTTCTTACTTCAGTTAAAAAAGGGGAAAAAGCTCCACGCTGTATTTTTTCCACACAGGCTGCTAAGAAGCTTCTCGTTCGTTTCAGTAGTAGTTGCAGAAGGAATGTGATAGCCTTACCAGACATTGCCACAAATTTGAACGGCTGATATCTGAAAATGACAAGCACACAATAGGTACACTCATTCCCGTGAAAACAGTTCTGCCAATTATTTCAGATCTGCCTGGCTGTTACATGGGGCACGACCATCCTTCCACCTTGGCACGCATCGAAAACCAACATCATGTGCAGATTTTTATTTTTTAATGAATTAATTGTTCTGCTTGACACTGGTGTCAGTAAAGAAATTACTACATCAAAAAGTTCCCACTCTGCACAGAAAGCACCCACGCTGTATTTGTTATTATGTGTAAAATGTATACATGTGTCAAGGAGAAGCATGGACTTTGTTCACGCTGAACGATGGCAAGCATAAGGATTCATTTGACTAAAAAAAATGACAACTAATCTCTCAATCCCTTTCTAAATTGTGTGAACCGGAAGTTTTGTTCACCATGGTAACGCCCAGACTAATAACCGCGGCTACTATGCGTACTGTCCCAAACCCCGCTACACGTCGTGAACAGACGTATGAAGATGATTGAGAGGAGTAAAAGCAGGACAAGTTTCTTAATTTTATGACAGTTATTCAAAATTTCAGATAGTTCAAGCTTGACAAAGAGAAATATTTTCTAATCTAAAGTTTCGAAAGTAATAATTTGTCGTCAAAAGCACATCAGAAAACGTTACATTTTACGAATACGATAAACAAAAGTTGCCCTCTTTTCATACATAAATATGCCTAACAGACGTGTTGTAAGTAAGAAACAAATGACACACACACACACACACACACACACACACACACACACACACACACACACACACACACACACACACACACACACACACAAATGTGAGTATTAGGAAAAAGACGAGGCTGTCATTCGTAATCGAATCCTGCTGGTGCACTTCTATTTTTGGCTTTGGGTTTTAAGAGCAACAACAACAACAGAACAAAAAGAAAAGAAGAAAAATAGAGAAAAGGGCAGATGAAAAAAGAAAGCAGAAAACGCTAAGACAAAGGTCCTACCGACTCGGTGATGGGTTAATGCCTAAAATCTTACAAACCAACGGGGACTGTTGAACAATCATTTTTGCCAGGACCGAAGAAAAATACAAAGTTGAAAAACTCAGGTTCTTGCTCCTTCTGGACACATTAGGGTGGATACACCCCCCCCCCCCCCCCCCCCCCCTGAAATCCCTCAATTCTCTCTCTCTCTCTCTCTCTCTCTCTCTCTCTCTCTCTCTCTCTCTCTCTCTCTCTCTCTCTCTCTCGAACTATGTGTGTAAGTATGTGTGTGTGTGTGTGTGTGCTGTCAATATCTGTTCCTTATAGCCTCTCCAGTAATTGAATGATTTTGCAAATGTCCAGATGATCTTTTGCCTTTTCTTTATTTCTTATTGTCAATATTATTATCATTATCATTTTATCCGCTGTTTTTTTTTTAATTTTTTTTTTATCTTTGCTGTGTATAATTATGTCAAAAAGGCCAGGCTGGAAGTTTATGCCACGCAAACAAAAACCCGGTATCATCTCAAAATAAAACTAAGTTTTGAGTTGCCTCTCTCTCTCTCTCTCTCTCTCTCTCTCTCTCTCTCTCTCTCTCTCTCTCTCTCTCTCTCTCTGTGATTAATCAGCCACCACCACCACCTTTCCCTACTTTGAGTAGCGAATCGATAGCAACGTTGTTACAGTGATTAGATGCCAGTGAAGTTCTCATCAAGGTACACACAAAGTACTTTTGTTTAAAAGAATATTTGTCCAAAAATGCAATTAGTTCCAATGACAGAGCACTCGAGACAGTGAGCGGGGAAGACTTACTCCCTTCAATCTGCTGATCCACGAGGCAGCACTGGCGCGTTGGACAAAGATGTTCTCCTGCTACGCTACTGTCTTTACCCTGGATAAGTACAGGTAGCATCCTCATCGTGGATCTGGTGGCTCAGTTGTTGGTTTAAACACAACTTTATTTAGTTTTAATATCGTGACATACAACATATGACATTGGGGATCTGAACTCAAGCATAAAGCTTACATTAACAAATCCAAGGGGAAACATAAAAGAAGTATACACAGTTGATGAGCACGCGACTTGTGATCCGAGGTTCATGGTTCGACTTCAGAGACGGTGTCCAAATCCTACCCGTGCCACCACTGTGCCGTATTACAGATCTTGGCCGTTTTGCCAGAAGCGCAGCTGGTTTATTACACCTAAACAACCACCTGGGTAGCGCAACTCTTGTTGCTTCAAGCTTTCCACTGGGAGGAAGCGACCCGAATTTCGGAGCTATGGGACAATTTAGTAATGAAATGAAAAAAGTAAACCACAGATCTGTATGGTGAGAACACCCTTTGACTTAGACACACAGGCACAATCTACACCCTGGCTACATTTTGTTTAAGGTGAGATTTTTATAATGAATTATTTCGAACATGACACCGGTGTCAACCTGTGTAATTAATTCAACAAGCAAATTCCCCTCTGTACGGGAAACATGCAACATTTTGATTTTTGGTATGTGCCCAAGTAAAAAGGATGCAACAGCCTGGTCATGTCTGTGTTGGTAGACATGATCGCTTACACGTGAAGGATGATGCCTTTACGTGTAAAAGTCATGTGTACAAAAAAACACTTTCCATCGAGTCTTAAGACCTTCAATGTTGCTGGTGCGCTTCCTCAGACTCAAAGCTAGCGAGATCACACGCAATCCGTACATTGATGTGTCTTAAAAAAGGTTCTTTATGGACCGTTTAATTTTCACAAAACTATACATTCATGTCGACCTAATGGTCTTTACAGTGTACATACATAATTATAAACAATAAATTATTATGAAATAAATTAAAGAACGTATCTTGGAAGGCGTTGAATTCGACCTGAAGATGGCGAGAGGCTAAAGAAATGTGCGTCTGTATCAAATATTGCTAGTCCTATTGTTGATGATTTGAGAACATTGATCCCAGGTCAAAAACCTAAAAATCACCGGAATTTCCTTTTGATACGGCAGCTGATCTTAACTTTAGATTGGAATGCAGCTTTATGATGTGGAGCTCATTGATCTGCGTGCAGTTTTACATTCAGGGGGTACTTGTTGAACATGTCTAGAGTCCAAAACACCTAGCCATGTTGCTGTCGTCAGATAATGAGTGGAACCTTTAAGACCATTGTTGAAAAGATATGGTTACATTATAAGTAGGTTATCTTTTCACATCACCTTTAATAAAACTTACAACTAATAATAATCTTAAGCAGTAAATAAACTCAAGACTTCCAGTTTTTGCTGTCCAGCTTCTGGAGACGTATCCCGGAAAACCGAGTTTCCTTCTTGATTTAAAACACACCAATGCCGTATTTTTGTTTTGCTTTTTAAAGGTGGATTTCACGATCCGACGCGTATAATTAGTTGTGAAATAATGTGCTTTCTGGGCAGCAGAGCGAATTGGACGCAGGCCCCACGTCACTAGTCTGCTCTCCATCAAACCTGCAAGGCCGTGCATTCTATTTGCACAACACACTATCTGTGAGAGCCACGCATGCTTTCAGTCCACAAGAAAGAAAACGACAGGAGCGAAAAGAATGGGGAGAAAAGGCAAGTGAGAGAGAGATAGAGATAAAGTGAGATAGAGAGGGGGGGGACAGAGTTAGTGAGACGGAGACAGAGACTGAGAGAGAGAAGTACAGAGATAGAGAAAGAGAGAGAGAGAGACAGGCAGGCAGACAGACAGACACACAGGCAGACACAGGCAGACGGACAGACAAACAGACAGAACGAAGTTGCAAGGCCGTGCATTCTATTTGTGAGATCTGTGAGAGCCATGCATGGTTTTAAGTTCACAAGAGAGAGAGAAGGAAGGGAGAGGGGGAAGAGAGAGAAACAGACAGGCAGACAGACAGACAGACAGACAGACAGAATTAGAGGGACAACTGCATATAGACACAGAAAGAGACAGAGAGGAGAGTAAGGGGTCGACTGAAGAACATTAAATCACTATGTACAATCAAAAATGTGTAGTCCTTGGGCGACCTGAAATTACCGATTCTTTTTGGGGGGCGGAGGAGGGAGAGGGGGGGGGGGGTCGAAAAGTATTCCTTTCAATAAGGCACATGTCTTTTGTTTTATGTTCTGTTCTTTTTAACTTTATGTTAAAAACCACAGAGATACCCTTGCTAATGTAACCAACAATCGCTTGGTGTTTCGTTTAAAAACGCATATAATTTTGTTGCTTTAGTACCGCGATTTTTCATCGATTTTTTTAATGAAAACCTGTTTACCGTTTTGCAAACTTTGAGTTAGTTGGTATTTTCTGTAAGTTAGAGCAACAACAATTAATTATTATTACACACCGATGTGTTATATCGATATGCTTTTCATGTCATGAAAGATAACGGCCTTGATATCCATCAAGTTTCAAAATTATGTGTGGACCCTACTACAAGCACGGTTTTGTGTATTTTGTTTTGTACCTTTTAAGTGAAGGTAAGTCGATTTTGCTCCTGTTAAAAACAAGCTGACAAATGATGGTAGGCACAAAACCCGATATCAAAATGAAAGTTTGGAGAGCATGCAGTTCTACATAGTTAAAGATTCCATGCTTCTCACGTCAGGAATCTCCAGCCCCTGGGGAGAGAGATCTGAACCAGGCCGGTGCCCCTTCACGAGAAGCTGCATGGACCTGTGGAGGCTCTTCATAAGACCACCAGCTTCATTACCAGAGCTGGACTCCAAGTTTAGCATTGGCGAACGACAAGAAGAAGACGTCATGTTTACTACATGTAAATGTCGAATGTGAAAATTAGCATACTTATGGTATTTGATTTTTCTGTTCTTTAGGGGAACAGTAAATTCTGTCTACAGTAGTTAACCCGTGGATTTTTTTCGTTTTTGTAATACTAAGCTATAAGGTGTCTTGTGATTTTGTCAAAATCGTCACAGAAAGCTTACGGCTAATATTGTACAGTACGAATGTAGTAGCCATTAGCTAGATAATCAGGGGGAATAGAAAGCATGAATGTTAGAATGTTACAGGAAATTTAAAGGTACATTTCAAAGAATGTTTGTATGTTTTATACCGTCTTTTTTCACAACTAATTTTACGTATGTCGGTCGCAGTTTTTGTCCCGTTTGAAAAATACAAAACATCGCATGTAATTTATGGAATTTCATCCAATTACATGTATCGTCCTCACTGTGTAACACTCATGTTCAGCGCCATGTGTCTAGGCTTTTACATGGAATGTCATCCAATTACATGTATCGTCCTCACTGTGTAACACTCATGTTCAGCGCCATGTGTCTAGGCTTGTACATGGAATGATAGCAACATGTCACTTGGACGCATGCCAACAATTTAAAAAAAGGCTTGTAAATCTATGCATATTTTTGTGTGTGTGTGTGTGTGTGTGTGTGTGTATTGCTGCAATGATTTCATGTAGATTGACACAGGTGTCAATTGTGAAATCCATTCAACCAAAAAACTCACTCTGCAGAGAAAACAACTAGGCTGTTGATGTTTTGAATTTTGAACTAATTGAAATGATTATTTCATGTTATTATCCCGTGTCAAATCCTGGACAGAACCTATGTTGATGAACTTGCACGAGAACTGCGCAAGACTCCGGACTTCCTGGCAGCCACTGGTCTGAGGATTTAGCACGGCCATCAACATCGAACGCAGAAGAAGAAGAAGAACTTGCACGAGAAGGACATTGTCTTTAAGTAAAAGGACGTACGTGGGAGAAATGTACTTTAACAAAACAACCTCAGAGTTTCCATCACTGTGACTCGTCACCAATTATTTCGTCTGTTTATTGAATAGAACAAAGATCGTTTCAGAATATAAATACTTTAGAAAGAAAATGATCCGACCTAAACTGAAATAATGAGGTTGTGTCTATTGATGAAGAGAGTGCAGAGGGTAGTGAACCTATTAGTCAAAAAGGCAATGGCGGATGGTTGGAGTAAACAGTGGTTTAATCAATCACCCGTCAATACACTACAAGATACACGTATTCTGAATCAACAACTAAATACAAGTTTATAGTAGTGATCCAATGATACAAAAACACTCTTTTTATATTTAGTCAAGTTTTGACTAAATATTTTAACATCGAGGGGGAATCGAAACGAGGGTCGTGGTGTATGTGTGTGCGTGTGTAGAGCGATTCAGAGCAAACTGGACCGATCTTTATGAAATTTTACATGAGAGTTCCTCGGTATGATATCCCCAGACGTTTTTTTCATTTTTTCGATAAATGTCTTTTATGACGTCATATCCGGCTTTTTGTAAAAGTTGAGGCGGCACTGTCACACCCTCAGTTTTCAATCAAATTGATTGAAATTTTGGCCAAGCAATTTTCGACAAAGACCGGACTTCGGTATTGCATTTCAGCATGGAGGCTTAAAAGTTAATTAATAACTTTGGTCATTACAAATCGGAAACTTGTAATTAAAATTATTTTTTTATAAAACGATCAAAAATTACTTTTATGTTATTCTTCATCATGTTCTGATTTCAAACATATATAAATATGTTATATTCGGATTAAAAACAAGCTCTGAAAATTAAAAATACAAAACTTATGATTAAAATTAAATTTCCGAAATCGTTTTAAAAATAGTTTCATCTTATTCCTTGTCGGTTCCTGATTCCAAAAACATATAGATATGATATGTTTGGATTAAAAACACGCTCAGAAAGTTAAAACGAAGAGAGGTACAGTAGAGCGTGCTATGCAGCACAGCGCAACTGCTACCGCGCTAAACAGGCTCGTCACTTTCACTGCCTTTTGCACTAGCGGCGGACTACGGTCATTGTGAAAAAATGCAGTGCGTTCAGTTTCATTCTGTGAGTTCCACAGCTTGACTAAATGTGGTAATTTCGCCTTACGCGACTTGTTTTATTTGGCTTAGTTTTTTTGTTGAATGGGGGTGGGGGTGTGGGTGGATGTAAGGGGAATTAATACATTTCTCTCTCAACCGGTCGCGAATAGTTCAACAACCTGTAATTAAGAAAAGAAAAACACGTCGTTTTTTGAAATAATGGAGACCAACGGGTGCTAACATTTTTACCGCCCACAGGTACGTACACTTGACTTGCGCCTGTTGACTTTTCATTTCGATCGCTTGGTTGCGTGATTGGCCGACGACCTAAAACTCACGTGGTCTGTGTTTTTTTTGTTACAGCCAGTCAAAACAACAGTCTCTTGCTACTTCCCCACATCGGTGGTCTTGTTGACCTTGGTCTTGGGCTTGTGTGGATTAAGGGTGGTAGGGATGGCTTAGAAATGTACTTCCATTTAAAAGGCGTCTGCGCTGCAAGCTCAGTTGGTACAGCTCTGGACTTGTGATCCTTGGGTTACACAGTCTAGGCCAGGCCAGGACATGCACAGGCTAACTTTCTGTCATGGCTCAGAGACAGTATATCCATGTGCCACCCTCGTATCACGGCCGTGGACAGTTAACGACCTGAGTAATTCTGCCGGAAGCACAAATGGATGATTGCTCATATAAACACACACACACACACACACACACACACACTCACCGAACTCCGTAGCGCGACTCTTGTTCCTGCTAGCTGTCCGTTGGGAGGAAGCGACCCACATTTTCCATCAATGGGACGCTGAAATGATTTTAACGATCTCCATTGAATGACAATTTTCCAGATGCCTTCTAATGCCTCCAAACAACGTATTTAACAGATGTGGATTAATTGAATCATGCATGAAAAAGCCATTATTTAAAGTTATTTTCCCAGTGATAGTAATTGCTGTGAGCGGGGACAAAAAGCTGAAAGCTTCAATTTTTAAGAAAATACATTTCCATTCAGTACAGTAAATGCCGGCCATTGGCTCAATAGTTGCAAAATAAGAGTGTGAACTTGCGACACCCACCCACCCACAGGGCAATTAAGCAAAAATTACACAATCAGGGTAATGGCGCCTTTCTGGTTTAGGACTGTCAGAGAGACGAGCACTGACCCTGTGAGCGAGTCGCAGCAAGATGAAGAGAGTAATGTAATATCAAGGAATTGTCCACGGCACGGAACAGGGGAAGCTCTCCTGTCTTTTCGACCTCCCCTCTTATGCCCACTCAACCGGCTAATTCCACGTGTCTGCCCGGACCTTGAGTGAGATAAGAGGGCATTACATGAGAGGGAAAAATGAAGAGCAGTATTGGTGGTGGTGGTGGTGGTGATGGTGATGGTGTGGGGACTTAGAATCGAGATGAAGGTGTGGTGTATGTATGTATGCGTGTGTGTGTGTGTGTGCGTGCGTGTCTGTGTGTGTGTGTGTGTGTGTGTGTGTGTGTGTGTGTGTGTGTGTGTGTGTGTGTGTGTGTTTGTGTAAATGCGAGCAAGCTTGCGTAATTGTTTGGATGTGCTAAACCTGAACGACTTTCTTGTCCCAAACCCTGGACAAATCTGTGTTCATCAACATGAACACTCACATGAGAAAGGACATTGTCTTTCAGCAAATGGGAGAACGTTGGGATTTGAAGGCTCCAACACTGCAGCTCTTTCAACAAAAGCCTACACACATTCAGTCACACAAACCACACACCTTCTCAGTACGTATTCGCACGCGCGGTAAACGTCCTAGATTGTACCCCAGTAAAACACAATCCTACGCAATTGTAGAAATGCAACTCACAGCGGAGTATAAAGTCGCTTCGTACCATTTTGTGTTAAACAAGGTCAAGAAATTCACGCTCACGTTCTCTAATGGCATGGATGTGTACTTGCCTTTTCTTAACACTCCCACTGTGTTTGTTTCGTCAATCCAGTTGTCTTTTTATTCTCCCCTCACTCCCTCGATGCATAATCAGAACAAGTTGATTTATGCAAATGTTGCCACTTAGCGTCTGTTCTTTAGTTGACGAGATTTATTGATTACTGAAACTGGGTCTTGCATAAACCCGTCATTGGTACGAGGAATAACTCAATCGAAATAGTATAAGATGTTTGGTGGCCTGTCGTCAGACCAGCTTTTTCGTTGGTCCGAGGGGGAGTATATCGTTTACTGTTTCATCTTTATCGACGGAGGCCGCAAGACCCAGTTTGATAAATATGTAATAGAAGGCGATATGCTCCCCGAGGACAAACACAAAAATGCTGGTCTAGCAACAAGCCACCAAACATCGTTTTGGTCATCATTCTGGTAGTGCGAATAGTAGGCACAATCACCGACAGGGGGCGTAGCTTTTAGGATGCAATTCAGGGCCCCAAAGCGCGCCAGAAGTTCAAGCGATCGCGGCATATTTGTATGTGACGTCAAACATAAATTTTGGGTCGCTTTTCTTCGAGTCTACAAATTCACAGAGCTGCCATCCTGTTTGTGAGATCAGTCACGTTTTAGCATGTAGGGGAAGGGCTCCTAATATTGACCACTTTTTGTTTCATGCTGATAATTAGCTTGTTTTCTTGCGAAGAAGTTTTATTTTGTGTTTGGTAGTCCTTCTCTCTTAGGTTAACCGTTAGGCCTAATTAGAGTGAAATAGCTTTGATAGACATTCAGCAAAAATTAAATACAGAAAAAATCACAAAGGGTCCATATTATGAGCCTGGGCGCCTAATATGGACCAGTGAAGCGGCCTTCACGAATCACTGTAAAAAGCCCCGTATATTTCAAAATAACATGATACAACTTAGTGTACAAGTCAGCCTAATTAGAATATGCTCTAGATTTATCTGTTTCGGATTGATGAGAGCATTATTTGAAGCACATCAGGAAACTAAAGAAGCTTATCAAAAACAGAGTGAAAATAAGTGAAATTATCAACTTCCACGAAAAGAAGACTTTTTGTTGCATTTTTTTTAAAATCTTGAGGGCTAGTTATAGGTTATTTACAGCAAGCTTCTTAATGAATTAATGAAAATAGCCTTTAGCTTTTATTTTCTTCGATTTGTTGAAGGTGGTCCATATTAGGGGACTCGCACATACTTTGAGATTTTGCTATTATTTTTTGTTTGCAGTAGAAACTCGGGGTCAACACTGCTAAAATGTAACAAATACGGTTTTAGCTGTCATATATAGCAATTTTTGTGTGATAAAATCTTTGGCTGTGGACAGAAACGAGTCCGTTTTAGGCGGCAAATTTAGAGTAAACGCTGCCAAAAATGAAAAAAAATGAAAAAGCCTAACGGTTTTGAGGTTTGTGTTTCTGCAATTGTTTTGACATGTGCAAGTTATCCAGAGAGGGTGAATACAGCGAATAAAACTTTTTTGAGCGCTCTAGCGCCGTTACTTTGTCAGAACAGAAGGTGGTCCATATTAGGAGCCGGTTTGTATTAGGAGCCCTTCCCCTACCTTTCCTTTTATTAAGTGTTTTAAGACATTTCGTTGCAAAATTTGCGATTGCACAGCTTAGTTGCAAATTGACCATGAGTCGTCGCGATAATTTTCAACATTGATTGGGTCTTTGAGAGTGAGTGTATACATGCAGTCTTTGTCCTCAAAACAAAAACTAAATCTGTGATGGTTCCACATTATAATATAAAGAGCCTGATTGGCCTTTACTTTGACAATCCACGTTTTACTTGAAGCTCAACCCCATTCGTTACAGAAGCTATAAACACTGTTTTTTATTACCCAGCAGGTTATGAATGAAAACTCGTGTAAATGATGACAATGTTGCGTGTTCAGCCAATATAAGGGCTGTGGGATGAGAGAGAGAGAGAGAGAGAGAGAGAGAGAGAGAGAGAGAGAGAGAGAGAGAGAGAGAGAGACTGAGAGAGGGAGGGGGGATAGAGCCTGATGGAGAGAGAGAGAGAGAGAGAGAGAGAGAGAGAGAGAGAGAGAGAGAGAGAGAGAGAGGCGTGGGTCCAAACACTGACACATGGAGAGAGGCAGAGAATGGGAGATAGAGATAGACAGAGAGACAGAGAGAGAAAAACAGACAGACAGACAGAGAGGCAAAAACCAACGCAAACCAAGACGGCAAAAGGAAAGCAGCTATTCAAAACAAGGGAAGTAATTCTACACAGGGACCATTCGCAGGTGTACCAGACATTCTCTCCCTTTAACAGGCTCTCTTCGCCGACTTTTGTACTGTTTTATCTCATTTTAACGATCAACGGGTACATAAAATATACAAAACAAGACAAATAATTCGACAAACCGAATATTCCATACACTACTGACATATTGAAGGACTATTGAGCCCAGTATTCCTAGGCTTAGAAAAATACGATACTAAGCGCGTAACGAGCTACAACAAAAAGCGCCGAAAATGTATCGATGTTATAGAAAGTCAGTAACATGTCCTGAACAAAGATTAGAATGTCACACAGTGGTACAAAATGTATCGTTTGCCTGTAAATCCAAACATTCATTGTCTTGATAAAAGACTACTCAGAGCATGACACTGTTAACAGAGCCTTTTTAGACAAATGAAGGGAAGGCAGACAAGCCGGTTGGAAGGATGTCGGCATTTGAGCTTAAAGGTTTGGGGATCGATTCCCTGCTGCACCTGGTGGGATAAGGGTGGTAATCTTCCACAGCTACGATGCCAAATGATGTGTAGACCTGTCAGTGCATTATCCCCCTTCCTGTGTTCTCACGTTGGAGAATTTGTAAATAAGTTAGCTTGACAATCTTCTTGAATAACAGCAACTGCCTTCTTCTTCGGCCGTATTTACAATTTAAAAGACAGGAATGCAGAAAACTATTATCCCGTACAGAATCAACTTAGGTCGGTAGATCAGCTTCTCTGTCGCTTCTCTGTCGCTTGTCGCTTCTCTGTCGCTTGTATTTCCAGTTTTTCAATATCAACCCCTTGGATCAATATCCAGTGTTAAACAGGTACAAAAAACACTCAGCAAAAACATTATTGCGACAAATCTCGCTACCCAAATTAAAGGATTAATTCCAGTGTTATTGATTACCACTTTCAATGCCATTTAAGGCAGTGCACTTGTCTATCTGGCATACCTTTCGGATCAAAGATTTCAATTAACATGGATCACGTGACCGCCGCTCAAATAAGGTTACACTGAAAATCGACCTGACAAAAATGTCAAGTACATTGTTCTAGTTAAAAAATCGATGAAAATTCATGATAGGCATAGGCCTGTAATAAAACATTCCATACATTAAACTTTCTTGCAATTAATCATTTTGACATCAAACAAATAATTATAACGAATACCGGCACGGTTGGCCTAGTGGTAAGGCGTCCGCCCCGTGATCGGTAGGTCGTGGGTTCGAACCCCGGCCGGGTCATACCTAAGACTTTAAAATTGGCAATCTAGTGGCTGCTCCGCCTGGCGTCTGGCATTATGGGGTTAGTGCTAGGACTGGTTGGTCCGGTGTCAGAATAATGTGACAGGGTGAGACATGAAGCCTGTGCTGCGACTTCTGTCTTGTGTGTGGCGCACGTTATATGTCAAAGCAGCACCGCCCTGATATGGCTCTTCGTGGTCGGCTGGGCGTTAAGCAAGCAAAACAAACAAATAATTATAACGAATACCATCTTGCGGAGGACATTGTAAACAAAATATTGAAAACGTCAGTATGCTTTTAGTGGTCAAACAAACATTTACAAAGCCTAATACGGAAAAGAAATCAGAAACGACAATATCCGATTACAGATCAAACAAACATTTACAAGAGGAAACGACAATGAATGTTGAATTTAAAGATCAAACAAGCATGTATATAAACGCGTAATATGAAATAAGTAAAGGAAACAAAAATAAATGTGCCTTTACATTTCAAACAATTTACAAAGCGTAATATGAAAAAGGTACAGGAAACGGCAATAAATGATGCCTTCAAAAATCAAACAAGCATTTATACACAGCTTGATATAAACAGGTATAGGATCATTCTGATAAGCATCGCTCCACGGCTATTGCCAGTTGTCTCTCTGACCGGACGCTACAGCCCTACGCGAATCTATCAAAACAAAAATACAGAGTTATTTCCCATATGTTTTTCGCGAGCACTGATCTAAATTTGAGATCAGTGTTCGCGAGACGAAAATGATTGCAGATTGGCCGACTTCGACAGTGATCTCCGTTCTGTTCTTCACAGTTATGATAAAGACATCGTTCTAAGGTCAAAACAAGTCGACATTTTGGGACTGCTGCCGGAAGGAGACCGTAATATATGGTTTCATCACTGTCAACTGGTTACAGAAAAAATCGTCTGCTCCAGTGAGCGCCGAAACCAAACGGTTGATTATCACGTGACACTTTTGCCATCATTAGAGTTGTTTGCACAGTAAATACAGCCGCGAAAAATAGCTCGCTTGAAACTGTCTTACATATCAATTCCTTTGTAATTTAAAAATTACAAAACACCATGTAAAATCATTATCGACGATCACAAATCTGCTTATATCAATAATACATTACAAAAAGCTCTAAATATGTTAAAAAAAAATAAATCGGTTTCCTTGCCAGACAAGGAAACTCAAGACAGGGAGAGAATGAGCCGAACTCATTTTGACCTGAGTTCAGGATGGTATAGGACACGACAATATTTCTTTAAAGTTTAGGTAAACACTTACAAAGCGTAAAATAAACAAGATATTGGAAACGACAAATTCAGCCTCGTGCATCTAGGTGGCGACATCCTCGTCTGGTTGCGGGGAGTATTTTGTAACAACACTTTGTTGCTATTTTCATCCATATGTAGCAGATGCCAACTGTGCTTGAGGAGTTTTCCTACGGACACTTGCACTTGTTGTTGGTCATGGGCATGTTGTCCTCTTCCTTTAGGTACACTATGCCTGCAAGAAATTGATGAAACATTGCCATAAACCACGGAATCAGGTGCAATATGCCTGCGAGAAATTGATGAAATATGACCATTAACTGTTTTGGTCTCAAATAACTAATAATATAACCATTATGTCTGATATGCTGACCGTTAGGAAATCATAACAAACAAACCGAGAAAATGGCGATCAACAGTCAGCTTATTACAATTCACTCGTACTAACCAGCGAGTGCCGCTTGCATGGCAACGTTGGCCTCAGGGCGTTCTGTGTCTGGAGTCGGTTGGACCGTCTGTCTTCGAAGTGGTCAGCCAAGTCCTCCGGCCTTGTTCGATGGGGTTGGGCAAGGTGTCGTTGGTGATGCACGGCTGGTTTGTGTCCACTGGACAGGACCTTTCAAACAGGAATCGTGAGATAGTTACAGCCACTGGAGCGGACACCTACTGCTGACACAAACACGCCCTGGGGAAGACACACATTTGTCAAAATGAAAAACAGAATAATATTCTTTGTGCTTTTCAAAAACTGATGAGTTGCGACACAACGTTTCGATTCTGTGACCTTCTCTATACTTATCTTTTATCTTTAATCTGAATATTCGCAATTTAGACACAAAGTTGCGAAAAGTAAATAGGATCTAGGATTACACCTGACTAATGTAAACACGCATGCATTTAATGTAGCAGTTAAAAAAAAGTTATGAATTCTAAATTTTCCATTTCAGATTGAATATCAGGGTTGGCTAACTCTTTGGGACGAGTGTACTTTTGCGTCAGGTCAATTTCAACTGGCTTTCCTTCTTTCTTTAGAGTTTTCGTTCATTGCTTTATTTTTCTTGTTACTACGGATAATGATATATGTATAGGTTACAACACAAGTGGTTTTTTATATGGCTTGTATTTCAGTCAAGACCCAGCGGATGAATATCATCGGGAGACACGAGCCTCTGGCGAGTGGCTCTCGATTGATATTCCCGCTGGGTCTTGACTGAAATACAAGCCATATAAAAAACCACGAGTGTTGTAATCTGTATATCCCATTCTACCATCAAACACAAAGTGTAGACTACTAGCGGCACTGTTGCGATCTGTGGAGTGTAAAACAGTGTTGCCAGCGAGACTTAGCCCTTTTGCAACCTTAAACTAAGTGACCGTCGCTGAAAAAATAAAACGAATGAGTGCATCGATAAGTACGCGGTAACACTACTTTCAGACCATTTAAAAGCTTTAAGTAAAGGTTCATAAGTTGCAAGAAAGTAATGAAGTCGTATAGAAATTAATTTAGTTGAAGCGCACAATTCTTTTGTTTTGCGTTTCAGGTCGGCAGAACGGGCGAAACGGGTTTGGGACCCATTTGGCTTACTCGATTCAGAATCGATTCCACGTTGTTTTTCTCGAACGTGTTATTATACAATTAGGCTTATTGACAGAGAAGCAAATTTTAGGGAACAAATATGTAGGTTTAGATTTAACCATTTGCTCCCTATTTGAAATGTATCTACGTGATAAACAGTTTTGCGAGTGTGTTTGCATGGATGAACTTAAAACTGGTATGGGTGTGAGCAAAACGGGACCGAGTTGGTGAAGTCGCGAATTGCTGACACGTCTGTCACCGCCGATTGATTGCATTTTGAAGGAATATGACTGGATTACGGAAAAATACACACATGTTAAGTTCTTGGATACCTTCATCGCCAATGTGGACTTACTGCAGAGCCAGGCAAAAGAGTAGACTTGCTCGCAAAACACGTGAAACAGCCGATGTTTGATAGCGAAGCCAAACCGTGCCAGGTAAGGACGCTTCTCGGTCTCGCTACGCATGTCACCAGTGACAGTGTTGTTGCTTTGAGTTTGACTAACAAACTCGAAACTGTCATTTAAAACATGAGCCAAATGTGTATTGATTGTGTGATTAGTCTATGTGACAGTGCTTCTATTATCTGTGCTCCCTAGCTTCTGTCAGTTCCCACACCGACACTGCCAGAGAAACTGAAGACGCACACCAAAACACACTACTGACAGATTCTCAAAAGTCGTCTGCTAACGATGCAAGGGAGGGTACTCGTGTTTTTGTTTTGGTTCGCTAGCATCTGGGTATCTTGTAAGTTGAATGTTCGTTTTTTTCGACCTGCATTGCTTTCATAATGAAAGAAACGTTTGCTTATTGCATCTCATACATCAGATCAGTTCTGAGATTCATTTTTGCGTGCAACTGATATGGTTTTCTGAGCCGTGCAATACGATTTTGGAACTTCATACAAATGTGTCACATTGTTCGGCGCGAGGTCAAAGGTCGGGAGGAAAGTAGTTCTTTGCCCAAATCGGAATCTGCACTATCATATATTTTTTGGAGTCCATGATGTATTTATTGAGCTATAAAAATACAACATATATACCCATACTGAAGTAACAGAGACAAAGAAGGGAGGTCATGGGATATATATATATATACTCATAGGAAAAAGTTAGGGACCACTTACGCAAACAAACACAGCTTCCAAACCACCAAACAAAATGGAATCAAATTTGTAACATGTTTAATTCATTATCTCTGCGATCCTTTTCCAAAAATATAGTGACATTTTATTCACGCATTACGTGTCAACAAGCTCTGAAACAACATGGGGGTCGAAAACAAAATTTGCAAGTTCCGAACAGTTCAGTAATGGGTGTGTCCGCCGCGTTTTGCGATGCCTTCTGCAGTCCTGTTCCGCATCGAGTTTACCAGCTTCCTGCAGAAGGCCTGAGGAATGGCCTGCCATTCGATTTGCAGGAACTGAAGCAGTTGCTGCAGGTTCCTTGGGGGTGGGTGGTTGTTCCTCACTCGCCTGTCCAGCTCATCCCACAGGTGCTCGATGGGGTTGAAATCAGGGCTGCAGGCAGGCCAGTTCGTCCTGGTGACACCAGCCTGCTGGATGAAGTTGTCACACCAATCTGGTGTAGAGCGGGCGACAATCTCATCTCTGTAGCGCTGGCCCGTCAGGTTGCCAACAATGTGGTTGAGGGGGGTTCTGTGTCGAAAACTGAAGGCCACCATGATGGAGCCCCCGCCGAAGGCCACCCTCTCCTGCACCAGACCGTTGTTGTACCGCTCACCCTGACGCCTCCACACACGAGCCCGACCGTCATGATGGTGCAGATTAAAGCGGGACTCATCGCTGAACAGCACATCGGCCCATTGCTGGCGTGTCCACCTGGCATGGTTGTGACAGAACGCCAAACGAGCCTGGCGATGAGCTGCTGTCAGTCGTGGCCGTACAGCTGGACGACGTGATCGCAGGCCAACTTCGTGCAGGCGTTTGCGGATGGTTTTCGTGCTGACGTTGGTGTTTGTTGCCACCCTCAGCTGGCCCCTGATGATGTTTGCAGTGGCGCCTCGCTGCTGCAGAGCTTGTCTTCTGATGAAGCGATCTTCACGTTGTGTTGTCTTCTTAGGACGTCCTGACCTGGGCCTCTCCAGAACGCTGTTGGTGGCCTGGAACTTCTGATGCAGCCTGACCACGACATAATGGGACACTCCAAGTCGTCTGCCCACTTCTCGCTTGCTTACGCCGTCTTGCAGCCATGCGATGGCCCGGGCTTTGTTGAAGGTGGTCACCTTTCGTCTGGGAGGCATAGTGAGAAGATGCATGGTGGCTAGCGGAAAATCGCGGGGCTATAAAGCCTAACTGGTGACAACAGTTCACTCTCAACACACCTCCTTGCACGTGCATAACGAATTTTTCATCTTTTCCGCCCAGGCTTGCCCACGCGCCAACGTAAAAATGGTCCACTTTTTGCAGTTTGGCAGTTTCTGTCTCGTGCCCTAGCCAGGCCTCCGTGGATCCCGAGCAAGTTTCCTGCTAACACAGCATTGCTCACCCACTGGTGTGTACGGCCTGACAGCCATTTGGTTTTATAAACTTAGGAACAAGGAGTTTGGCACAGATGAAGTCAGCTGTTTTTTTCAAGGGCGGTCCCTAACTTGTTCCTTTGAGTATATAATGATAATAGTAGACATGATAACCAGGTCAAAGTTATTACCTCACTAGGCAAAATGTCGGGCTAGATAAGCTAACTAGATTAACAGAGAGAAAGAAGGTAAGTCATGGGATAGCTAGCAAACTCACGCTTGCTTGTGGCGTGGCTGTCTAGGAGAGTTGTCGCCTTATCTATCGTTTTCGGAAGGTGATTCGCAGAATGAAAAACAGGCTAGCTAGTGATCGGGAGGTCGTGGGTTCGAACCCCGGCCGGGTCATACCTAAGACTTTAAAATTGGCAATCTAGTGGCTGCTCCGCCTGGCGTCTGGCATTATGGGGTTAGTGCTAGGACTGGTTGGTCCGGTGTCAGAATAATGTGACTGGGTGAGACTTGAAGCCTGTGCTGCGACCTCTGTCTTGTGTGTGGCGCACGTTATATGTCAAAGCAGCACCGCCCTGATATGGCCCTTCGTGGTCGGCTGGGCGTTAAGCAAACAAACAAACAAACAAACTGATTCGCTGTGGGTGCAAAAAAGGCTGCAAGGCAAGGTGCAAATATGGAGCTGCAGCTCTTCAGTGCACCGCCCTTTGCAACTGTGGCGGAGACTGTGGGAAAGAGTAACAGCTCCAAGCGTCAGCTGCAAGTTCTGTGAGTGGTACACTGGCGATTCAAATAATGTTATGTTCAAGTGTTTGTTGGAAAACGGTGTTTTGTTTATCCTTTTTGACACTAACAAAATACATTAATTCATGATTTTGTTTATTTTGGATGTTGATCGGGATTTTTTTTTAAACTGGTTTTGCATACATGTACTCATAAAAAGAGACTTTTTCTTTTTTGTATGCCTATGGAAATAGAATATTTTTTTGCAGAAATAGTTTTCTGTAACACACACACACACACACACACACACACACACACACACACACACACACACACACACACACAGAAAAATGTGATGTGGATTTTGAAATGTACATGTAAAGTTTTGCTTAGCTTTAACCATCTTTTCTGATGTTAAACAACCTTCTGAAATCGGTTTTACATTTGTACTTGTGAAGGACGAAATGAGGGGTTGATACAAGTGTTTTGTGTCTATGCATACATGTAGATATTTTGTTCTAAGATAGTTCTTTGGAGGCAAACGTCTTTCGCTCCCGGTAGTGATGACCTATATTTCAGCAAAAATAGGTCATATGAGATATATGAACTTGTCAAAGATAATCAAAAGGTTACAGGCTATTGCAGGAAATTATTTGGTTAACTGTTATAGATATTACCTCGTGACCACAAAAAAAAGCATTTATTGATCCCTGTGACTGTGACAGAATGGTTGGAGACTGTCGAGGGCACACCGTGTGACCTACTTTTGAAGGGTCGGTACCCTGTGTCTGTCAATGAATACGCTTACCTCTAATGAAATATATTAATCTACATGCTTTCCACTCTTTTGTTTGAAAATGCACGCTTTAAAATAATTTTCAGACACCACACAACGCTACAACGGGGTTCCGGGCAGCTATGACCTATTTTTAATCTAATGTAGGTCATCACACATATGAATCGATCAAGTGTTTTGAAAAGCTTGCAGATTAATTAAGCGTTGTTGACTATGAATGTAGATGTAAATGCTTGTATAACTGTGTTTTAATTTTAAATGTGTCAAGCGCAAAGAACATAATTGTAAAGTTATGATATTGCGCTATATAAATGCTCATTTATTATTATTATAGAATAATGCAGGACATCATGTGATCGACTGCTTTAAATAATATCCCTGCAACAAAAATCCATTTATTGATCCGTGTAAACGTTTTCACCGAGTGTCTGGAGACTGTCGAGGGCATACCGTGTGCCCTACTTTTGAAGCGTCGGTACCCAGTGTCCGTCCATACAAACGCTTGCCTGTATTAAAAATATTCATCTACATGCTTGTGTAAAAAAGGCATGCTTCGAACTCGATTTGCATTCTAATGGGGGTGTCTGTTGCCCAACATGCTCACTAAAGCACTGTAACGCATTTTCCATAAGGTTTATCTTTTGAGATTGTTGTGCAAGCGCATTTCAGCTGTTCATACTGATTCATCACGTCAGGTGCGTGATTGGCTAAGAATGCTATGACTGACAGGCATGAGCAGGTAAGGCGATCAAGTCCCCATTGCGACTGTTCATTCTAATTCGTGGGGTCAAATTTTTCTTTTCGGTGAAATTTGCCCCTATGAAACCGTTATTTCTAAAATGCTGAGCTTTAGCAAATGAAAATAGACATGTCTCTAAAATGATATCAACATTCGCCTGCCAGCAAATGGTGATATCCATTTTCTCGACATATGTGTTATTATGAGTTATTTCTAATATGCTGACTGTTAGCAATAACAAGACATGTCGAGAAAAAAAGATATCAAGCATGAGCCTTTTAGGCGAATGCTGATATCGTTTGTGAGACATGTCTGTTATCATTTGCTAACAGTCAGCATATTAGAAACTAGATGATTACCCGCTTCGCCGGGAAGAAGTCGATCCGAATACCCGGCTGCGCCGGGGAGCCGGGTCTTTGCCGGCGCACTGCACGGAGGAAGGGAGATAATCGCGGCTGAAAACACTGGAGAAGATAAGGAAGAGTTACTGGTAGTGGATCCAGACAAAACACAAAAAACAAAATCGGTTCAGCGCTGCGCGCTGAGAGCACGTGTTGAAATATCTCATCGATGAGGTTGTGTCCGGGGTGTAGCTGAATACGGTGTCCAAATTTGAAAAAGATCCACCGAGAACTTTGGCCGTGCATCGCGAACAGACAGACAGACAGACAGACAGACACTAGTCGTATATATATATATAGACTAGATGATTACCCGCTTTGCCGGGTACCGGCTTCGCCGGGAAGAAGTAGAGCCGAATACCAGGCTGCGCCTTGGACCCGGCTTTGCGCCACACAGAGGAAGGGAGATAATCGCGGTTGAAAACACTGGAGAAGATAAGGAAGAGTTACTGGTAGTGGATCCCGACAAAACAAAAATCGGTTCTGCGCGCTGAGAGCACGTGTTGAAATATCTCATCGATGAGGTTGTGTCCGGGGTGTAGCTGAATACGGTGTCCAAATTTGAAAAAGATCCACCGAGAACTTTGGCCGTGCATCGCGAACAGACAGACAGACACTAGTCGTATATATATATATAGATAACGGTTTTATTACCGTTTAATTCGACCAAAAGAAATTTCGAAGCAACCCCGCGAATTAGACAGAACAGCCGCAATGGGAACTTGAGCGCTTCTACCTGATTATGCCTGTCAGTCAAAGAATTCTCGTGACCTGAGTCAGCCAATCAGAGTAACACACCTGACGTGATGAATATTCACAGGTCAAATGCCTTTGACACACAACAATCTCACAAGATAAATCATGTTGAACATGCGTTTCGGTTGCTTCGCTTTGTCTCGTTGAACCGACTCCAGACGGATGGGAAATGACGTAAAGATACATTTGATGTCAAGTGAGTGACGCAATTTCACTTGATTTTTCCGAACTTTGATCATTTAGATTTCAAGTGAGAGGTCGGCATTGCACACTCAGACGATGGGCGGTGCCTTGCTGTTCCGTAACGCACCCACCAACAAAACTCGCTTTTCGGTATTTTTTAGATAAAGACAGTATTATCTGACAGCATTTGAAGTGTCATTCTTCAGAATAAATCACGCTGATATTACATTTTTACTTTGACTTGTTAATTTTTAGCGTGATAAACAAAAAGAACTGAACGTTATAACATTTAGAGGGTCACCTAGAATCCGTCCTGATTGGTCAAAAAGCCATATGGGGTACTGAATTGGTAATAATATTTGCTATCAGTCAGCATATTAGAAATAACTAATAATATCACTGTGATCAATACTAGAATCAGTTTTATTTACTCATAATTTTTTTCTTCTTCTCACATACACGCTGCAAACGAACGCATTGTGAATGGCCGATATCACTGGAGCGTCGTTTCCCTGGCTTGCTCTTGACCAGCTGGTCAGAGATCGAGCAAATTTAAAGGTCAACATGTTCGGGTCACTGATAACGAAAGTGTAGCTTAGAAAAGACAGTGCCCGTTTAAGTCAGCCACAAGTGAAGTAGAGCGGCACCAAAAGTTTGTTTGTCACGAAGGGCCATATCAGGGCGGTGCTGCTTTGACATATAACGTGCGCCACACACAAGACAGAAGTCGCAGCACAGGCTTCATGTCTCACCCGGTCACATTATTCTGACACCGGACCAACCAGTCCTAGCACTAACCCCATAGTGCCAGACGCCAGGCGGAGCAGCCACTACTAACTAGATTGCCAATGTTAAAGTCTTATGTATGACCCGGCCGGGGTTCGAACCCACGATCTCCCGATCACGGGGCGGACGCCTTACCACTAGGCCAACCGTGCCGGTGGCACCAAAAGTCGGAACTGCCCATATCCAAACAAATAGTCGGCAATATCCGTGGTGATTGCTAATATCTCATTGATATCTTTTGGCGTTAGTACGCCATCGTACCTCGAGATGCCCAAGAATCATCGCTTTGTTGTGGGTCATGGTAACAAGGAACTGCAGCCGCCGTGCAGTGGGTCAAGTCAACCTTCCAAGACACGCAGGTCTGCGGCCACGTCACAATGGAACAACATATAGTGCTCTGTCTCTCTGTCTCTGTCCCTGTCGTCTCTGTCTCTCTCTCTCTCTCTAGATCTCTCTCTCTCCCTCTCTCTCTCTCTCTCTCTCTCTCTCTCTCTCTCTCTCTCTCTCTCTCTCATGGTTAATACACGATAAAAACAATAACTCGCTCCTCTGATTCTTCAACTCAGTTCAAATGACATACCCATTGAGCAAGTAACAAGCCAGCGTGTCCTCGGGGTCATAAAAGACGCTGAATTAAAGTGGCAGCCCCACCCTGTCCCTCTCTCTGTCTCTCTCTCTATGTCTCTCTCTGTGTCTCTGGCTCTCTCTCTCTCTCTCACACTCTCTCTCTCTCTCTCTCTCTCTCTCTCTCTCTCTCTCTCTCTCTCTCTTTCTCTCTCTCTCTCTCTCTCTCTCTGATTTTTCTCTGAACAGCCAATTATTAATTGTGTATAGGAGGCGGAAATGAAAGATTTCGACTCAGATATTTCTAGTCTGTACATATTTATTGTAATATTTGATGTAAGATGCGTTTCGTTTGGCATTTGTTGTATGTCCGAATATCTTCGTGCTTATTGTGGCATAACCGGAGTCTGTATGCATATACAGTAGTCCCTCATCGGGTGAGGGATAGATTACACACTCAAAAATACCCATACACTCGTGTATTTTTCTTTACTCCCTTACCCTGGAAAAAAAACCTGTATCATATTATTGTATGTCTCTCGCCCTCTCTCTCGCTCTCTCTCTCTCTCTCTCTCTCTCTCTCTCTCTCTCTCTCTCTCTCTCTCTCTCTCTCTCTCTCTCTCTCTCTCTCTCTCTCTCTCTCTCTCTCTCTCTCTGTTTGTCTGTCTGTCTATCTCTCTCTCTCTGGTTATTTTTTTCTCTGTCTGGCTTGACATTTATCTCGCACTCTGATTAATAAATTATTGATATTTCTGAAACAGGAAGCAAACTCCGTCAAACTTGTCAAGTGGAGGGTAAATGTAAAAGTGTGTAAAGATTTGTTGTAGTTACACCATGTTTTGAGCAGGGACACCGATTGCTTTATGTCAGTTAAATAACTCCTTTGTTGTCTGCTGACTTCCAAGTGACTCCAATCCTGCTTCAAAAGAAAACAGCAAAAGGTTTCAGTAGCCTGACCTCTGCGAGACTTTTGTCATCAAAAGCGGACATTGTAGGGTTAATAAGCCAAGTAGACAAGCTCTTCAAGACCTTACACAGGTCAAGAAACAGTTCAAGACTTTATCAACAAAATCAGACACCATAGTGCTAAAATGTGAAGTAGGCAAGGTTAGCACAAACATTGATTTGTTGGAGTCGAGGTGCTTTGATGTCGAACATCGATTTTCCAGCCTAACTGCGTACATATGCAGTCTCTTTTTTTTAATCCTGAATGACGTCATCGAAGACATTTATCGAAAAAAAGAGGGGGAAAAAACGTCTAGGTACATTATCTGGAGACATTCACAGGAAAAGTTCATAACTATTTATCTGATAGTATTCTGTAAATTATCACACACACATACCCACACACACACACACACACACACACACACACACACGTACACACACACACACACGCACACGCACATAGAAGCGCGCAAGCAAGCAACATTAAAGTGCGTGTCACAGGAATGTATGTTTCAACACCTTGAGCTCTAAGTTCAAATGTTGAGCCGGTAACTTATAAATTAAAGTATGAAAGAACGCGCGCCTACACACGCGCACGCACACATACATGCACTTATGCACGTACGCGCACGCACACACACACACACACACACACACACACACACACACACACACACACACATACCACCCTTAACACACACACACACACACACACACACACACACACACACACACACACACACACACACACACACACACAAAGGGGAAATGAATATATATCAATGATAGCCGGGTCATGAATTTCTTTGAGCATCATTCTGCGAGGTTTTCTAAAAGCTATGTTATCTTGTACATTTGTTGTCTTTTTTGTTCTCGTCCGCGCCCGCTTTTCTGCTTGTTTGTACGCGTGCCTGCTTGAGTGGTTCGTTCGTCAGGTTTTACAGGTGTTCACTTTCATTTACATTGACCGACCGTCTACATTTCAAATTTAGATGTGTATTGATTCCGTCCCTTACTTTCAGAATGATCTTGCCGTAAAAGGAATGCATTTAAAGTGTGAATGGTGTTTTAACTCAACATTATAGTTAGATTTACATGTGCACACACTGCATAAGCGACAGTGTCAAGAACTTTTCAAGCAGACACGACGTGTCACGTGGCACTCGCTACAGCGTATTACCCATATTATACGACGCGCAGGAAGGTTCTGATAGAGCTTCTGACTGGCTTTAGTATGAAGCTGGAAAACGCAAAATTCGTCTTCGGACCCAAAGGACAACTACCAGTATGTTTGATGCATACAAAATTGCATTGTGCCTTTTCTTCTTGATGTCAAAACAAACATTATCAAATGTGATTTTTTTAAATCTAAACCTGGAAATCATTTACTATTTTGCATGTCGTTCAGATTTCTATTTGGATATAAATTTGTCAAAGCTGGACATTGTAGAAGATAGAGTGATTCAACATGGTCGCAGGTTCGAATTCGGGCCGGGACGGACACGGGTCAACTTTATGTGCAGACCCAGAGACGGAAGCCATGTCCCACCCCCGTGTCATCACAATGGCACGTAAAAGACCTTGGTCATTCTGCCATAAGTGCAGGTGGTTGAATACACCTAAACACGCAGACACCTGGGTAGCGCGACTCCGTTGCTGCTAGCTTTCCACTGGGAGGAAGCGACCCGAATTTCCCAGCGATGGGACAATAAAGTAATAACAAGTCGCGTAAGGCGAAAATACAACATTTAGTCAAGTAGCTGTTGAACTCACAGAATGAAACTGAACGCAATGCCATTTTTCAGCAAGACCGTATACTCGTAGCATCGTCAGTCCACCGCTCATGGCAAAGGCAGTGAAATTGACAAGAAGAGCGGGGTAGTAGTTGCGCTAAGAAGGATAGCACGCTTTTCTGTACCTCTCTTTGTTTTAACTTTCTGAGCGTGTTTTTAATCCAAACATATCATATCTATATGTTTTTGGAATCAGGAACCGACAAGGAATAAGATGAAAGTGTTTTTAAATTGATTTCGACAATTTAATTTTGATAATAATTTTTATATATTTAATTTTCAGAGCTTGTTTTTAATCCAAATATAACATATTTATATGTTTTTGGAATCAGAAAATGATGGAAAATAAGATGAACGTAAATTTGGATCGTTTTATAAATTTTTCTTTTTTTTTACAATTTTCAGATTTTTAATGACCAAAGTCATTAATTAATTTTTAAGCCACCAAGCTGAAATGCAATACCGAAGTCCGGGCTTTCAATTTGGTTGAAAAATGAGGGCGTGACAGTGCCGCCTCAACTTTCACGAAAAGCCGGATATGACGTCATCAAAGACATTTATCCAAAAAAAGAAAAAAACGTCTGGGGATTTCATACCCAGCAACTCTCATGTCATAAAGATCGGTCCAGTAGTTTAGTCTGAATCGCTCTACACACACACACAGACAGACACACACACACACACACACACACGCACGCACACACATACACCACGACCCTCGTCTCGATTCCCCCCTCTATGTTAAAACATTTAGTCAAAACTTGACTCAATGTAAAAATGAAATGAAAATGTCTGGGGTTTCAACAATGGCTGCACGCATGAAACCCTCCGCAGTGCTTCGCTGCTCTCAAGCGGCACTACCCCATGTTAGCTGTAACAGAAAATTTCCAGAGCATATAGCTTCCTTCTTTTTGAACCCCCCTACATCAAATCTGGTCACAGAAGAAGGAAGTCATTCACATGCAGTATTGCGACAAAGGCTACGTGAGTGTTTTGAGCACCGGACACATTGCACTGGTTCGCCACAACAAAACGTGGTGAGGTGCTATTGCTGTCAATACACCCCTTCCATCATTTAAACTGATTTCTGCCACATCAATCTGCCACAAGGAAGTCATTCTACATGTCTAGTATTGCATTATTTACTGCGTGCTTGTTTCCAAACTCTTTCCACACCTTCGTTCCCAAAAAAATAATAAACGTTTAATATAACACAAAACAATACATTCACTTTGTGTCTGTAACTTAAAATTCGTTTTTGTCTGTAATGAAAATGTCTAAAATCTGCAAGCTGTTTGTCTATAATCAGATACTTATTTGTGTCTGTAAATAACACATTTTCAAAGCATTTTATTCTCCAAAAACGAAACGTGCTCACATATCTCCCTCTCTCTCTCTCTCTCTCTCTCTCTCTCTCTCTCTCTCTCTCTCTCTCTCTGTCTCTCTCTCTCTCTCTCTCTCTCTCTCTCTCTCTCTCTCATCATCATCGTCATCATCATCATCATCATCGTCATCTTTATTATCACGTTTTCCGACCTCCTTTTGTTGGTTAACTTTTTAACTTTTTAATTTTTTAATTATATAATTGTGTGTCTATGCGTCCCAAGGACAGATTGTAAGAAAAGGCGTAGCCTTAAATCTTAATCCTTGTTAAATAAAGTTCAATTCAATTCAATTCTCTCTCTCTCTCTCTCTCTCTCTCTCTCTCTCTCTCTCTCTCTCTCTCTCTCTCTCTCTCTCTCTCTCTCTCTCTTTCATATTGATTCATATGTGTCCATAGCATCACTGTTTCATCATATAAAATCTCTCAGCTTTCATATCAGCGACCACAATTACTTTTTAAACAAAAGCCACCTCTTGACAGGGATCACCAGGGAACGGGTCTTCGTTGCTGTAGAAGTCAGAATAACCAACCTTCCGATTTCATTTTGACAAATCAATTGAATTATTTGTATAGGCAAATTAACAAAACGTTTTCCCGGATCAGGCGCTTTATATACCGATAAAGATATCAAAGGACAATTTGCATCAATTCTGTTTATACCCAATTTGGTTACTGTTCACCGAGGGCAGAATTATGTAAACATACCGGTGGATCCGAAACTGATTAACAGTTTCGCGAATCGTCAGCATGCTACACATTAAAACCTCCTCTGCAAACATTCAACAGGAACAAATCTAAATCGACACGAAATTGTGGACAAAAGCGTAAAAGCTTGGCTTCGGTTTCAAATGATTCTATTTCAAACTGAAAGAATCGCCAGACAAAACATGCTACGATCGGTCTTCCTGCTATGCATAATAAATGCCCCGATGTTTTTTCTTAAACAGTCGTGTGTTTTCATGAGAACCGGCATAGGAGAGCTGATGCTAGTGCTGCACGCCACATGCATCGTCCCACAACTCTAGTAGTTGTGTTTTTCTATGTTGGGTTCTGTGATGTACAATTGAAAGAAGAACACTTAGAAAGAAATTGTGACAATCTGTGTTTGGATCTGTAAGATTCAATGGGAATAAGACTATTTTTCACACGAGAAAAACCATTCGCATCTAGAATATATCTGTGAATTTCCTTTGCAGGAAACGCGAATGCACGAATTCGATTAGTATTTTGCTTTGGGGAGCTGTGGATATGCAGTAGTTTTTCATTTACTGAAACACGAAGAAGAGAGTGTAACCTACGAGCAGAAATAACAGATCAACGTGAGACACATTTCGAGTTTATCGTCGGTGTCATCAGCTGATTATTATTATGGGCGCATTTTAGTATCACATAATTGCAGCGGAACTGTAAATATCGTGATTATTCTTATTGTCTCATTTGTATCATCTCCATACACCGTAGCGTATCGGTTGATATCAAGGATGAAATCTCTTTTTGTCGCCCTTGCCACCGTTTTGGCCATAGATGGCGCCACAGGCTCTCCCAGTAGAGTGGAATTCATTAACATTGGTCTCTGCAATGAAATGTTCACAGAAGACATTGCTTTCAATTCACCAAACGGAAACCATCTACAATGTGCTCGTCAATGCTCCATGCAGGATTCTTGTTTGACCTTCACCATCGCAGAGAACATGTGCAGAGGTCATTCTGTTCTTGTGACGTCACAAACACCTTCTATGCCTAGCCCTGGGGCTAACTCGTTTGTCAAAAGAAGCACTTGTGCGTACGAATGGATGCTGTTGTTATTGTTGAACCTCCTAATTGCTGCCTTAACATGACAAAGGAATTAACAAAACATTGTATTGTCGCTGTCATTGAAAGCTACAACCCATGATTACTTCGTTAGCATTATATATTAAAACAAAAGGAACAGCAATTTCACTCATAAGATTTAATGTCCAAGAATACCCAACAGTCTGTGTGGTTGTATATAAACATTTGTTTAATGTAGCTATACTGTAGCAAACACCATAATTATAGCAGTACTAGCTAGTACTAGCAGATTTTTCTTTTGTCTTGAACAGTGTTCATATGAAACATTAACATTGTGCTATGATATGATAATAGCAACAGTGTATTGGTGTCTCTTTTACTTTAGCGTTGATTTTTGTTTCACAGATAACTGAGACATATAAAGCATTAATCAACATGGAACTAAATATAGTAGCGGCTACCTTGCATCCCCTTTCCATTCTCTCTGACAAGTAAAAGAACCATTTAAAGCATTAATTAACATCATACTTAAATATAGACTAAGACCATGCGTGATTTATTCTCTGATAGGCAACAGGGATATATTACACTGAAAACGTTAAGTTTTTTCTCATTGTTATTCGTAATATTATTTTACGGATAACAATATTGTGTATAGAAGGAAAAAAAGCAAGACTGGTTGTGCATTGCTATTTTTCTTTCTACCAAGATACACACGTATATAGAGCATAGCCATTAGCTTTGTACAGTTGATAGGAAAACAACTGCACGACAGTTATTGTATTCTGACAAGTAAAAGACACAGAAAAAAGCATTCGCATCGTTCTGAATCACAGGTACTGTGCACTGATTTATTTTCAAACCGGTAGCAAACACATACATGTATATACTTAATGAACATCTAAATAAAAAGAAAACACACCAGTAACCAGGTTAGGTAAGTTTAAATCAATATTTCGGCATGTAACTGCCTTCTTCGGGATGGTATGGAAAGAGTGAACATCGCGCTAAAATATAGTAATAGCTACAGTACATGGACGTCATTCTTTTCTGAGAGTTAAAAGACACATATAAAATGTTAATCGTACTAGAATAATAACAGGTACAGTGCGTTGATTTTTTTGGTTTGGTTATTTGTTTTGGTACATGGAGGTTGTTTGAAAACGTTCAGACTTTTTTTGCCTCTACGAATAACAATGAGAACATTTAATGGCAAATTATATATCATAACACAGATTCTCAAGCGTTCTTACTAATAAATATATTTAATTTGAGAATTATCTCTCTTTTTGCTGTGGAAGAGGATAACTGTTGTTGACCTTAGTTGCAAAATTGAAACTAATTTTTCATTTCCGACAATTTCAGATGGCACAATATCGGTTGCAACCGTCGCAATAAAAGATATAGACATTCTTCTTCTCACGCAAATTTACATCTTGTTAAAATTTCGATCGTAAAACAAACAAATCAAAATATAAACGTGACTACGTGTTAAAACCGCAAGACTGGTTTTGACGCAGAACCGCAATGACCAATATGTATAGTGATCCAGCGTCGATTGGAAAAACAAAACGAAGTAATGCCGATAATGCATGTTTCCTGCACGGGTAACATACACAAATAAAGCAGTCACATCGTACTGAAAATAAAATAAAAACTACAGTGTATTTATTATTCTTTTTATATTTAGTCAAGTTTTGACTAAATATTTTAACATCGAGGGGGAATCGAAACGAGGGTCGTGGTGTATGTGCGTGTGTCTGTGTGTCTGTGTGTGTGTGTGTGTGTGTGTGTAGAGCGATTCAGACTAAACTACTGGACCGATCTTTATGAAATTTGACATGAGAGTTCCTGGGTATGAAATCCCCGAACGTTTTTTTCATTTTTTGGATAAATGTCTTTGATGACGTCATATCCGGCTTTTCGTGAAAGTTGAGGCGGCACTGTCACGCCCTCATTTTTCAACCAAATTAGTTGAAATTTTGGTCAAGTAATCTTCGACGAAGCCCGGACTTCGGTATTGCATTTCAGCTTGGTGGCTTAAAAATTAATTAATGACTTTGGTCATTAAAAATCTGAAAATTGTAAAAAAAAATAAAAATTTATAAAACGATCCAAATTTACGTTTATCTTATTCTCCATCATTTGCTGATTCCAAAAACATATAAATATGTTATATTCGGATTAAAAACAAGCTCTGAAAATTAAATATATAAAAATTATTATCAAAATTAAATTGTCCAAATCAATTTAAAAACACTTTCATCTTATTCCTTGTCGGTTCCTGATTCCAAAAACATATAGATATGATATGTTTGGATTAAAAACACGCTCAGAAAGTTAAAACAAAGAGAGGTACAGAAAAGCGTGCTATCCTTCTTAGCGCAACTACTACCCCGCTCTTCTTGTCAATTTCACTGCCTTTGCCATGAGCGGTGGACTGACGATGCTACGAGTATACGGTCTTGCTGAAAAATGGCAGCTACTTGACTAAATATTGTATTTTCGCCTTACGCGACTTGTTTTTTCTTTGACAGGCAACAGATACAAGTCAACCATCGTACTAAAAATAAAGTAATGTCTACAGTGCAGTGATTGTATATTTGTCTTTGATCAGTAACTCAGACAAATTACCCTTAAAATATAATAATGGGTGCAGTGCATACATTTGTTTTTGTCATCGTTGTTGTTGTTGTTGTTGTTGCTGTTGTTGTTGTTGTTGTTGTTGTTGTTGTTGTTGTTGTTGTTGTTGTTGTTGTTGTTGTTGTTGTTGTTGTTGTTGTTAGTTAAAGTTAAAGGGACATTAAACTGAATATATAGTGCATGCTGCACTGCAATGTTATGGTTTTTGACAGGCTAAAGATATACATTTATAGTAGACTGAAAATATTACAACGATTACAGTGGATTCTGAGGTGTGTTTTTATTGCCAACTAACAGAGACATCTAAGGCATGACCATTGCAATAAAAATATGACGGCTACAGTAATTGTTTCATATCTTTGACAGATAGCAGAAACTACATGGAGGCGCTGAACAGGTCCATCGTCTTTCACTACGCCCAACGGTCAGGGAACCTGACGGGCACTTTCAGACCGCTGCCCTGGGTGGTCAGTTCGGCCATGGATGACAACCCAGTGGGGGGCTGGTACAGAGGTCAGTGCTGGGCGCTAGATATTGAAACACTCTACTTTGCCTTCTATTGGACAAGGGCTTAATTCTTCGATCCTAAAAACATCGCGCATGTCGAACATTAACTTATTCTGCCTCAAAAAGAAGAAAACAAATTTAAATATCACAAGTGTATTCTTTTAATGCGTGTATCTGTCTTTGGGGATGCATATACATGAGTGTGCGTCTGACTGGGGGTGCGAGTGGATGGATCGGGGGTAAGATAGGCTTTAGGTGTGGTTTACCTATGTAAAGAAACGATGCCGGGTTTTCTAAAACTCAATACGATAACAGTAGGCCTACATTTAGATTTATTGAAGTGTACCGGTGTATGTAGAGGTTACATGCCGAGTCTCAGTGATTATCAAAAATAATGGTCGAAGTTAGCGGATCATGAAAAATGCGAGCTTTAGCGAGCTTTTTCATGACCGCGAACTGAGACCATTATTTTTTATAATCACTGAGACGAGGTGTGTAACCTCTTTATTCCTCCTTTCTTCAGTTATTCAAAGAAAAGAAGAGTTTTTTTGCGAAAGTTTGATCGAATCCTATTCTCTCAACCAGTCAACCTGCGCAGGCGATCGATTAATGCGCGGTTGTATAGTTCCGTGCAAATCATTCCATTCTGTTAACACTTCTTGTCAGTTTTCCTATTTTGGGCTAAAATCAAGTACACAGATATGCTGTTATTCTGCTGTGGCGGCAAAGGCAGACATTGTGTGTTCTGTATATGTTTTGGTATCGCTTTGGATAATGTTTTTTCGTCAAATGGGACTAGCAGACGAACTTTTGCACCCGTGTTCCAACGTTAAAAACTGTATGAAGTTCAGTTTTCTGGGGAAAATAGTGTATGAAACCCCTTTATGTTGTTTAAATTGATGAGATGTGTGCATTTGGTTGCGTGTGATCTGTTTATTAAATGAAATATTGTTGAAAACTGACCGTCGGATTGCAGTCTGTTGTCGAAGGAACTGAGTGAAAAGAAGGGGAACTACTCTTGTCGCTAGACAAAGTATGAGTTACTTGCCTTGGGAAATTGCTTGTGATGAACGGCTTGAGCACAGCAGATGAGATTCAGAAAACAACCGAACTCATGGATTTTATATGGAGATTCATGTGTTCAGGCCTGTAGTTGTTAATTTAAATGCGGTATGTTTGTATTGTTTGCTCCAGAGATGTATACTTCGTACATTAGAGCGTTCGGAACTTTTCAGTCGCAAAAAGTAGTACCGAAACAGAACAACCTCTCAACCCATTGCACTATCGAGGATTCAGGCTGTTGCTGGGTCGTTATTTGTTTGGTTGCTGGGTGATTATCGAAAAATAACTACCCCTACAAGTTTACAGAGGTAAAGAAGCAGAGGGGGGAATAAGTGATGTTATTATGTTTAGATGTCAGACAAACATATTTTATGAAAATGTTAGCCATTATATCTTTGGTATGATGGTTATACGCATACATAATTATGTCTCACCAATACATATTCCAACAACACATACACATTCAAAGGAGATTAACGAATTAAAAACGTAAAAAGAAAAAGAGGTATTGTACATGAAAATGTTAATGTCCATTGTAGCTCAAACACATTTATAACAGTTTATGAGGAATATTGTAGCAATCAGTGGTATTTATTGAGCGCCCCAGATGATGTGCTTGGCAAATTAAAGGAAAAAAAAGATTTTTTGTTTTTATTACGGTGTAGGCATGCCACGAAATATAATTTGCCGTATTTGTGCGTATTTAGGAGAAAACTGACTGTTATGAAATGATTAATGATAATACAAGGTATACTACCCGCGTTACCTGATCAATAAATTGTCTGCAAATTAGAAACAAGGGAGTATACTGTTCTGTCCAGTAATGCAGAGTGATTACGCATAGGAAATTCCTTCTCGAGCAAACCATCGCGTAAATTACCACTGATTAGGATTTTATTGAGGCTTGCGTATAAGGTGACAACTATTCCACTTGGACAAAAACCAACAATCCACATCCACGGAACTGTTTTACCAAATTATGTTTGAAAAGAAAGATTACGTTTGTTGCACTGGAAATTATTGCATAGAAGAATATATCCAACCAACATTTTATTAAACAAGATGGGATTACGAACATCGAAAAACGTGTTTATTGTGTAATGAATTAGACACCCTTGAACATTTCGTTTTTAATTGCCAAGAGGTGATGAAGGGTTGGATAATATGTAAAGATTTTGTTTATACAAAAATTCATGTTGCCATAATTTTTAATGAAAAAAAAATGTCTTTTCGGGTTATTTTAGGGAAAGTTTGAAAAATGATTATATTTGATTTGTGAATTATTGTATTTTAATTACCAAAATGACCATTGGTAAATTTAAATATGGGAAAAAGTTAGATTTGGGTGTCATTTTTTTTTTTTTAAAGGCCGTGTGAAACGTCTACTGATACTGCGAGGAAATCACACAACCACAACCAAGATTCCGTCCATTACAGGTGGTCCGTTGTGAAAGTTCTATTTTTGTCAGATGATATTTCCCCTCCTTCACATGCAAAGCATGTTAATAACATCACTAATAGTGCACAGACATTCAGTATAACTTTCACAAAACCACACATCGGGACTAAAATTAACACAACATTTTGAATCATAATGCACGAAGGGCGCGATCAGCAGTCACGTGAAGTATGGCTACTCATACTCAAAGGCCGATAACTTCGGGCCTATAACTTGAATTATTTCTGATGATTACCACCGGCTAAAATTGATTCATTTCTGATGATTACAACAGAACTTTAACTTTATAATCATGTTTGATTTTTTTTTTTCGTATATTTTTTCATGTCTGATGACTACCACAGTACTACAACTTTGAATTATTTCTGATGATAACAACAGAACTATAACTGAAAAATAAAAAAATAAAAATAAATAAAAATAAAAAACCCAAGTGTATTCTTTTGAGTTTCCTAGCTTGTTAATGTCTATCTTGTACGGTTTGCGTGTGTGTGCGTGTGTGTGGAGAAAAAATGTTTGATTGTTCGATGTATTGGAGATTTGATTTATTTTTATAATTCATCGTTGTGTATGGAATCAGAGAGGTTGGACGATAAAGACAGTAGGTGAAATCACCTTTCTTAGCTGTACCTTGCTGAGAATTAAACCTAACGTGTGCGGAGTTGTAAGTTTGTTTTCAACTAAGCTTTCGGAAGCTGTACTCACACCTGTTTAACTGTAAATCTTTACTTTTACTTTGAGCCAGACTTAAGCTGAATATTTGTACTGAGCCATGTGTTCTTCAGCTGCACTTTTGAAGTAAGACTGAAAAGTGTGTCTTACTTTAGGGGGAGACTATATCAAGTACACGATAGCCATGGCGTGGTCCGTGGTGACACAGCTGTGGTCAATGGTCAGGTTCAGAGCTGGCTACCAGGCTGCCGGTCAGTTTGACGTCATCACAGACTCAGCACGATGGGCACTGGACTACCTGCTGCGTTGCTGGGACAACGAGTCTCAAGAACTGGTTGTCATGGTGAGTGATGTTGTCATTGTGGTTCTTCAGATATAATTGTCACCATTTGCCTCTTGCCTGCTACCTTAATACCTTCAGGCGGGCGGGGAAATTGCTTAGTCGGTAGCGGCGCTGGCTTCAAAACCAGTTGTCGCTATCGGCGTGGGTTCGATTGCCCACGTTCGGCGAGGGATTTATTTCCCAGAGTCAACTTTGTGCAGACTCTCCTCGGTGGCCGAACACCCCCGTGTGCACGCATGCGCACGATAAAGAACCCAAGTTCACAGCGAAAGTCTCAGGGCTTGGAAACATGAATGCACGCATGCAGAAAAAATGATAAAATATAGGTAGCGCCGTATATTGTATGGCAGCTCGCTTTCCCCAGGGAGAAAGCAGCCCGAATTTCCATGAGGGTAACCTCACAGGACAATATAAAATCTTATCCTTATCCTTCTGAAGAAGGAATATTGAAAAATAAGATGGTCTACTCGTGTCTTTAAAGGCAAGGTCAGCTCTTTATCTCACGTTTATCCTGTGATAACAGCTCGAGATAGGCAGTTCGCCTCACCGTCACAGCTCTGGCCAGGCTTTTTAACGGGGTAAGAATATCCCTCCACGTGGTCACATATTAAAAAGGACAGCCTGGCTGCTGTCTGCGCACAGTGGTATTTTTTTTTGAGAATTAGTGACGTGAAAGACACTGGTGCCATTTCGGAATTAACATAAAAGCAGCCATTGTGTTCATGTTTGGTATGTGACCAAGTGGAGGAATGGGTAAATCAAATGTAAAAGCCTGACAAGAACTGTGACGGTGAGGCGGAGTGGGCCTTTAACGTCAGGACATTACCTGCTGTGACCACAGGTGGGAGACTGGGAGGCAGACCACGCTGTGTGGACCAGACCTCAGGACATGGTGACCGACCGCCCTGTCTACAAGGCCAACACCACTCACAATAGCAGCGACGTGGCGGGATTGACAGCTGCTGCCTTGGCTCTGGGCTACATCGTCTTCAACGAGTCAGGTATGTTGAGTGACTGACTTATCAAATAATGAGTAAACAATGGATAGAGTTACTGATTGGTAAATCTGCGTGTGTGTGTGTGTGTGTGTGTGTGTGTGTGTGTGTTTGTGTGTGAGTGAGGGAAGGATCCAAACAATGTTTCAATATAAGGGGAAGCTACTGGAAGGGTATCTATCATGTGTTAGAGAGTATAAACTCTCAGACCATCGGAAATCATTGCCACGGTAACATAAGCAAAACTGCCGATCTCGTTTCTTGAGTTAAGCTCTTTTTCTCTATGATACAGGAAGACTTGTTTTGAGAATGTGGAGGTATGCAAAAGCTCTTTGTGGGTTGTTATGCAGTTTTGCTGATTGAAAATGTTGCTGTCAGCTCTTTATCTCACGTTTATCCTGTGGTAACAGCTCGAGATAGGCAGTTTGCAACTTATAACTAAAATGAAATAGGCAGATTGTTCAGAAACCAAAGATTTTTTTTGCGTTTTTCTCAAAACATCGAAAAATAACATAGGCAATTATCTTATGAGCGTGACGAAATGTAGCCTTGCATAGGCGCCTTGTGTTTCCCATATATTGTAATGAGTTTCAATAATGTTTAATGTTCATTTATTCATTCGTTAATTGCTCGTTGGGTAACTGATTAAATGACTAACCTCTGAAATGCTTTTTGACTGAGTCGTCTTACATTTACTTGGAAGATTTCACGGCATCCAGTGAAAAGTTGATGGAATCTTAACTGCTGAACAGAATAATGTGTTTCATTATTTATATTCTGTTAGATGCAGAGTTTGCCAACAGTATGCTGACAGCCGCGGAACAAATCTACACGTTCGGCACTACCTACAAAGGCATACAAGAAACGTCAGTTTAATTTAATCCTGTGTACTTACTTTCTCGCCTGCTTTGTCTTGGACTTTCTTTCTCCCCTGATTTTTTTCCCAAGGTCTACTTTTCTCTTGCACTTAAGATGCGCCTTTTCTGAAAACCATCACCTTTGACTTATCCAAATTTACTGATTGACCCAATCGTTGAATTGCTGTATATAAAACGCTTAACTGGTTCTGTAATCTAGTGACACCAGACGCTAACAAGGTAAGATCGTCGGCAAACATAAACTAATCAAACTCAATCTCCGCAGGACAGTGGGTTGCACCTGGCTTGGTTTTTTTTCTCAATAAATTTCTTTGCCAACTATAAGCAAAGAACAAACATTGGACTCATAATAAAATCATTGTTGTCCTTAAAGGTAAGTCGTATAACCATCATTACAAACAACACATGCTCCAACAGTGTTATACATAACAGCTCTTATTTTTCTCAACATTAATCCGCTGACACCCGATTTCATATCGACTGACCCAAACAGAGTTCGATTGACAGCATCGAAGCCTTTCTTAAGTATATACATTCAACGCATAACTGTTTTTGACAGGTGCTGCACAGCAACTGCACGAAGGATGAAAATATATCACCATCATCTTCATCATCATCATCATCATCATCATCATCATCATCATCATCACCACCAGCGGTTGCGGCGGCGGCGGCAGCAGCATCGTCAGCATCAGCGGCATCATCATCATCATCAGTATCATCATCATCATCAGTATCATCATCAACATGCTTTCTTGATTTTTTTACCCTTCTTCTTCAAATAGCATTAATACAAAACATTGACTGTCACAGCTTTCAACACTCGGAATTCACAAAAAGAGAGAAGAAGAAGGAACTCCCTAACACCGGTGTGAGCACCTACAATGACGAGCTGTGTGTGGCTGCCGTGTGGCTGAAAAGAGCCACAGAGAACAACAGCTATTTTCAGACAGCCAAGAACACATTCTATTCCAGTGACAAGGCCTGGGTCTACTCTACGGACGCCAACGAGGTGGCCTGTCAGGTAACTGCAGGCAATTGGTTTAAACAAGGTTTTATTCAATTTCAATAAGATACAATCATGATAACATGAAAAACAGTTGGGACACGAACTCAAGCGGACGTGTGTTACAGTACTACCTGGAAAACCAGTACTATCTGGATAGCAGTGAACAAGTAAGGACTTCTCCCTGAACGAAACTTCTTTTGCCTTTGCGAGCAGTTTTAAAGCGTCCCGTACACAGGTCTAACAGTGTAGCCGTCGCGAGATGCTCAAGCAATGATGCTATAAAAAAAAAGTAAAAAAAGTAAAATAAAAGTTATGAGCGAACCTCATCCGGCGAAAATACACACACGCACCGCCCCTGTACTGGCTGGTAGCATGTAGTCTTTCACCCACACTGACACAGTTGTTAAGTCAATATCGCTATCCGGCTTTTCTTTTCGGATTGACTCACTCTCTCTCCACCTCCCTCCATCTCTCTCTCTCTCTCTCTCTCTCTCTCTCTCTCTCTCTCTCTCTCTCTCTCTCTCTCTCTCTCTCTCTCTCTCTTTCTTCTCTCTCTCTCTCTCTCTCTCTCTCTCTCTTCCTCTCTCTTTATCTCTCTCTCTCTCTCTCTCTCTCTCTCTCTCTCTCTCTCTCTCTCTTCCTCCTTCTTTCTCTCTCTCTGTCTCTCGCTCGCTCTCTCTCTCTCTTCCTCCCTCTTTCTCTCTCTCTCTCTCTATCTCTCTCTCTCGGCTCTCTCTCTCTCTCTCTCTCTCTCTCTCTCTCTCTCCCTCTCTCTCTCTGTCTCTCTCTATCTCTGTCTCTCTATCTCTCTCTCTCTCTAAAAATGCTTAACTTTCTTCCACTGGAAAAGCATCTCAAGTTAAACAAAGCCATTTTCATGCATAAATTGTATCACGGTAAAGTGCCGATTTACATTACATCATTATTTCATAAAGCTACCCACAGATATGGGTCGGTCAACTTGATCCCACCAATTCCACGAATTGACCTGTATAAGACCAGTCTTGCTTTTTCGGGTACTTCAGTTTGGAATTCACTTCCATCCTCCTTTAAGCACCTAAAGTCATTAAAAAGTTGTAAAAAATGTGTTAAAAAACACTTAATGTCTGAGTAGTTTAACGCCTTTTGACTTACCAAACTTAGTATTACGTCAAAAATATGCTGTGCATTGTATATTCTGAACATATTTTTGTTACACTATTGCTACATGTTCGATTGCCACCAGCTTGTATTTATAATTACCTGCATAGTATGCATTTGATTTTATGAATAACCACATATGTATGCTCTTCATGCCTCATCTTTATCATCATCATCATCATTATCATCATCATTACCGTCATCATCATCATCATCGTCATCTTTATTATCACGTTTTCCGACCTCCTTTTGTTGGTTAACTTTTTAACTTTTTAATTTTTAATTTTTAATTTTTTTAATTTTTTTTTTTAATTATATAATTGTGTGTCTATGCGTCCCAAGGACAGATTGTAAGAAAAGGCGTAGCCTTAAATCTAAATCCTTGTAAAATAAAGTTCAATTCAATTCAATTCTCTCTCTCTCTCTCTCTCTCTCTCTCTCTCTCTCTCTCTCTCTCTCTCTCTCTCTCTCTCTCTCTCTCTCTCAGTCTCTTATGTGAGCGCGCGTGTCAACTGCAGACATCATGTTTATTTGAAGAAAATGCCGCAATTTCCTGCTGCTTCAAAGCTCAGACACTCATGACAAAAGCACTAAAGGTCTCTCACTTTTAAACAGTCTGTTTAAAATCAGTTTTTTAAAACTGATTTTAAACAGAAACAAAAAATCCACATTGATACAAGAATGGAAAATGGTGACAATTCTAAGTCAAGCGGATAGGAAACCGGTGATACATTATGTAAACTAACGGTAATACGACTTTAATGCAGTTTGATGTCAAGTACATCTAACACAAATTAAGTAAACATTTACTGCAAGAACATCTGATACCTGGCAAATGCTTGTCACTTGTGTCTGTAATACGACAATGGCCAGTAGAAGAAAAATCAACCGGACAGAATTAACAGAACGAAACTAACGAAAAAACGACTATGTAACACGGTCTTTAGTATTAAGCAGGATGCTATAAGTCGGTCAAGGTTATGAGTCAGAGCCACAGCTAGTACCGTCCTTACCGCCAGTTATTATTACCCTTTCAAGTTTCTCTTTGTGGGATGCTTCTCTCTCTCTCTCTCTCTCTCTCTCTCTCTCTCTCTCTCTCTCTCTCTCTCTCTCTTTCTCTCTCTCTCTCTCTCTCTCTGTGTGTGTGTGTGTGTGTGTGTGTGTGTGTGTGTGTTGGGGGTGGGGGGAAAAAAAGGAAAAACGGAACTAGATCACTACAATGCAACACATTCAATGAATGATAGTTTGCCACAATTGCATTATGGCTTACATTCTTCTCGTCCTCTTTGTCTGCCGCAAGTCCTCTTTCGCCACAAAACGCTACAAGCTGGGCACAGGTGAAAAATAGCGACACGTGCATTTTGCAGCCGAACTTCATGACGCGCGCGTTAAAGGGGAATCCCGGGAGTTCCCATTGCTTGAGAAAATTATATAAAAATGAAAATGTAACGAAACGCGAAAATGTGGCAGTTTGTCAGTAGGCTTGATATTTATCACTCGTATCATAGGAGTATTTGAAGTGTCTTCCACAAGCAGCGAAAGTGCAGAAATGGCTATTTTGACCCATTTGACCAGATAGTACTGGCCAACCAAACAGTACTGTAACACACGTGCCCTAGACAGATGGAAAATGACACAATCATGATGTTGGACGTAACGGTATTAGCACTGCAGGCAGTGGAATATTTCTTCCAAGGCATAGTCCTTCACTTGTAAATGATTCGAATCACTGTATCAGATCTGTCCATGCTATTTTATAGGATAAGACCATCCTCCCATGAGAACAAAACTAATGTTTAGCTTGGGTATCTTCTGTGCAATGTGGGCATTTTTGATTAACTAATTTCTCAACGGAGAATAGTGGTAATCTGTACAATTAGTTAATCATAAACACTCCCAATCTGCACATACAGCAGTCAGGATGAGTATTGTGGTGTGTGTCAAGTGGGGGGTGATCTTATCCCATACAGCAGTCAGGATGAGTATTGTGGTGTGTGTCAAGTGGGGGGTGATCTTATCCCATACAGCAGTCAGGATGAGTATTGTGGTGTGTGTCAAGTGGGGGGTGATCTTATCCCATGCACATACAGCAGTCAGGATGAGTATTGTGGTGTGTGTCAAGTGGTGTGTGTCAAGTGGGGGGTGATCTTATCCCATGCACATACAGCAGTCAGGATGAGTATTGTGGTGTGTGTCAAGTGGGGGGTGATCTTATCCCATGCACATACAGCAGTCAGGATGAGTATTGTGGTGTGTGTCAAGTGGGGGGTGATCTTATCCCATGCACATACAGCAGTCAGGATGAGTATTGTGGTGTGTGTCAAGTGGGGGGTGATCTTATCCCATGTATTGTGGTGTGTGTCAAGTGGGGGGTGATCTTATCCCATGCACATACAGCAGTCAGGATGAGTATTGTGGTGTGTGTCAAGTGGGGGGTGATCTTATCCCATGCACATACAGCAGTCAGGATGAGTATTGTGGTGTGTGTCAAGTGGGGGGTGATCTTATCCCATACAGCAGTCAGGATGAGTATTGTGGTGTGTGTCAAGTGGGGGGTGATCTTATCCCATGCACATACAGCAGTCAGGATGAGTATTGTGGTGTGTGTCAAGTGGGGGGTGATCTTATCCCATACAGCAGTCAGGATGAGTATTGTGGTGTGTGTCAAGTGGGGGGTGATCTTATCCCATGCACATACAGCAGTCAGGATGAGTATTGTGGTGTGTGTCAAGTGGGGGGTGATCTTATCCCATACAGCAGTCAGGATGAGTATTGTGGTGTGTGTCAAGTGGGGGGTGATCTTATCCCATACAGCAGTCAGGATGAGTATTGTGGTGTGTGTCAAGTGGGGGGTGATCTTATCCCATGCACATACAGCAGTCAGGATGAGTATTGTGGTGTGTGTCAAGTGGGGGGTGATCTTATCCCATACAGCAGTCAGGATGAGTATTGTGGTGTGTGTCAAGTGGGGGGTGATCTTATCCCATGCACATACAGCAGTCAGGATGAGTATTGTGGTGTGTGTCAAGTGGGGGGTGATCTTATCCCATGCACATACAGCAGTCAGGATGAGTATTGTGGTGTGTGTCAAGTGGGGGGTGATCTTATCCCATACAGCAGTCAGGATGAGTATTGTGGTGTGTGTCAAGTGGGGGGTGATCTTATCCCATGCACATACAGCAGTCAGGATGAGTATTGTGGTGTGTGTCAAGTGGGGGGTGATCTTATCCCATGCACATACAGCAGTCAGGATGAGTATTGTGGTGTGTGTCAAGTGGGGGGTGATCTTATCCCATGCACATACAGCAGTCAGGATGAGTATTGTGGTGTGTGTCAAGTGGTGTGTGTCAAGTGGGGGGTGATCTTATCCCATGTATTGTGGTGTGTGTCAAGTGGGGGGTGATCTTATCCCATGTATTGTGGTGTGTGTCAAGTGGGGGGTGATCTTATCCCATGTATTGTGGTGTGTGTCAAGTGGGGGGTGATCTTATCCCATGTATTGTGGTGTGTGTCAAGTGGGGGGTGATCTTATCCCATGTATTGTGGTGTGTGTCAAGTGGGGGGTGATCTTATCCCATGTATTGTGGTGTGTGTCAAGTGGGGGGTGATCTTATCCCATGTAAAAGCTTGGTCAGATTTGGGAATGTAAGCCAAACTCTTTAAATTTATGTCTTGATGCATTTGAAAGAAATCTGAAACACATATATACTAAAACAGATTTCTGTGCAATATTGTTTTCTGAAATACCGACAATTAACACCTGAAGATAAGTTGACATTTCTTTCCTTTATTTTGTATCGCTCCCATTATCGTTTCAGTTACCTGACTTGTTGTTTGTTTATTTGAGAAAGAAGATTTATATTTATGTATGAATAGGATTTATGTAAGCAGTTATCCTGTTGGAATGTTATAATAGCTTAAATTGATAACTAATCTCTTGACACGATGGTAACAACATGTTAATCAATATGATGATTGGAATCAAGGTGTACGAATAATAAGCTGCATGTAGTTTTTACCTGATGTAATCTTTGTGCAGGAGCCAAAAGACACGTTTCTGGATATTTTATACAACATTCAGATAACAAGTTTGTGAATTCAATTGTGCATTGAATTGAATTAAATTGAAATGGAATGGAATGAATTCAACTTAATTGAATTGAAATGGAATGTATTGAATTAAATTGAAACCGCTCAGTACTTGTGGCTGACTTTGTGACTGGATCACAACAAAAATTGCTTCATACAACAGACAACTTTTACCTGGCAGATCGAAACGGAAACTTGCTGATTTTTAAAAGCATACACAATTCAAACAAAGAATGGCCAGTCTACTTAAGTTCAAGTGAGAAAATAAGACATAAACTGGAACATGGATCAATCGATTTTTAAAGTGGACGAACCAGATACACACCAGGCAGATGATACTGATGCAAAGAGAACACTCACCGTCAGTTGTGAGCTGTGCCTCTCCCAAGATAGCAGAAAGCAAACCAATAGACTGAGGTTATCGCCAATGATTGATTTGTCAACTGAACGTTCCATGAACTCTCAATTCTTGCTTTTTTTTCTCCCCGATTTCCGAACGTCAGCAGTATATCTGGAATTGGAAACATGAATACACGCATGCAGGAAAAAGAAGAAAATGTATAGCGCCGTACTGTATGGCAGCTCGCTTTCCCCAGTGAGAAAGCATCCTGAATGTCTATGAGGGTAACCTCACAGGACTATATGAAATCCTTATCCTTATATATTTTAGAAGACATAAGAATTATATTGTTTGTATTTTAGCTACTGCACTGGGAGGAGACTGGAACGTCCAAGTACAAAAGAAACGTGGAGAAGTTCTTCAGTGACTGGTTGAGGGGGTCGGACCCAGACCACACGGCCTGTGGACTGGTGTACAGGAGTGCTGTCACGCCCATCAGATATGCTGGTACGCGTATTTTCTCCGTTACAATCCAACAAATACAATAAGCTTTCGCTCGCATTTAAATATTAAAAAACACAACTCGTGTAAATCTGATATGACACAGCAAGCCATGTAGTATTATCTGTTTCTTTATTGAATTCGGAGAGAAAACACATCCAATGTGTATTATATTTGTACATTGGAACCTACAGAGTTGAAAAAGCTCAAAGTGTAAAAAAACAAAAACACAATTGCAGCGCGAAAGCCGGCAGTCCGTGGTGAGCTTAATATAGGCACATTCATTTAAAACAATCGTGCTATTTCATGTAACAACAAAAGAAAAAGCACGAGAATCCCATTTTTGCTTACTTGTGTCTTTGGATTTTTACATTTAGTCAATGCAAGTTTTGATTAAATGTTTTAACATAGACGGAGAATCGAGACGAGGGTGGTGTGTGTTTGTATGCAGAGCGATTCCGAGAAACGTACTGGGCTGATCTTCATGAAACCTTACATACAAATTCTTCCATAAACCCATTGATTTTTTTGTTATAAAGGTCTTTGATGACGTCATATCTGGCTTTTAGTGAAAGTTGAGGCGGAACTGTACTGTCCCGCCCTCAGTTTTCGATCAAATTGATTGAAATTTTGGTCAAGTAATCTTCGACGAAGCCCAGACTATGCGATTGCTTTTCAGCTTGGAAGCTTAAAAACTGATCGAAAATCTCAAAATTCTAATTAAAATTAAATTTTTCTTTCGTAATCGATCCAAAAAATCATTTCATCTTATTCTTTAGCATTTCCTGAATCCAAAAACATATAGATATGTAATATTTTGATTAAAAACACGCTCAGAAAGAAAAGAATAAAGAAAAGTGTGTTTTCCTGTTGAGCGCAAGTACTACTGCGCTATACTGTCTTGTCACTTACTGTACGTTTTTCACGTGGTCTGTCTTAGCCGCGGGGTATAGACAAAGGAATATTGGTTTTTTTGTGAAAAATTGCAGTGAATTCAATTTCATTCTGTGAGGTTGACAAAATAATTGACTAAATATAGTAATTTCGCTTTACGTGATTTTTTCTGCTGTTTCTGTGTTGTCGTTGTTGTTGTTGTTGTTGTTGTTGTTGTTGTTGTTGTTGTTGTTGTTGTTGTTGTTGTTGTTGTTGTTGTTGTTGTTGTTGTTGTTGTTGTTGTTGTTGTTAAACATTGTGTGTTACAGCAGGAGTCAGGTTGGGTTTTTTTGTGTTTTTTGTGTGTGGTTTTTATATTTAGTCAAGTTTTGACTAAATATTTTAACATCGAGGGGGAATCGAAACGAGGGTATGGTGTATGTGTGTGCGTGTGTGTGTGTGTGTGTGTGTGTAGAGCGATTCAGACTAAACTACTGGACCGATCTTTATGAAATGTGACATGAGAGTTCCTGGGTATGAAATCCCCGAACGTTTTTTTCATTTTTTTGATAAATGTCTTTGATGACGTCATATCCGGCTTTTCGTGAAAGTTGAGGCGGCACTGTCACGCCCTCATTTTTCAACCAAATTGGTTGAAATTTTGGTCAAGTAATCTTCGACGAAGCCCGGGGTTCGGTATTGCATTTCAGCTTGGTGGCTTAAAAATTAATTAATGACTTTGGTCATTAAAAATCGGAAAATTGTAAAAAAAAATTAAAAATTTATAAAACGATCCAAATTTACGTTTATCTTATTCTCCATCATTTGCTGATTCCAAAAACATATAAATATGTTATATTCGGATTAAAAACAAGATCTGAAAATTAAATATATAAAAATTATTATCAAAATTTTTTTTTCGAAATCGTTTTAAAAACACTTTCATCTTATTCCTTGTCGGTTCCTGATTCCAAAAACATATAGATATGATATGTTTGGATTAAAAACACGCTCAGAAAGTTAAAACGAAGAGAGGTACAGAAAAGCGTGCTATCCTTCTCAGCGCAACGAATATCCCGCTCTTCTTGTCAATTCCACGGGCACTGCCTTTGCCACGGGCGGTGGAGTGACGATGCTACGAGTATACGGTCTTGCTGCGTTGCGTTGCGTTCAGTTTCATTCTGTGAGTTCGACAGCTACTTGTCTAAATATTGTATTTTCGCCTTACGCGACTTGTTTTTTAGATTTGGTTTGCTCATTTATACTATTGTCCTGAAATATGTTTGTCAATAAGGTTTTACAGCGGGCGACTGGACCTCTTCCAATAAACTCAGTTTCTCTGAGTGTTTTCTCGTGTTTCAGTCAATGCCGCCTTCCTGGCCCTGGTGGCTTCACGAGACGGAATTGAGAGTGTGGACGGTAAGAACCTGAACCAGTTCGCTGTGGAACAGGTCAACTACATGCTAGGGGACAATGCACAGAGGAGTGGCAGCAACTGCTACAGCTTCCTCATTGGTTACGGCAACAACTTTCCCAGACAGCCTCACCACAGGGCAGCGTGGGTATTTTTATTTATGGGCCAAGTACTTTAAACATAAGGCTGCTGCAGTACACCTGCTAAAATTCGAGAGAGAAAAACACCCTACCAAAAATGCAGTTCAACCAGTTACATCTATCGGTTTATATGTCTGAACTTCGTGTTTCAGCAAGCGTTTGTCGTTTTTGCTGAACAGCAAAGAAAGCATTTGAGGCAATTGTCAATGATCCCAATAATGAATGTATTTTGTTATTGGAGACGTAACATGCTCTACAAATAGCAAACTACCGCCACGAAGATTCGTGCATTCACCCTGAGATCACTGTCTTAGGCTATCCTTTCCATTCTGTCCGAGAATATTATGTCAATTTCTACAACATTTGTGAAGCAAATTAAGCCATCTGGTTTGAACCGTAGATTATTTGTTCCGCATTTGAAAGGTCTTGTCCCGTAGACATCAGCCAGGCGTGCATCACGAACGACACCTTGCCCAACCCTAGCGAACTGACCGGAGGACTGGTGGGGGGACCATCGGACGTGACTGACCAGTATGAGGACAGACGGTCCTACTGGAGACACAGAGTGTCCTGTGATGTGAACGCCGCAATGCAAGCAGCACTCGCTGGTAAGTTAACAGAATAACCTGTGTATAGACGATTTTCGTAAATAACTCTGTCGGGTTTTGTATGGGTTGTGGAAGAGTGGCCTTTTCTTGCAAACCCTCTGCCAAACATTGGAGGGGCCAATCACTAGCAGCGAGGGGTGTGTGTGAAGAGCGTGGACAGGAGCACGTGTTTCCAACACTCCCGTCGTTAGTGATTGGCCCCTCCAATGGTTGACAGAGGTTTTGCAAGAAAAGCTCACTCTTCCACAACACATACCAACCCGACGGAGCTATTTTCGTAATTCGTGTATTGTCGCGAAATCCTGGCATGGATGAGTGTTAGCCAAAGTGCTGCTACACTTCTGCCGCCTGTCATCTTTCATCATAATCCTGGAATGCAGTGCGAGAACGCATACATACGCATGTCTCTCGAGAAGTCCCGTGCAGCTCGAACGTCCCATCAATCTTGAATTGCCATCGTCAAACAAGTGTCTTAGAAAGAAAGAAAGAAAACGGTAACACAGTACCTGTGTTTGGTTCCCTGTCGGTCAGTTCCACACACCAGAAGCACGGATAGTCCCGTCTCGCGATTTCACCGAATGTGAGCTTGATTGAGAATGTCATCCGTATTCAAAATAGCAATAAGTAAAGAGACAGATACCAGTCTATGATTTGTAGGGTGGAGCTTGGAAATGTACTTGTCTTATCTATGTATTGCAGGCATAGTGTTCCTGAAGGAAGAAGACAACATACCCATGACCAACAACAAGTGCAAGTGTCCGTAGGAAAACTTCACACCTACTACATCTACCACACATGGATAATAATAACAACCGAGTGCTGTTATAAAACGCTCACCATAACCAGATTTTAGGCTGTTGTGAACAAGATGCGCAACCTTGAAATTGTTGTTTCGTATACTTTGTTTGTATTACGTTTTGAAATGTTTTTTAATTTTTAAAAGATTACTGTCGTTTCACATAACTTGTTTATATTACGCTTTGTTTAATCTTTCCATGATCAATAACAAGAAAGGCTAGTTTATGGAACGTTTAGTTATGACAAAAAACGAAACATTCACAAGTAGGCTACGTCGACCTTATGGTCTCTAACGTTGACATATTTCAGAAGCTAACTGTATGTTTGATCTTTAAGAGGAAATGTCCCCCTGTATAAGGGCTTCTTTTTTGACTAAAACACAGGCATAGTAGGCTTGCACTTATTTAGGAAATCAGCAAATTGAGTAATTTAGCTAATAAACTGTTTAACACAGGGTTTCAGCATTAGGTTTGGTTTTGAAAATTTAAAAAACTAGGCGCAAGAGACGCCGATGTACCGGCGAAAAGATGGTTCTGTACGAAATCAATTCCAATATGCATTCATGTGTTTGAAGACGTCAATGTTGTACTGTACAGGAAGAGGGAGTATCTGGCAGATGTCAATGTTGCTGTTATTCTAGGAGGATAGCGAGGTTAACTTGTTCCAGCGTATTTTAGACCAGAGTTTGACTTATTTTCAATCTACACTACTCGTCATAAAAAAATATACAGATGCGTTTGAGGGCAGATCTTTCTGATGAGGCTGTTGATTGTAAAACCAAGTATATGACTGAAAAGGGCATTGGTTCCCCTACCTTTTTCAGAAAACCACAAATCAAATTCACAAAATCAAGGTTCCGCGATAAAATCGACAAAAACTCAGAACCACTAAATCGAAACATGTAAAAACTGACTGATTTGGATGCAGATTTGATTGTTCTGTCTAAGGACATGCTAAACATGTTTCGTTTTAGCAGTTCTGATTTGTTGTCAATTTTAACGCAGGAACCTTGATTTTGCGAATTTGATTTTGGGGGGTGTCTGTGTTGTAGTATAGGTTCCACTGTATCGACACTACGTCATGTAAACTCAATCTGTTTTCTGAAAAACGTAGGGGAATAAACGGCCTTTCCAGTCATAAAATTGGTTTTACGATAAACGGCCTCATCAGAAAGATCTGCCTTCAAACGAATCTGTATAGTTTTTTTATGACGAGTAGTGTAGATTATTGTTACAACTGTTGTAAGCCTTGGTAACACTTGATAAATGTGTAGCAAATAAACATGTTTGCAAACTCAACCAGACTGACATATAATGAGACAAGCACACACACACACACACACACACACACACACACACACACACACACACACACACACACGTACTTACGTACGTACGTACACGCACACACAAACGCGCTGTATTCCTTTAAATATTGATGCGAGACGATGGATGAGACTTTGGCAGTACTTTTGTTTGAAGAGAGTGAATATCAAGTGAATCTGTTTTATATCACATGTGAAGAGTTACTGCCACTGTCTTAAATGTACTCTCTCTCTCTCTTTCTCTCTCTCTCTCTCTCTCTCTCTCTCTCTCTCTCTCTCTCTCTCTCTCTCTCTCTCTCTCTCTCTCTCTCTCTCTTTCACATACAAACAAACACATACACACACACACACATACACGCACACGCACTTACCAGCAAAGCAATTTGATATTATTGTTATTTGTATTGTTGTGCAATTTTTAATGTGGTCATGAACGTGTCGGGGGATTGTTCTATTTGATGACAATTATACTGATCAAATGAGTCAGCATTGAACAGTCAAATCGTTTCTTAAGCTTCAAGAGAAATGGAATATAGTAAGAAAGCAATATTGTCGTTCCAGTTTGCAAACGAACCTTGATTTCTGCAGCAGAAACCAACAGTTATGAGAGAAGGTTTCTTTAACTTACATAATTTCAATCCATATTCATTCAATTGGATGATGTTGTGTACGGGAATTTCGTTTGAAATTCAAAGAATCACTTCGGTTCACAAGTAACCCAGTTTGATTATTAAAAGAGAGAGAGAGAGAGGCAGACAGACAGGCAGAACGTGTTGGTGGTGTAGTTGTACTTCTAAAGAAGGATTCAACGTAAAAAGTATGGGTCGTACACGACCCACACCGTCCGAATAGGGATACACTTTTTACCGCCTCTTTGCATAGTATTGGTCGTATATGTACACGACTCACGCCATCCGAATAGGGATAAACTGATTTTGTTTAATTCTTCTTTGATTCCATATAGGTCATTCACGACCCACAACATCCGGACTACCCAGTCAATATTACGTCATTGCTATCCTTCAGAAAGTGGTTTAAGAATAAGAATAAGAATACTTTATTATCTCATAGAGAAATTCAGGGGTGGTACATAACAATAATACAAACAAGACATTGATTTTACATAAAACATATAGCACTATATAACAGGGCAGGTTATAGAAACACCTCCCACATACCTCTCTAGACATTCCTTGCCTTGTTCTTACGCATTCAGACATGAACACATCCATGTCTCACTTACACATCGCACACATGGACATTCGTATACGCTCAACTTACCCATTCACACATGGACATTCGACCACGCTCCACTTACACATTCTTATACGCTCCACTTACACATTCACACATGGGCATTCTTATATGCTCCACTCCCACATGGACATTCGACTACGCCCACTTACACGTTCACCCATGGACATCTTTAAAGCACTGCGCTTACATATTCTCGCACACCTACGCGTATAACGAACTATGGCTAAACATCATTGCAAAATATCATAGCATACAATATATCACAGAAAATATACGGTTGTACATAAAACCAATACATACATGTACATTACTACTGATTGCACTGGCAGAAGAGGGGCTGAGTCGGGTATGTGGATGTGTTTACATGTTGCTAAGGGTGACGGATTTGGGGATGAAGCTGTTCTGCAGCCTGAGTGTCCTAGCTTTGCTTTATGGGAGGGTCCTATGATGTTTGGGGATTACATGAAGTCTTAATCAAAACCTCCCAGTTTCAGATATACATGCAGTCACTTGTGTGAGGCTCTAGGTCGCCCATGACCCAGGAAGCACGGTGAAGATAAACAATAGTACATTTGTGCTTTAGACTTCAGAAACAGTTCTCCATGCCTGGTTGTCTCATTCGTCTTGTCAATTTAGTTAGACCCAAAACGTTTTTACCACTGCTTGACACAAACATGTTATGGGCTTAACGCAATAAACAACACAATGCCTGTTCATCTGCTTGGTCAAACACACTCGCCTCTATGGAAGGACAGTGAATCTAATGCACCGGCACCACAGGGCAAAAAAGAGTGTTATCAGATGTAAAAACCAAATCCGACCCAAATCGGACACATTATACAGAATCTGAGATGTAAAGTTGAATTGAAACAGGGAGCAATTGTGTAAAGCGTACAGCCCGGCCAGGGACGTGAAAGAAATCTGTTGACGGAAGATGGCAGGAAGAGACGTGCAGCGTGGGCCGACAACGACAACAAGATACATGATTGTAAGTTTGTGACACAGACGTCGTTTGTTGACGAGTCCCCGTCAATCAACAAGCAAGAGAAATCAAATCAAATCAAATCAAATCAATTTTTATTTTACGAGGGTTGTAGCATATAGGCAATACAAATTAGCTTTTTTTCCAACCAGCCCTCGCCCAGACAGGGACATCTCTAATAACATATATACACGTACATTCAAAACACAAACAAAAAGGCATAAAACTAGAATTCACAGGACTGTGAACACAAGTACAGGCTTTACACGAATTCGTACCGGTATTTTAGAGAGAGACAGAGCCAGAAATACAAGGAGAGACAGAAGTCAGAATGGTTTAATTGCTTTTATTGTATATACAGCTGCATAAGAGATCAGTGCACATCCCTATATACAACAGACGAGATTTACTTCCCCATGCACACAGCATGATAGCAAGTAAGCGTCATGTAGTGCTTCCCTGTGCTATTTTCTATCGTTTTCTCGTGCGTTTAAACAAACGAACGTAGAAAGAAGCAAAATATTCCTTGTGAGTTTTTCTTCGGTTGTTTCTTGATCATGTCTGTGCGTCTTATATCTTGCAGGGATCTAGTAAGTGGGCAATTTTTAAAAAAAACAATGTAGGTTCTGCTGTTATCGTATGATGACACTCAGCAGCATGGTATGATAATTGTAGCTCAGCGGCATTGTCGAGTCTGAAAGGGTACACACCAGCGCAATGTTTTATTGGTTTATTTTCTGTACAACGACTCCCATGACAGTTTTAAAGGTTGACACTCTACATACAATTGTTGTTTTATCTTACCTCTATTTTTTGCAACCACAGAGACAATATCACGAGCAAGTAACTATGTTTGTACTTTTGTAACTGCCTCTACGTTCTTCTCCTTTCTTTAGTTTTCATTAGTTCTTTCTTGGCAATGGCTGCTGTTAACTTTCAATTCAATTGCACGTGGAATAGGAAAGTTACTCATGCTCGCAGCTCACAACATTTTTTTCATTTTTTTTATTCATGACTAGCTCAATTTTTTTCTCTCCTTTTCTACCTTTTTGAGGTAGAGGTGGGATGGGTGGGTGGATTGGAGGAGGGGAGGGTAGATATCTGTTAACAGCATATTAAGCAAGTGTATATACCATACATTTAAAAGGAAAGAAATCATTCACACGTAAGAAAGGTGTTCACCGCAGAAACCAAAGAAGTTGAGTGGATCTCGTTTTCAATAATATGTTCATGCAATTCAAGCCTTCCGTTGTTGCTCAAAATGTATACTGTGAAGGTATTTTGCTGTACAGACAAACGCCGTTGGACCGTTGATGATATGTCCATACATTGCAGATGGCCTGTCATGGGAGGTGTGGCCCGCTGTGTATACACACAAACACACACACACACACACACAAACACACTAACACTAACACCAACACTGCTGCGAAGGCGCTTCCTTGTGCATGGTAATCACCGTAAAAAGCGGAGGTTCCTAACATTGCAGCCGGGGAAGGCGCTTTTAATTCATTGTGTATGGTAGTCAAACGTAAAAAGCGGAGGTTCCTAACACTGCAGGGAAGACGCTTCCTTGTGTATGGAACGTAGTCACCGCAAAAAACGGCTTTTCCTAACATTGAAGGGAAGGCGCTTCCTTGTGTATGGTAGTCACCGTTAAAAGCGGTTGTTCCTAACATTGCAGGGAAGGCGCCTCCTTGTGTAGGGTATAGTCACCGTTAAAAACGGCTGTTCCTAACACTGCAGGGAAGGCGCTTCCTTGTGGTTGGTAGTCACAGCAAAATGAGGACTTCATCTGACATTGCAGGGAATTAGGCGCTTCCTTGCGAATTGTTGTAGGTTTGTGGATTAGTGCATTAACGTCATTTGTGGTCGTCCATCTTTCTGCACAATTTCAGTTTTAACAACGCACAAAAATCACAATTCTGCAAACTTGAACACCTGCTTAAAATGTCATTCAAATATGAATGTTCGCCACATTTCTTTAGCAGTGTAGGTGCAGTCTTTTGGTTTTTCTTTACTTCTGTACATTTCTGTTACCGTTTTATTTTAACAGTCAGCGCCTGTCAAAGCTCACGTTCGTCACACACGACTGCGCTTGACAAGATGACAGTAGGCCAATCATTACTTTGCTGGCCCATATACACCTCTGGCACTTTACATCCTTTCTAACGTTAGAGAATACGCGTAACATTTCATGTTCCTTTTCACGGAGCTGAATGCGCTGGTCTTTGATTGCTATCTTTTTATCTTATTTTTATTTTGACTTACGAAAAATACATCCATTCACAGCTTTTACTCGCACGTCAAATGCTCTCTCATTTTCGCGCGCACACGCATACACACATACACGCACGCATACTCACACATGCACGCGCGCACGCACACACACACATTCACAAACACACACATACACAGACACACACATACACGCACACACACACACACACACATTCCGAGAGAGAAAGAGACAGACACACAGACACACACAGACAGACAGACAGACAGACACACACACACACCACACACACACACACACACACACACACACACCACACACACACACGCGCGCGCGCGCGCGCGCGCGTAAAACCACTTGTGTCCCTTGACGCGGCATGCTGTGTCCGCGGTAGCTTTAATGAGGTGTCGACAGACGGCGGCAAGTGAAAACTGCAGCCTGCGTGCTGAGACTCATGAAGGAGAGAGTGGCACCGAGTCCCAGGACGAACCACACTGTCAGTCGATACGACAAACACAGTGGGGCTGTAGAAAATATATGTTCAAATTAAACAGATACCAACTGAAAAGGAATTTTGGAAAGAAAAAGGTTACTGCGGATTTGGGCTGAAGAAAGGTACACTACTATACTACCCTTACTTTACTGAGACACTACTACCCTTACTTTACTGAGACACTACTACCCTTACTTTACTGAGACACTACTACCCTTACTTTACTGAGACACTACTACCCTTACTTTACTGAGACACTACTACCCTTACTTTACTGAGACACTACTACCCTTACTTTACTAAGACACTACTACCCTTACTTTACTGAGACACTACTACCCTTACTTTACTGATACACTACTACCCTTACTTTACTAAGACACTACAACCCTTACTTTACTGGGACACTACTACCCTTACTTTACTGAGACAATACTATCCTTACTTTACTGAGACACTACTATACCCTTACTTTACTGAGACACTACCATACCCTTACTTTACTGAGACACTACTACCCTTACTTTACTAAGACACTACTACCCTTACTTTACTGAGACACTACTACCCTTACTTTACTGAGACACTACTATACCCTTACTTTACTGAGACACTACTATACCCTTACTTTACTGAGACACTACTATACCCTTACTTTACTGAGACACTACTGTACCCTTACTTTACTGAGACACTACTATACCCTTACTTTACTGAGACACTACTATACCCTTACTTTACTGAGACACTACTACCCTTACTTTACTGAGACACTACTATACCCTTACTTTACTGAGACACTACTACCCTTACTTTACTGAGACACTACTACCCTTACTTTACTGAGACACTACTATACCCTTACTTTACTGAGACACTACTATACCCTTACTTTACTGAGACACTACTACCCTTACTTTACTGAGACACTACTATACCCTTACTTTACAGAGACACTACTACCCTTACTTTACTGAGACACTACTACCCTTACTTTACTGAGACACTACTATACCCTTACTTTACTGAGACACTACTATCCTTACTTTACTGAGACACTACTATACCCTTACTTTACTGAGACACTACTACCCTTACTTTACTGATACACTACTACCCTTACTTTACTGAGACACTACTACCCTTACTTTACTGAGACACTACCACCCTTACTTTACTGAGACACTACTATACCCTTACTTTACTGAGACACTACTATACCCTTACTTTACTGAGACACTACTACCCTTACTTTACTGAGACACTACTACCCTTATTTTACTGAGACACTACTATACCCTTACTTTACTGAGACACTATTATACCCTTACTTTACTGAGACACTACTACCCTTACTTTACTGAGACACTACTATACCCTTACTTTACTGAGACACTACTATACCCTTACTTTACTGAGACACTACTACCCTTACTTTACTGAGACACTAATATACCCTTACTTTACTGAGACACTACTATACCCTTACTTTACTGAGACACTACTACCCTTCCTTTACTGAGACACTACTACCCTTACTTTACTGAGACACTACTACCCTTACTTTACTGAGACACTACTACCCTTACTTTACTGAGACACTACTATACCCTTACTTTACTGAGACACTACTATACCCTTACTTTACTGAGACACTACTATACCCTTACTTTACTGAGACACTACTATACCCTTACTTTACTGAGACACTACTATACCCTTACTTTACTGAGACACTACTACCATTACTTTACTGAGACACTACTAACCTTACTTTACTGAGACACTACTATACCCTTACTTTACTGAGACACTACTACCCTTACTTTACTGAGACACTACTATACCCTTACTTTACTGAGACACTACTATACCCTTACTTTACTGAGACACTACTACCCTTACTTTACTGAGACACTACTACCCTTATTTTACTGAGACACTACTGCCCTTACTTTACTGAGACACTAATATACCCTTACTTTACTGAGACACTACTATACCCTTACTTTACTGAGACACTACTGTACCCTTACTTTACTGAGACACTACTATACCCTTACTTTACTGAGACACTACTACCCTTACTTTACTGAGACACTACTACCCTTACTTTACTGAGACACTACTACCCTTACTTTACTGAGACACTACTACCCTTACTTTACTGAGACACTACTACCCTTACTTTACTAAGACGAACAATCCACACCCGCTCCTGTCCACGCAGGGATGGCCAAATCCACCGCCCGGTCGCCTAGGGGCGAGTAAAAAATCCGCCGGGCTAGTACATATAGTAGGCACCGTCTGACTGGCTAGTGAAAATTGTGCTCAAATGCAAAGCAGCTTTTGGTTTTACTATTGAGTTTCATTTTTAAAAGCCAAAATATCACTGCTCATGCAGAAACTTCTGTCGTCTGCAAAATCACTGCCATGTTCTAGTAACACGAGAACGAGGCTCCCATACCGGACGCGCTTTCGATGTTTCATTCGATCATGACAGATGACGAGCAAAGAGATTTCGTACAGCAATCGCTCAGCTGGACTGGGTTTGGTAAAGTCTTGAACACACACAAAAACACAAGACATTACCCCGTCATCCTCACTGTCAGTAGAAATAGAGGAACCCCCATTTCAGGACCCCTACTTTCACATTCCCTCCTTTCAAGACCTGGATGTTTCAGATTTCTGTTCGTAACGTCCGTTAATTTGCATCCGTTTTAAAACTAACCCTTTAAAGACTCATGTTCTCAGATGTTTTGAGGTTTTAAAAGGGGGGTTCTACCGCATTTAAGTAGCATCATCATCGTCGTCATTTTCCTTCTTCTCTAGATAATTGTTCTTCGTTAATTCTTCTTCTTCTTCTGCGTTCGTGGGCTGAAACTCCCACGTACACTCGTGTTTTTTTGCACGAGTGGAATTTTACGTGTATGACCGTTTTTTACCCCGCCATTTGGGCAGCCATACGCCGTTTTCGGAGGAAGCATGCTGGGTATTTTCGTGTTTCTATAACCCACCGAACTCTGACATGGATTACAGGATCTTTTTCGTGCGCACTTGGTCTTGTGCTTGCGTGTACACACGGGGGTGTTCGGATCCCGAGGAGAGTCTGCACACAAAGTTGACTCTGAGAAATAAATCTCTCGCCGAACGTGTGGACGAACTCACCCTGACAGCGGCCAACTGGATACAAATCCAGCGCGCTACCGACTGAGCTACATCCCCGCCGTTCTTCATTAATATTTTAGATCATTATTTTCTGCGATTAGGTAAAGGAATCCCAGCTGTGTGTTTCGTGTTGCTGTCCTCCCTGGACTCTGCCGACGTCACCATGCTGGCTGTGCTCTACGTCATCGCTTCGTGTTCTATCGGCCTGACGGACAGTGCGTGGCCGGCCAACTGTTTCGTTATGGCACCGTCCTATGCTGGCTTCCTCATCAGTCTTGGCGAAGCTCTCACTTCTTGGATGTGGGCCGTCTGTGTGCTGGTCGTGGCTTATGCGGCCCCTCAGGTGATGGCAACTCGTGTGGACTGACTTCTAAAGAACAACAGCAAGGATAAATGCTTTTTTTTATGTCGTTATAAAACAGAAATTTGCTTTTTGGCCTGCCTCAAAATCACGAAAATGATATTGCACAAAGAGACATAAAGAATAAACATTAGAGTATAAACCGTCGTCTGCTACGACCCTTGCGTGACCCTGCTTCCGGGCTTTTCTTTTTTCAAACTTTCACAACTTCGAATTGCACTGATCTTGTCTTGATGAAAAAAGAATTCTTTTATGATTAAAGAATGTTTGTGTAACAAGCTGTCAATTTATTATTTAGATTTTAAAAGTTAGGTCTAGCGCAAAAACGCACCACGGTCCAAAAACATTCTGATAATCATCGATCCACGGCTATCGCCAGTTTAAGGGAAGTAACTCATTTTTGACCTGAGTTCAGGATGGGTCCAAAAAGTGTTCGAGACAATCTGCAAAATTAATTCTTTAAAAATTGCTCGCTCTTTACGTAGGGCACCTAGGATGTTCCCGTTTGGTGAGCGTTCAAATGGAAGGGTGTTTGTACTGTGTGTAAAAGCCTGACAGTATCTGTGATGGGGTTTACGGGAGGCTTACTGTCCGGGCGTAATTTCCGGGATAGGCCTATTCACAACAGCCGTCCAGCACCAAAACGAGGCGCCATTGTTGTAAAGGGCCAAGTCCACGAAAATAAATTCTTTGAAAATTTCTCACGCTCGACAGAAAGCAGCCAGGATGTTCGCGTTCGGTGAGCGTTTAAATGGAAGTATGCTTGTACTGTATGTAGACGCTCGGGGAGCTCTGTGATGGTTTACGGGAGGCTTACTGTGCCTTTAAATGGATGCAGCTTAATTCGGTCACGTGCCCGATTTCTTTCTGTCTTTATATATACATTGTATTTATTTGTTTCTTTGTTAATTTATTCAAGCATTTATTGATTTCATTGATTCATTTCGCTATTTTTCATTAATTTGCTCATCTATATTTTTGAAATTATTTTATTTATCTATTCATGTATACATTGCTATTTTTTACCCAGGACACACCAGAGCAATGGCAAAATGTGATGTCCATCACTGCATGACTGCTGAGCGCATGCGTGATATTTTACCTCATCTTTGCATCCGGCGAGCAGCAGATATGGACAGTGTCCAAACCGGACCCAGACGAAGAGTCATCTTAAATAAAATTCAACAGTAAAAATATACTTGTTGTGTGTATGTGCATGCGAGAGGGTTTGTGTGTGCGAGCGCACATATATGTGTGTGCGAGCGCTCGTGTGTGTGTGTCAGTGTTTCTATCGATCTGTCTATGTCTGTGTCTATATGCCTGCATGTGTGTGGGCTGGGCTCGGTCGCACTTTGTTGCCATACGTTTGCACTGAATAATCGTGTACTCTTATCGTATTTCTATGACAAACGGAGTGAAACTGATGTGGTGACAATTTAAAGTTTTGTATGGCTTAATTGGACTGTTCCGTAAACACACGCTGGGAAACACAGTGTGGCCGCAAAACTTACTGTAATGTGTAACTGGATGCCAAAAAAATAATGGACACCCGGATCTTTTGAAACTTGGGTGTTGCTTCTATCCGGTTTAGATTTTCATCAT
>NC_090254.1:29067682-29212682 GCF_037325665.1 Littorina saxatilis
CAGAAAAGAACGGATACAGATTTTATATTGAACATAATGATAGACCACCACAAAGGAGTTACAACACATGACAGTCCTTGAAATGTGTGAGTTGTTGCATTTTGTTTATAATTAAACGTACACAAAAAAACGTTCGTGTTGTTTGATGATTGCATTTAAGAATGGGATTTTTGCAGCCACCGGTGGTTCTTTCCTTTAAACAAACACAAAAGAGCATTCACATTTACCCTGATTGGACATAAACGACACCAATAGTTGTATTTCCCGAGTATGTTGCAATCCACCCATAACAGCGTGCATTCTTTTCCCATACGTCATTGCTGGTCTGTGTGGAATGCATGAGACTGAGACTAAGTGACTCATGCGTTTGAAGACGCATGATAGAGGTAGTCAGGGTGCGTCAGTGGTATCTGTGCTTGGCAAGGTCGCACACAACACTCCACCGGGCCAACAGGGGATCAAATCTAGATCTGGGTCGATTTTCTGTTGCAAGCTTATTTTGGGCTCACCTGTGTTGCTGAGACCTGTTGGAGCCCAGTTCAGAACGTCATTGGTGGGTCTTGACTGAGGACGTGTGGGACGGAGACTGAACACAATGCGGAGTGGCCAAGTTCTGGTGGCGGTCGCCACTGTCGTGTCTATGGTCGCCTTTTGCAATGCCAGAGGTATGAGATTGTGTCCACTTCTTTAGTTGTTGTTTTTACATTTAGTCAAGTTTTGACTAAATGTTTTAACATAGAGGGGGAATCGAGACGAGGGTCGCGGTGTATGTGTGTGTGTGTGTGTGTGTGTGTGTGTGTGTGTGTGTGTGTGTGTGTGTGTGTGTGTGTGTGTGTGTGTGTGTGTGTGTGTGTGTGTGTGTGTCTGTCTGTCTGTCTGTCTGTGCGTGTGTGTGTGTAGAGCGATTCAGAGTAAACTACTGGACCGATCTTTATGAAATTTGACATGAGAGTTCCTGGGTATGATATCCCCAGACTTTTTATTCTTTTTTTCGATAAATGTCTTTTATGACGTCATATCCGGCTTTTTGTAAAAGTTGAGGCGGCACTGTCACACCTTCATTTTTCAATCAAATTGATTAAAATTTTGGCCAAGCAATCTTCGACGAAGGCCGGGCTTCGGTATTGCATTTCAGCATGGAGGCTTAAAATTAATTAATGACTTTGGTCATTAAAAATCTGAAAATTGTAATTACATTTTTTTTTAATAAAATGATCCAAAATTACTTTTATTTTATTCTTTATCATGTTCTGATTCCACAAACATATAAATATGTTATATTCGGAATAAAAGCAAGCTCTGAAAATTAAAAATATAAAAATTATGATTAAAATTAAATTTCTGAAATCGATTTAAAAACAATTTCATCTTATTCCTTGTCCGTTCCTGATTCCAAAATCATATAGATATGATATGTTTGGAATAAAAACACGTTCAGAAAGTTAAAAAGAATAGAGATATAGAAAAGCGTGCTATCCTCCTCAGCGCAACCGCTACCTCGCTTTTCTGGATTGTTATTTTCACCGCCTTTGCCACGAGCGGTGGACAGACGATGCTACGAGTGTAGGCCTACTGTCTTGCGGAAAAAATGCAATGCGTTCAGTTTCATTCTGTGAGTTCGACTGAGCTTCACTAAATGTTGTATTTTCGCCTTACGCGACTTTTGCTTTGTTTTGTTGTTTTTGTTTTGTTTTGTTTTGTTGTTGTTTTGTTTTTTTGTTGTTTTTGTTGATGTTGTTTTTCGTATGAGAGTTTTAACTGTGTTGGGGGGGGGGTCAAGTTCTAACTAAATGTTTTAACATAGAGGGGGAATCGAGACGAGGGTCGTGGTGTATGTGTGTGTGTGTGTATGTGTGTGTGTGTGTCTGTCTGTCTGTCTGTCTGTCTGTGCGCGTGTGTGTGTAGAGCGATTCAGACTAAACTACTGGACCGATCTTTATGAAATTTGACATGAGAATTCCTGGGAATGATATCCCCGGACGTTTTTTTCTTTGATTGAAATTTTGGCAAAGCAATCTTCGACAAAGGCCGGACTTTGGTATTGCATTTCAGCTTGGTGGATTAAAAACTAATGAATGAGTTTGGTCATTAAAAATCGGAAACTTGTAATTAAAATTATTTTTTTATTAAACGATCCAAAAATAATTTCATCTTATTTTTCGTTATTTTCTGATTCCAAAAACATATACATATGTTATTTTTGGATTACAAACAAGCTCTGAAAATTAAAAATATGAAAATTATTATTAAAATTAATTTTCCGAAATCGATTTAAAAACAATTTCATCTTATTCCTTGTCGGTCCCTGATTCCAAAAACATATAGATATATATAATATGTTTGGATTAAAAACAAACTCGGTAAGCTAAAAAGAATAGACATACAGAAAAGCGTGTTATCCTGCTCAGCGCGACCACTACCGCACTATTCTGCATGGCTTGTCGATTTCCCTGCCTTTGCCACGAGCGGTGGACTGACGAAACGACTAGTATGTGGTCTTGGTGAAAAAAGCAGTGTGTTCAGTTTCATTCTGCTTGACTAAATGTTGTTATTTCGCCTTACGCGACTTGTTTGTTTTTGTTGTTTGTTTCATTTGTTTTTGTGCAATGTTTCTTTTTCTTATATGAAGTAAATTGTGAAATAGATGTGATAGGGTGGAGTGGAAGGGGGGGATAGGCCAGGAAGCATAAATGAGACGCCAAGACAGAGGTTGCGATAACGTGACTTTTAATTAACGTACACTAGAAAGTAGACACCAGAAAGTAGACACCAGAAAGTAGACACCAGAAAGCAGTGTAGATTCTCCTCAGTGAGCACACGTAAAGGAAACACAAAAAAACAAGCCTCGGAATTCAGTTACAACCACAAGTCGACCGATTACAACTTCGCGACAAATTTGGTCAGCACTTCGACCGTTCACGTCAACCGACACAATCGGAGCAACACACAGCTCGCAGTGTCACAAATCGTGTTCTCTCCTCTAGCCTAAATGCTCAGTCTTTTAAAGGCTGGTCATTTCCGATTTCCTGTGGCGATAAGCCAATATGAAGGCTACCCGGTGTCAGACAACGGGGGGTGTCGTCTTAAGATTGCCTGCCAAATGAAAGGGATCGTTAAAGAGGCAGAGAGCCGTGTCGGTGTCACGCACCGGAAATATTACGCACACCGGATAAGGCTCATTAGATTACAACCAGTTACAAAGAAGGGGGGGGGGTAAGAGACTAAAACCTCCAAGCCACCTGGCATCTTCTATGATTTACCCTGTCAAAAGAAATGACACCCACTTGACAAAACGCCGAGTCCAACGATACCCAGACAGTCTGGCGGCACATTACATAACGACCACCTAAATCTGAGATAAGAGGTTAGAAAGGAATCCGGTCAAGAGTCTACCCTACGATAGTAAACACACAATAATCCTAGCGGGAGACACAACTTGGGTCAGGGGAAGATAATAGACAGGGGAGGCAACTGGGTCGGGCAGGAGATAATTACAGAAAAAGACTGGGTACGCCACTTGACTACATCCCCCCCAGCTCTATACCAACTGCGTCCTCGCAGGTACAGCGCCTCGGGAATAGCTGAAAATGACATCTATAAATCAAACACAAGTTCACCCAAGTGAAACAACAAATAAAATCAGAAACGGTAACGGATGACACTCACAGTCACCCAACCCATTCATACAAGACACAATACAACAGGCAATCAATAATGATACTTTACACAGTTTCTTAGCTGATCACAATAGCTAACAAGCAAGCAAGGCATGGTTACGCCACATGTGTGACTGAAGAGTTTTCATGATTTTAGGAGGGGGTGGTTTAGCTGGGACTTAGATCTAGAGTAAAGGGGCAGGACAAATTGAGCACAGAATCCCACAATGTTATCGGGTCAGCGTCGTGAAGCTCTACGGGGGCTGGGGCTGTCGCAAGCCGATGCTCTTTCTCTGTGAGCTGCTGTTGCAACAACGCTTCCAGGTCTTTGCGAATGTGTCCTGCTGCTTTCCGCTCTTCACACTTGAAAACTAACCGCTCTCTAAGTTGGCGTATTTCTAAATCCTTCTGGAAGCGTTCATCCTGTAACTGTTGCTTGGCCTCCAGTTCCTTCTTCAGTTGGGTCTCTAAGCTGTCAATGGAGGCCTCGTGCTTCGACGTCAGCTGTTCCTGAGCAGTCACAACCTCCTCTGTCTGACTGCTCCGCTCGCGGGGCGGTTGCTTGATGGATGTTGACTGCTGGTCCACACGTAGCTCACTGGGCTGTCTCCATGACAGCGGTTGTTCACCTCCATGCCGCTTGGTAGGGCACCTGCTCTGTAGATGCCCGTGGCGGTTGCAAAGCCAACAACGTGGCTTCGCGGACGGTTGCTGTTGACGAGAGGCAGCCGGCGGGCGTTGGTGCAAGGCAGCTCGAAGCTCTGCTGACTTGATGGCGAGTTCGCTGACTTGTAATTGAAGGCTGCGTACCTCAGTGCTGCTCTCTGTTGCTTGTTGTTGTTGCTTCGTCACCACCTCGAAATCTTCCCTCATCCACCTGAGAGCTTCTGCACGGACTGCCGCAAAAGGGACAGCCTCACGCCCTCTCGCAAAGCGCATGATGTCCCGTCTCATTGCAGGCAAGAACAGTCCGTGCATGAATCGATCACGAAGTGCAGCATCGGAAATCGTACCGGCAACAACAGCATTCGTCTTCACCTGCAGAGCCTGCAACCTGTGGGCATATGAGAGAATGCCCTCCTCTTGACTCTGGGAGATGCTGTAGAACGACGCTAGTAGAGTGGAAATGCTGGCGTGGTCCCCAAACGTGTCCTGCAGGATGGTCAAGACTAAGTTAGCAGTGGCAGTCGCCTGAGGGGGGTGCAGGTTGATTTCCTTCTTGGCAGGCCCAGCAAGTGACTGGATCAGCCATTCCGCAGCCTCGCCGCCCAGCGCCTCCAGGTGGAAGTGGGCAATGATGCGACGAGCCTCTGTGACGTAGTCGTCTAGCGGACAGCCATCTTTGCTGCTAGTGAAGAGGGGAAGCCTGGGAGGGGAGAACATCTGCCACTGGGGTCTAGGAACCCCGTCGACCGCCATCTTGGATGTGCGGAGTCCCTCCTACACTGCTACCCCTGCTTTCTGGTGTTAAACTACGGCGTCTCTCCTTCCTGAATCCTGCTCGCAGCGCCAGATGTGATAGGGTGGAGTGGAAGGGGGGGATAGGCCAGGAAGCATAAATGAGACGCCAAGACAGAGGTTGCGATAACGTGACTTTTAATTAACGTACACTAGAAAGTAGACACCAGAAAGTAGACACCAGAAAGTAGACACCAGAAAGCAGTGTAGATTCTCCTCAGTGAGCACACGTAAAGGAAACACAAAGAAACAAGCCTCGGAATTCAGTTACAACCACAAGTCGACCGATTACAACTTCGCGACAAATTTGGTCAGCACTTCGACCGTTCACGTCAACCGACACAATCGGAGCAACACACAGCTCGCAGTGTCACAAATCGTGTTCTCTCCTCTAGCCTAAATGCTCAGTCTTTTAAAGGCTGGTCACTTCCGATTTCCTGTGGCGATAAGCCAATATGAAGGCTACCCGGTGTCAGACAACGGGGGGTGTCGTCTTAAGATTGCCTGCCAAATGAAAGGGATCGTTAAAGAGGCAGAGAGCCGTGTCGGTGTCACGCACCGGAAATATTACGCACACCGGATAAGGCTCATTAGATTACAACCAGTTACAAAGAAGGGGGGGGGTAAGAGACTAAAACCTCCAAGCCACCTGGCATCTTCTATGATTTACCCTGTCAAAAGAAATGACACCCACTTGACAAAACGCCGAGTCCAACGATACCCAGACAGTCTGGCGGCACATTACATAACGACCACCTAAATCTGAGATAAGAGGTTAGAAAGGAATCCGGTCAAGAGTCTACCCTACGATAGTAAACACACAATAATCCTAGCGGGAGACACAACTTGGGTCAGGGGAAGATAATAGACAGGGGAGGCAACTGGGTCGGGCAGGAGATAATTACAGAAAAAGACTGGGTACGCCACTTGACTACATAGATATTACGAAAACAAACAAAAAAATTAATGAGGATTTCAATGTATTTTTTTTATTTGTATTATTTTTTCCCGAATAAAAAAATCTATATTTATGTTATACCTAATCTCAAAAATAATATGCTCAATTATTAAGAACCCCCTTTTACTTCAATAAGGTTAGCCTCTTTTACCGAGACTATATAGCTAGACCAGGCCAGAACAAAATGATTTTCATATTTTTACGCCGATAGATTGGCCGAATGTTTTGATATTGCTCAGCGCGACATTTTTTCTTCTCCCATTGTGGTACACGGGTATTAAAGTGTCCAGCAACAAAAAATACGCAAACACACAAAGGAATACACGAACAAAAATCAAACGAAGAACTGTCATCTGTTTCGAACTTTTGTCACGATTATGATTATTGCTAATTTCCGTACTTACAAGGCTTCAACTGTTAAATCTGGTTCGATACATATTTGTGTGTTGTGATGTGATCCTAAGTTTTCTATAATGAAAAGGTTTGGTTTTTTTCAATTCGTCAAGTTTTGACTAAATGTTTTAACATAGACGGGGAATCGAGACGAGGGTGGTGGTGTTTGTGTGTGTGTTTGCAAGCGTACGTGCTTGCGCGCGCGCGCGTGTGTGTGTGTGTGTGTGTGTGTGTGTGTGTGTGTGTGTGTGTGTGTGTGTGTGTCTGTGTGTGTATCTGTGTGTGTTTGTGTTTGCAAGCGTACGTGCCTGCGCGCGCGCGCGTGCGCGTGTGTGTGTGTGTGTGTGTGTGTGTGTGTGTGTGTGTGTGTGTGGAGCGACTTAGAGAAAACTACTGGGTTGATCTTCATGAAACTTTAAATGAGAATTCCTGCAAATTATATCCCCAGACATTTTTGTTTCATTTTTGTATTACTGTCTTTGATGACGTCATATCCGGCTTTTTGTGAAAGTTAAGGCGGCACTGTCACACACTCATTTTTTGGTCAAATTGATTGAAAGTTTGGTCAAGGAATCTTCGAGAAGCCCGGTGTCACGAACTGAAACCTCTGCTGAACAATCCTTCTCATTGCGGTCAATGCGCATGCGACAATCTTGGACTTAAAAAATGCGACCCTTTGACCATGGGTTAGGGTTAGGGTTAGGGTTAGGATTAGGGTAAGGGTTCACGACCTGCTTAATCTCCCTATGTTAGCGCATGCGCATTGACCGCAATGAGAAGGATTGTTCAGGCAGAGTTTTTAGTTCGTGACACCGGACTATGGGATTGCATTTTAGCATGGAAGTTTAAACGTGAATTAATGAGTTTGGTTATAATTTAAAATCTGAAAATTCTAACTGAAACTTAAACAATCGATCCAAAGATGATTTCATCTAGTTCTTTATCATATTCTGATTCCAGAAAAAAAATATAGATATGCTATGTTTGGATTAAAAACATGCTCAGAAAGTTAAATAGAATAGAGAAAAGTGCGCTTTCCTGTTAAGTGCTTTACGCTATTGCGCTATATTGGCTTATTGTCACTTCAAGCTTTTGTCAAACGCGAAAGAAAATGAAGATACAGTTTGCATGGGAAATCAAAGTATGAAAAAGCGTTTAAAGTTTCACTAAATGATTGAACGTGAAGACACTGATTTCGTATGGGGTATTTTCCTGGTGTGTGATGACATCATTCCAAACCAAAACCAAACGGTATCAATTGGAGATTTTCACCCCGTACATTGAAGGCTATACCGAGCGCGCGCCTCCGTGCGTGGACTCCCGAAAAAATGCCTTCGCCGCCTGATTCTTGGGTGTGTTCAAAACATCTATTTATATCCTAACAAAGACTCTGATTATGTCTTACATTGTGTGTTTGAGTAAAAGAAGACTTTGAAGTCTAACATGGCATTGTTTTGCGGAAGTTTTTGTAAAGATTTCACGAACAGAAATTAAATCTCGTTAAAGACATTTATATTTTCTCTAATTTGTTTTGTATTTGATAGTTAAGTTGAAGAAACTAAATGAGTCTAAACACTGAATGACATTTTGTCTCAAAACATTATCTATTCCGTGACAAGTCATCAAAATGTGTTGACTTTCAGTCTCAGCACTTTCATACACACTGCAACAGTTATTTTTGAAACCGTGGATAGGTGCCGCCGCGTAATGTATTTTAGTATGGTAAGGTGCCTCCGCTATCCATTTAGCCGTTGACGAAAGAAATTATGAACATCTTCAAAGGTGATATTTTACGTCTGTAGGTCATGATCATGTGTCGTTTATAATCACGAGGCCATATGTACCTCTCTTATTCATCTCCCTTTCAAGCAAAGTGCATGTTATAGTCTTTCCAAACCTCTTATAGCAAGTAAATAAATTCCATTAAAAAAGAAGCCTTCACATGACACACATATGTAAGAACACTTTGAATTAGACGAACGAAAAAAGTGAGTGAGTGTACAAGTGTGGGTGAAAAAAAGAGAGAGAGAGAGAGAGAGAAATATACTGATACACACAAATGAAAAGACAGAGAGAGAGAGAGAGAGAGAGAGAGAGAGAGAGAGAGAGAGAGAGAGAGAGAGAGAGAGAGAGAGAGAGAGAGAGAGAGAGAGAGAGAGAGAGAGAAAGAGAGAGAGAGAATCGGTTTTCAGATACATTTGAATGCAGATCTTTCTGATGAGTGCGTTTATTATTAAAAAAAAGAAGTTGTTACTTGACTGGAAAGGCCATTCATTCCCCTACAATATTCAACCAGCAGATTGATTTTACAGAAATTAGTGTCTAAACAGTGAGACCTACAACACAGACACCCCAAACAAATCTAATTCGCAAAAACAAGGTTCCTGCGTTAAAATCGACCCAAAAAATAAGAATAGCTAAAACACAACAAGTTTTGAATGTCATTGATTTGTTCAGACTAGTTTCATAACTCACACTGTTGGCTAAGACTGTCAGGCACGGTTAACGTGCGTATCTGTGCGAGTGTATGTGTTTGGTTATCGTGCGCATCTGTGCGAGTGTATGCGTGAGTTAGTGTGTCAGTGTGTGTGCTTGGTGTATAAGTGTATAACCTCGTATAGTGCGTTTTCCAAGCAGCGGGATGTGCCATGCTGAGTTTGCGTTCAAATGACTGATTTCTTTTTGTTATAATGATATCATTGTTTTAAGCAGAGTGAAACTGGTCGACAATTACACTTCCATGAGGCGTCGACGAAAATAAGCAACTAATACCTCAATAAACAGTTTAAAATAACAGTTTTTTAAGGTTATACAGATTTAATCTTTATCATAGCCACGTTTTGTTTCTTTTTCTTAGCCGTTCAAAACGTCTTTCCTGACTCAGTAAGAGAAAATCTTCCGGACGCAAAAAGAAAAGATGCCCCAAGTACAGAAGGGGAACGCTTTTTCGGCCAAGAAACAGAAGGCTTGCCAAACCCAGAAACAGAAGGCTTGCCCAACCCAGAAACAGAAGGCTTGCCCGACCCAGAAACAGAAGGCTTGCCCGACCCAGACACAGAAGGCTTGCCAAACCCAGAAACAGAAAGCTTGCCCGACCCAGAAACAGAAGGCTTACCCGACCCAGAAACAGAAGGCTTGCCCAACCCAGAAACAGAAGGCTTGCCCAACCCAGAAACAGAAGGCTTGTCTAACCAAGAAACAGAAGGCTTGCCCTACCCAGACACAGAAGGCTTTCCAAACCCAGAAACAGAAGGCTTGCCCAACCCAGAAACAGAAGGCTTGCCCAACCCAGAAACAGAAGGCTTGCCCAACCCAGAAACAGAAAGCTTGCCCGACCCAGAAAGAGAACCAGAAAGAAAAGGTGCCTCTCAACCAGAAGGAGAACCAGAAAGAGAAGGTGCCTCTCAACCAGAAGGGGAACCAGAAAGAGAAGGTGCCTCTCAACCAGAAGGAGAACCAGAAAGAGAAGGTGCCTCTCAACCAGAAGGAGAACCAGAAAGAGAAGGCGTCTCTCAACCAGTAGGGGAACCAGAAAGAGAAGGTGCCTCTCAACCAGAAGGAGAACCAGAAACAGAAGGCTTGCCCGACCCAGAAACAGAAGGCTTGCCCAACCCAGAAACAGAAGGCTTGCCCAACCCAGAAACAGAAGGCTTGCCCAACCCAGAAACAGAAGGCTTGCCCAACCCAGAAACAGAAGGCTTGCCAAACCCAGAAACAGAAAGCTTGCCCGACCCAGAAACAGAAGGCTTTTCCGACCCTGAAAGAGAACCAGAAAGAAAAGGTGCCTCTCAACCAGAAGGAGAACCAGAAAGAGAAGGTGCCTCTCAACCAGAAGGGGAACCAGAAAGAGAAGGTGCCTCTCAACCAGAAGGAGAACCAGAAAGAGAAGGTGCCTATCAACCAGAAGGAGAACCAGAAAGAGAAGGCGTCTCTCAACCAAAAGGGGAACCAGAAAGAGAAGGTGCCTCTCAACCAGAAAGGGAACCAGAAAGAGAAGGTGCCTCTCAACCAGAAGGGGAACCAGAAAGAGAAGGTGCCTCTCAACCAGAAGGAGAACCAGAAGGAGAAGGTGCCTATCAACCAGAAGGAGAACCAGAAAGAGAAGGTGCCTCTCACCCAGAAGGGGAACCAGAAAGAGAAGGTGCCTCTCAACCAGAAGGAGAACCAGAAGGAGAAGGTGCCTCTCAACCAGAAGGGGAACCAGAAAGAGAAGGCGTCTCTCAACCAGAAGGAGAACCAGAAGGAGAAGGTGCCTATCAACCAGAAGGAGAACCAGAAAGAGAAGGTGCCTCTCAACCAGAAGGAGAACCAGAAGGAGAAGGTGCCTCTCAACCAGAAGGGGAACCAGAAAGAGAAGGTGCCTCTCAACCAGAAGGAGAACCAGAAGGAGAAGGTGCCTCTCAACCAGAAGGAGAACCAGAAGGAGAAGGTGCCTATCAACCAGAAGGGGAACCACAAAGAGAAGGTGCCTCTCAACCAGAAGGAGAACCAGAAGGAGAAGGTGCCTCTCAACCAGAAGGAGAACCAGAAAGAGAAGGTGCCTATCAACCAGAAGGAGAACCAGAAAGAGAAGGTGCCTCTCACCCAGAAGGGGAACCAGAAGGAGAAGGTGCCTCTCAACCAGAAGGAGAACCAGAAAGAGAAGGTGCCTCTCAACCAGAAGGAGAACCAGAAAGAGAAGGCGTCTCTCAACCAGAAGGAGAACCAGAAAGAGAAGGTGCCTCTCAACCAGAAGGAGAACCAGAAGGAGAAGGTGCCTCTCAACCAGAAGGACAACCAGAAAGAGAAGGCGTCTCTCAACCAAAAGGGGAACCAGAAAGAGAAGGTGCCTCTCAACCAGAAAGGGAACCAGAAAGAGAAGGTGCCTATCAACCAAAAGGAGAACCAGAAAGAGAAGGTGCCTCTCAACCCGAAGGAGAACCAGAAGGAGAAGGTGCCTATCAACCAGAAGGGGAACCAGAAAGAGAAGGTGCCTCTCACCCAGAAGGGGAACCAGAAAGAGAAGGTGCCTCTCACCCAGAAGGAGAACCAGAAAGAGAAGGTGCCTCTCAACCAGAAGGGGAACCAGAAAGAGAAGGTGCCTCTCAACCAGAAGGAGAACCAGAAGGAGAAGGTGCCTATCAACCAGAAGGGGAACCAGAAAGAGAAGGTGCCTCTCAACCAGAAGGAGAACCAGAAGGAGAAGGTGCCTATCAACCAGAAGGGGAACCAGAAAGAGAAGGTGCCTCTCAACCAGAAGGAGAACCAGAAGGAGAAGGTGCCTCTCAACCAGAAGGGGAACCAGAAAGAGAAGGTGCCTCTCAACCAGAAGGAGAACCAGAAGGAGAAGGTGCCTATCAACCAGAAGGGGAACCAGAAAGAGAAGGTGCCTCTCAACCAGAAGGAGAACCAGAAAGAGAAGGTGCCTCTCAACCAGAAGGAGAACCAGAAAGAGAAGGTGCCTCTCAACCAGAAGGAGAACCAGAAAGAGAAGGTGCCTCTGAACCAGAAGGGGAACCAGATGAAGAAGGTGCCTCCCAACCAGAAGGGGAACCAGAAGGCTTGCCCGACCCAAAAAAAGAAGGCTTGCCCAACCCAGAAACAGAAGGCTTGCCAAACCCAGAAACAGAAAGCTTGCCCGACCCAGAAACAGAAGGCTTTTCCGACCCTGAAAGAGAACCAGAAAGAAAAGGTGCCTCTCAACCAGAAGTAGAACCAGAAAGAGAAGGTGTCTCTCAACCAGAAGGAGAACCAGAAAGAGAAGGTGCCTCTCAGTCTCAACCAGAAGTAGAACCAGAAAGAGAAGGTGCCTATCAACCAGAAGGAGAACCAGAAGGAGAAGGTGCCTCTCAACCAGAAGGGGAACCAGAAGAAGAGAAGGTGCCTCTCAACAAGAAGAGGAACCAGAAAGAGAAGGTGCCTATCAACCAGAAGGAGAACCAGAAGGAGAAGGTGCCTCTCAACCAGAAGGGGAACCAGAAGAAGAGAAGGTGCCTCTCAACCAGAAGGAGAACCAGAAGGAGAAGGTGCCTCTCAACCAGAAGGGGAACCAGAAAGAGAAGGCGTCTCTCAACCAGAAGGAGAACCAGAAAGAGAAGGCGTCTCTCAACCAGAAGGGGAACCAGAAAGAGAAGGTGCCTCTCAACCAGAAGGAGAATCAGAAAGAGAAGGTGCCTCTCAACCAGAAGGAGAATCAGAAAGAGAAGGCGTCTCTCAACCAGAAGGAGAACCAGAAAAAGAAGGTGCCTCTCAACCAGAAGGGGAACCAGAAAGAGAAGGTGCCTCTCAACCAGAAGGAGAATCAGAAAGAGAAGGCGTCTCTCAACCAGAAGGAGAAGGCTTTCCCAGAAACTGAGGTACAAAGCGCACCTGTAGCAGAGACAGAAGGTGCACCTAACCCAGAGGGGGAGGCTTCCCCGACCCAGAGAGATAAGGTGCCTCTGAAACTAAAAGATAAGAAGCCTTTGACCCGAATATACAGTAATTCATTGCCAAACTCGACGCATTGATCACTGTGAGAGCAAGTTAAAATAAAATCATACTTTACAGCGATTTCTGTAGCAAGCAAGTGCTAAATGACCATACATGGTAATGTGTGTGTGTGTGTATGTGTGTGTGTGTGTGTGTGTGTGTGTGTGTGTGTGTGTGTGTGTGTTTGTGTGTGTGTTTGTGTGTGTGTTTGTGCGTGTGTGTGTGAGAGAGAGAGAAATGGACGTACGCACAAAAAACACACACACGAACACACATTTTCATGTACAAAACAGGTTACTTAAAGCATAAAGTATAATGTCAAATCACACACACACGTACACGCACACACGCACACGCACACACACACATTACCTTTCACAAAGGAAACAAAGGCTGAGAGACAGACAGACAGGCGGGCGGGCGGGCAGACGGACGGACGGACGGACGGACGGAGGGATAGACCAGACCACCAGACCAGACCAGAACAGAAGACCAGAACAGACCAGATCAAGTTAAACTTGTCCGTCGAAGAGGTGGTAAGCTCCATCAGAAGTCTCGATGTAAACAAAGCTTGTGGTCCAGGGCGCGTATGCAAGACGCTACGACTGCATGTCCCACGACAAGCGCCCCGAAGTTTGATAGCTCTCTGTCCGACAACTTTTATCGTACTGCCGAATTCAAAGGCATCGAACAGCCTCCCCGGCCGACAGCTATAGTGCGGGGAATTCCCTTGTTTGCGGACGCTCTGCGCGTGCGCTTGACGCAGCAGCTGAGGCCTGTCAAGGCTGCGCTTGCTGTGGCTGGCTGACCGTGGCTGGCTCACCCAAATCGGTGCCAGGCAAACATCTTGATAAGCACCAGACGCATGAAACCGCAACGCGAGTATCACTTGCGAGACAAGAGGCCAGTACAGGCACCCATTCTGTTCCCAAACTGAATGTTGTCAGTTATCACATCTGTCAAGTCAACTGCAAAATATCGTGCATGCGGAATATGAATTTGTGCATGTATCCCGTCCCCCAAAATCGTATGTCCTAGAATATTTCTTCTTTCCCGGTAACGCTGCAAACTGATGACCGCAATCTTGAAATCAAAGTTATAGTTACAAAAACAGTGCTTATCAGAAGGGGATAGGTACCTCTAACTTTATCGTAGGACAGTGCCTACGATAGGCACTATCGGTTCTTCGTGAATTCCACGACAGGGGGTTATCGGAAGTTTTCTGTTTCTCGTACAGTACCGACAAAACCACTGTCGGATTCTTCTTGAATATGGGCCCAGGTCATGTACACAACATGTTTACTCAAAGCAGCCTTAGTATAATTTCAAATCCACTGTTTAATCATTGCCTGAACGAAGGACAACACCCTATGGAAATATGCATACGTTACACCGATATTTAAAAAAGGATCTAAAATGGATTGTTTGATTTAAAGACCTATATCATTATTAAGTTGTGTGGGGACAGTGTTTGAAAAGTGTGTCCATAACCATATTTTTGAATTGTTTAAATGAGATAATATAATAACGCCTGTGCAATCCAGGCTGGTTTCATACCAGGCGACTCCACTGTAAACCAGCTAATCTGCACATGCGTATCAATCGCTGCAACGCTCGTGGCTCCGATTTTCAGATTTTGGAAATAAAAAAAGCATCATATCGATTGGAAACAGCATAACATACACATCGAAGTCTGTTATTCGCTGCGATCGTGGCTTTAACTGGTCGTCCATGTGTTTCCCGTTTGACCATGCGTTTTCTGTTAAGGTTGTTTGCACGAGGTTTTGGTAGTGGGGCGCAACTCCTTTCTGCTTGCAAATCCTAAAAGATTTATTTTTAAAAAATCGTCTTTTATAATGTAAACTTGGCCAAAAAATTATTGCAACAATTTTCGCACGTTCAGAAAAGCGTTAAACCACAATCCATTTTAATTGAACTGTATATGCTGGAAAAGGTAATTATGTCTACTGTTCATATCATTTGTTCGATCGGTGGTACATTATATAGGCATCCCGTGGCAGCCTGTCAAACAAGGTCACCCCTAAAATCGACCTGACAAAAACCAATGCCCCGTATTTTAAAATCTGCAAAAAATCAGAATGTTACCAAACACTTCTGACTATTGTTAGAAAGGCCATTCAATTTCCTGTTCAGAGCGTTTTGTTTTATGCACCTTACGTCTTTAGTCGTTACCGCCCTGATATGGCCCTTCGTGGTCGGCTGGGCGTTAAGCAAACAAACAAACAAACAAACTTTAGTCGTTATGTAGCCTTTTGTCAAAGACGGTAGGTGTCAACCGTTTCAGAGGCCAAAAAGGCACGTTTTGCGGCCATTTTTGAGGGGGTCCTCCACTGAAATAGCCATATTTGTTCAAGTTCTCAATGAATTGCTTTGAAAATTTCAGAAGTTATGACCAAGAGGCAGACCAGAATGTATGTTGATTTTTGTGAACGTGGATAACAAAAGTGTCGTATTACGTAACTTTTCCGAAAGATCTAAACAAATATTCTTTTTAATTTAGGGTTTAAGGACAAACAATTGTGACTTTGCATGCTAAGCAAAAAACGGTTGAGGCAATTGGTGCCAAAGTTTCAGGCAGATCTGAGTGCTGGTTTACATTTGCTGAAGATGGGAACGCACAAGAAAAATTATCGATGATCGTCTTGTTTACTGCATACAGTCGCCGTGGAGTTTTTATGGCCTTGGCCTGTGCTGAGGTTATTTTTAGACAGAGCGCTGTGCTGATTTGATATTTATAAGAGTCTGCGGCGGGCGCGCGGTTGTGTGCGTGAGTGTGTGTGTGTGTGTGTGTGTGTGTACGTGTGTGTGTGTGTGTGTGTGTGTGTGTGAGTGTGTTTGCCTGTGTGTATATGTGTGCGTTTGAGTCTGTTCGTGATAATGTGTGTATTGGAGACAGAGAGACTGAGTGAGAGTGAGAGAGAGAGAGAAAGAGAGAGGGGGAGAGAAAGAGAGAGAGTATGTGTGTGTGTGTGTGTGTGTGTGTAGTGTCCCTCTTCCTCTGTTTCTGTCTCTATCTCGTGCGCATGCTCCTCATCTCTCTTTCTCTCTCATTGTAGCTTTCTCACTTCCTCTAACTCTCTATTTCAACTCTCTCTCTCTCTCTCTCTCTCTCTCTCTCTCTCTCTCTCTCTCTCTCTCTCTCTCTCTCTCTCTCTCTCTCTCTCTCTTTCTCTTTCACTCGTTCTCTCTAACACACACAATCAAAAAAATGACGCATAAATACACACACACACACACACACACACACACTACCGCGCGCCCGCCGCACTCTTGCAACCATCAAATCACCAAAGCGTGTATCGCACGGAACACAGTGCTCCGGCTAAAACTAACCACAGCCAAGCACAGGCCTTGGACTGTTAGTCTCTCCGGCGGCTGTATACGTTACCATTGACGGTGATAGATAATTTTTCTTGCGTGTTCTTATCTCCAGCAAATGTAAACCAGCACTCAGATCTGCCTGAAACTTTGGCACCATTTGCCCCAACCATTATTTGCTTAGCATGCAAAGTCACGATTTTTTGTCCTTAAACCCTGAATTAATAAGAATATTTGTTTAGATCTTTCGGAAAAGTTACGTAATACGACACGCCTAGTATACACGTTCACAAAAATGAATACAGATTCTGGTCAGCCTCTTGGTCATAACTTCTGAAATGTTTAATTCATTCAGAACTTAAGCAGATATGGCTCTTTCAGTGGAAGACCCCTAAAAAATGGCCGCAAAACGTGCCTTTTTTTGGCCTCTGAAACGGTTGACACCTACCGCCTTTGACAAAAGGCTACATAACGACCAAAGACGTAAAGTGCATGGAAGAAAATGCTCTGAACAAAAAATTGAATGGCCTTTTTAATGGTAGTCATAAGTGTTTGGTGCACATTCTGATTTTTTGCAGATTTTAAAATACGGGGCATTGGTTTTTGTCAGGTCGATTTTAGGGGTGACCTTGTTTGACAGGCTGCCACGGGATGCCTATACAAAGTACCACCGATCGAACAAATGATATGAACAGTAGACATAATTACCTTTTCCAGCATATAAAGTTTAATTAAAGTGGATTGTGGTTTAACGCTTTTCTGAGCGTGCGAAAATTGTTGCAATAATGTTTTGGCCAAGTTTACTTTGTCACCTAAGTTTCACGGTGCAAAAGCGTGTTTTATTAGACCGACACGAAGTCACAGACAGACAAACAGAAAAAATGACGGAGAGAAAAAATGGATAATAATAACAAACAAAACGAGAGACAGAATGACGGACAGAACGACAAAAAAAATGACATGCAACATGAGAGACAGATTGACAGATAAACTGATAGATACAGTGATAGCCTACACAAAATGACATACAAAAAGATCCGAGGGAATAGCAGTTGGCAGAAAACAAAACACCGTTCATTTATTAAATCCATGCCTTGGTTACAACAACGTACAGCTATTTGCATAAGTATGTGTCGGAGGTTTGGAACTATAACAACACGGTCTCCATGATAGTTTCGCACACTTGAACCCAACAAATCCACGTTTCGTGTTAGAAACAAAGGGACGTAAGTACCGCTGACATGTGTAAAATAATGAGACCTATCGTTGCATGTGTCGGCGATATTTTAGAGCACTTATGTCCCTTTGCTCTCATCATTAGCGTTCTGCCTCGTTTCTCGAGATTTTCTCTCAGATCTACAGATTGTGTGTAAGGCGTTTTAGTTTCACAGACAAGCCTCCCAACTCCCCATTTCACAACCACTTGAAACGGCTCTCACAAGACTTCACAATGTTTTTATGTGTACTTTGACCCACACGGCTTTGAAGCTAACACAGTACATCTAGCTCACACATACACGCACAACTTTAAAGGTATACAGCAATTATGTCTACAGGGAAACTATGGCCTTTCCTCTTGCGTCCAATCTGCTGGTTGGAACCATTCTTTTTGACTCAGTCCTTCTGCTACCTTCTGCATTATCACATTCTCGTTGTGTGTGTGTGTGTGTGTGTGTGTGTGTGCGTTTGAACTGCTCTCATAGTGAAGTCTTTGGGTGGTCTACACACCTACACACTGAGGACCTAAATCTTTCTGAGGACTTACATCAAGTCCTCACTTTTTTTTTGCTTGGAACTATCTCTTCGTGAGGTCCTAAACTAGTTGGTAAAGTTTCAGCATAGTACTCAGAATGTTGTCTCCACTAGAATTTCGTGTGCGGAGTGTATAGCAAGTTCACACACTTTTGCAGAGATTTGGGGCAAGTTTTTTCTAGGTGTGTATAACGAACCAATCAGAAAGAGGCCACGTGATCAACAAATCTCGTGACATTGCCACGCCAATGAAAATGCTTTCTTCTGGGTGGGAAGCCATTTTGGTCAATGTGGGGACGCGCGAGACGATGTTCGTCGCTGCCGTCAGACAACTGAATAACAGAACTAAGGTAAGCGGCCGGCACTTTTCAATCACGCATTTTCTTAAACTGAATTCTACTTATTCGTGAGCGAGACCTCGGTATGGGTCATGGACTGGAGTCAAACCACCCTTAACACACACTCATATATAGTCATACATACTAGTCTAACGCACACACTCACGAGGACTGTCTAGAGTCAAACTGAAGTGCACACATGTGATTTGAGTTCTGACTGGGACATCAATATTTCTCTGTCGAGTAGCGATGAAAATCTGGAATCTGATGTAGACTGGGTTGATGTTGATGATCCTGCGTGTTTCGCCAGTTCTGTATGGCCGACAGAGCCCTTCGATAGTTGATAGAATAGGCCACGGTCAAAAGATCGTGTAGGTTACCTAGCTCAAAGTTAGGCTAGGATAGCAACTGATCAAAAGATCAGACAAAGGCTCAACAGCCTAAGTACCAGTCTGTCAACATATCATATCATATATCATATGAGTGCAAAACCCGTAGATTTTTTTTCAAGTCTTTGTTTTGTGTGTGTGCAGTTTGATGTGTCACTGTGTGCCTATTTATGTTTTAATGTCTCACTTTGTCTTTGATTCACAAAAGGGATTTTGGGTAAAACAAAGCTGTCAGCGTCTCTTGTCTCACTGTGGTTAATATGGTAGCACTCGTATTGCTGTGTGTGTGCGCGCGGTGAGGTCATGGACAAATTCAAAATAGAAACAGCATGGTATGGAAAAGTCATTGATTTTTTGGGGGTGAACCTGTATGGAGCCTGACTATCTAGTCTAGGTGATAGAGTTAAAACACGGGTAATATCGCGTGCATTCCAGACGGCTGTTTATGGCCATTTTGAGTGGAATGGCTCTCAGCAAACCTTAATTAGAGTAGCCTGTACATGTACCCTAGTTATCCCAACAAAGTGTTCTGCACATGAAGATGAATGATCAAATTCAAAGATAGCATATTCAGTGTATGTTACACAACGGAACTCTTCAAGTTATACAGAAACTTAATTTGAACAAAATGTAAAAACATTTAAAAAAAAGAGAAGAGAATAAAGAATACATTTAAAAAAAAACTTGTGTGTGACATTATTTGAATATTTCCCTTTTAAAAAATCATTAACCATCTCAGAAAGCTCAAAATGACATTTAAAATCTAATTGTGAGAGCTATGAAAACAAAAATGTCTGTGAAGCTTCATTTTCTTAGGCATAGTTGCCTAGCACTAGACAGGCGATAGGAGAGAGTTTAAACACGGTGCCCGATTTATCTGCGGATTGTTGACTTGCATACATGTAACTACACAGTAAAATGAGAAATTTTCATTTTCTTATGGATAGAGTTGCCTAGCACTAGATAAGAGGTGATAGGAGAGAGTTTAAACGCGGTACCCGGTTTCTCAGCGGATTGTTGACGTACATGTAACTATACTGTAAAATGAGTAATGTTCTTCAATGTTTCATGAACAAAAAACATGCAGATGACATTACAAGTTCGCCAAACAATTAAGCGGGCATTTTTATTAAAAGTGAGGAACCCATGCTTTTTATCATTTTCCCAGCACTGAACGTTGGCTGTTTGGCATAGTAATAAGGCCTTAATTTTTTGTGCAGTCTTGGTGAATAGCTAAAAAAAAAAAAAAAGTGATGGATCCAGAAATGGCGAGTCATCTGTGGCGTACAGGGTGGAGGTGGGACATCCCGGTTGAAGATGTAAGTATTGGAAATTATGTTGTGCACAACAGGTGGCATTGGTGTACATTAATTTACAGGGGACAATAACATTCTCTATTTTGCGATGTGAGTTTTTTATAACGGAATGATAGAATCTCCAATTAAATATGGCATAACTCTGTTCCATAATACCCCCCCCCCCCCCCCCAAAAAAAAAAGTATGCTTCCAAAGCATCTGTGCAATTATTTTGGTAAAGTGTAGACAACCTTTAAAGGTGCTTGTCGACATTTCTTGCATTTTTTTTTCAAAATCACGACGTTAGATGTTGCTATAAAGTTATGTCAGAAGATCAAAGAAGCATGGGGAAAAAAAAAGAAATACAGGTTAAAAAACCCTTATTTTGGTGGTAAGTTTCAAACACTCCCAACTTTGTTTTTCTTAGTTCTTAGTCAGGTAAATAATAAGAAGGGTGTAACTTTTTGGTTTCAGAAATCTAAGAGTTGATAGATAATTTGACCAGGCTGATTTCGCTTCTGATTAAAAATGCCCAGCAAAAAATTGTCGGGTTTGAACTGTAGGCTTACATTGAAATAAAAAATGGACGCTAAAAAACAAGCTTTAAGTTTAACTCAGGAAATCTTAGAATTGATTACAGATGTTTGTGAAGAATGAGATCCACGATAAGGGATTAAGACAATAGTTATTAAAATCTTGTTCAACACTTTTTCTTCTTTTTATATACTCAAGGAACACTCATCGACGGCAGAGACACCAACCCAAAGCATTCACAGCCAACCTCAACCTTTTGAAAGCTTGGATGAGCCAAGCAGGGATGAGGTGTCAGTCGTAGAAGTTGTTCCTGAACACAGTAAGTAAAAGTAGCTTTATTTTGCCTGTTCCATCAAATTCTACGTGCATGTTAGTTATGCAGGGCTAGTACATAATCTTTGCTTGATGCCATGGGTGATCCTTATCTTTGTTGTTCTGCTTTAGTTGGATTTTATTGAATAAATGACGTCTTGAAAGAAATGTACCAACCAATGCGTTGACAGTTGGAATCTCGTTGGAGTCCCCAGAATGTCAAATGTGTGTTGTCAAATAGTCTAGTCTCAGGTGTGTATATACGTTTGTGTGTGTGTTTGTAAGCAGCATAAGTAATCTTAAGGACCTACACGTTTTTAATGTCTTGATGTCGTTCCGTGCATTTAATATGGGCCTAATTCAGAATATTGTTTTAAGTCCTCAGTAGTACAAACGTGTGTTTTCATATTGTCTTTTGTCAGGTGTGTATGTAGTCGATATGTCTGTGTGTGTGTGTTTGTAAGCATCATAAATAAACTTGAATCTGAGAACTCTTCTAGCAATTTCCAGGCATAAGAATTGTCCGCAGATCTGCAGATTTCAGATACAAACACTGCGGTTTCAAAGGAAAATAAATGTCTTCCAAAAATTTAAAAAAAAATATTCTATTTTATTTTTGTATTAAAGACAGAAAGGTTGAAACTTAACACCAACCACCAAAGACTTGTAAATCACCTTTTGAAGATATACATTATTTTGATATATACCATTCCAACTCAAAGCTATTTGTGTTTACATCCTGTCAAATACATTCACAAACTTTTGTTAATAGACACTGAGTGCTTCGCTGAGTCAAGCAGGGATGCTGCAGAGCCAGTGGCGGAAGTTGTTCCTGAACACAGTAAGTAAAAGTACCTTTATTTTGCCTGTTCCGTCAAATTCTACGTGCACTTTAGTTATGCAGGGCTAGTTCATAATCGTTGGTTGTTGCTGTGGGTGATCCTTATCTTGTTATTCTGCTTAAGTTGCATTTAATTGAATACATGACTTGTTGAAAGAATTGTACCAACCAATGCGTTGACAGTTGGAATCTCGGGCACATTACACAATGGCATATTCAGCTTTGTTATGGTGACTCGTTGTTACACACCTCCACTTGTAAATCATCTTTTGAAGATATACATTATTTTGATATATACCATTCCAACTCAAAGCTATTTGTGTTTACATCCTGTCAAATACATTCACAAACTTCTGTTAATAGACACTGAGTGCTTCGCTGAGTCAAGCAGGGATGCTGCAGAGCCAGTGGCGGAAGTTGTTCCTGAACACAGTAAGTAAAAGTATCTTTATTTTGCCTGTTCCGTCAAATTCTACGTGCACTTTAGTTATGCAGGGCTAGTTCATAATCGTTGCTTGTTGCTGTGGGTGATACTTATCTTGTTGTTTTTTGCTTAAATTGCATTTAATTGAATACATGACTTGTTGAAAGAATTGTACCAACCAATGCGTTGACAGTTGGAATCTCGGGCACATTACACAATGGCATATTCAGCTTTGTTATGGTGACTCGTTGTTACACACCTCCACGCAGTTAAGATGTAAGTTTAGCTATGGGACACACACATACGTGTAATAGTATTGAGGATCTACACGTTTTTGACGTCTTGATGTCTTTCAGTGCGTTTAATAAGGGCCCAATTCAGAATATTGCCCAAGTCCTCAGAATGTCAAATGTGTGTTTTCAAATAGTCTAGTCTATTGTGTGTGTGTTTGTAAGCAGCATAAGAAAACTTAAAGACCTACACGTTTTTGATGTCTTGATGTCGTTCCGTGCATTTAATATGGGCCTAAATCAGAATATTGCGTAAGTCCTCGGTAGGACAAATGTGTGTTTTCATATAGTCTTTTCTCAGGTATGTTATGTAGTCTATGTGTTCGTAAGCGTCATAAATAAACTTGAATCTGAGAACTCTTCTAGCAATTTACAGGCATGGGAATGGTCCGCGGATCTGTGGATTTCAGATACAAACACTGCGGTTTCAGAGGAAACTAAATATCTTTCAAAGATATTTTAATTTTCTTTTTTTTCCTTTTTTTCTTTTTGTATTAAAGACAAAAAGGTTGAAACTGAACACCAACCACACAAGACTTGTAAATCACCTTTTGAAATATACATTGTTATAATATATATCATTCAAACTCAAAGCTATTTGTGTTTACATCCTGTCAAATACATTCACAAACTTCTGTTAATAGACACTGAGTGCTTCGCTGAGTCAAGCAGGGATGCTGCAGAGCCAGTGGCGGAAGTTGTTCCTGAACACAGTAAGTAAAAGTACCTTTATTTTGCCTGTTCCGTCAAATTCTACGTGCACTTTAGTTATGCGGGACTAGTTCATAATCGTTGCTTGTTGCTGTGGGTGATCCTTATCTTGTTGTTCTGCTTTAGTTGCATTTAATTGAATACATGACTTGTTGAAAGAATTGTACCAACCAATGCGTTGACAGTTGGAATCTCGGGTACATTACACAATGGCATATTCAGCTTTGTAATGGTGACTGCTTGTTACAACCCCCCCCCCCCCCCCCCCACGCAGTTAAAATGTAAGTTTAGGTATGGGACACACACACATACGTGTAATAGTTTTGAGGACCTACACGTTTTTGAGGTCTTGATGTCTTTCAGTGCATTTGATAAGGGCCCAATTCAGGATATTGGCCAAGTCCTCAGAATGTCAAATGTGTGTTTTCAAATAGTCTAGTCTCAGGTACACTAGGTACAGATAAGGGCCTAATTCAGGATTTTGCCCAAGTCCTCATAATGTCAAATGTGTGTTTTCAAATAGTCTAGTCTCAGGTGTGTATATAGTCAATACGTTTGTGTGTGTGTTGGTGTGTGGGGCGGGGATATAGCTCAGTTGGTAGCGCGCTGGATTTGTATTCAGTTGGCCGCTGTCAGCGCGAGTTCGATCCCAGGTTCGGCGGAAATTTATTTCACAGAGTCAACTTTGTGTGCAGACTCTCTTCGGTGTCCGAACCACCCCCCGTGTATACTACATTGGGTGTGCACGTTAAAGATCCCACGATTGACAAAAGGGTCTTTCCTGGCAAAATTGCTTAGGCACAATTAATAATTGTCTACCATACCCGTGTGACTTGGAATAAGGCCGTGAAAGGTAAATATGCGCCGACATGGCTGCAATCTACTGGCCGTATAAAATTTCATCTCACACGGCATCACTGCACAGCGCCTAGAACTGTACCCACGGAATATGCGCGATATAAGCCTCATTGATTGATTGATTGATTGTTTGTAAGCGGTATAAGTAAACTTAAAGACCCACACGTTTTTGAAGTCTTGATGTCTTTCGGTGCATTTGATAAGGGCCCAATTCAGGATATTGCCCAAGTCCTCAGAATGTCAAATGTGTGTTTTCAAATAGTCTTAGTCTCAGGTGTGTATATAGTCAATACGTTTGTGTGTGTGTTTGTAAGCGGTATAAGTCAACTTAAAGACCTACACGTTTTTGAGGTCTTGATGTCGTTCCGTGCATTTAATATGGGCCTAATTCAGGATATTGCCCAAGTCCTCAGAATGTCAAATGTGGGTTTTCAAATAGTCTAGTCTCAGGTGTGTATATATAGTCAATACGTTTGTGTGTGTGTTTGTAAACAGTATAAGTAAACTTAAAGACCTATACGTTTTTGACGTCTTCATGTCTTTATGTGCATTGAATAAGGGCCCAATTCAGGATATTGCCCAAGTCCTCAGAATGTTAAATGTGTGTTTTCAAATAGTCTAGTCTCAGATGTGTATTTACGTTTGTGTGTGTTTGTAAGCAGGATAAGAAAACTTGAAGACCTACACGTTTTTGATGTCTTGATGTCGTTCCGTGCAATTAATATGGGCCTAATTTGGGATATTGCCCAAGTTCTCAGTAGGACAAATGTGTGTTTTCATATATTCTTCACTCAGGTGTGTTATGTAGTCTAAGTGTTTGTAAGCATCAAAAATAAACTTGAATCTGAGAACTCTTCTAGCAATTTACAGGCATGGGAATTGTCCGCGGATCTGTGGATTTAAGATACAAACACTGCGGTTTCAGAGTAAAATAAATATCTTCCAAAGATATTTTAATTTTTTTTTCTTTGTTTCATGAAATATACATTGTTATAATATATATCATTCAAACTCAAAGCTATTTGTGTTTACATCCTGTCAAATACATTCACAAACTTCTGTTAATAGACACTGAGTGCTTCGCTGAGTCAAGCAGGGATGCTGCAGAGCCAGTGGCAGAAGTTGTTCCTGAACACAGTAAGTAAAAGTACCTTTATTTTGCCTGTTCCGTAAAATTCTATGTGCACTTTAGTTATGCAGGGCTAGTTCATAATCGTTGTTTGTTGCTGTGGGTGATCCTTATCTTGTTGTTCTGCTTTAGTTGCATTTAATTGAATACATGACTTGTTGAAAGAATTGTACCAACCAATGCGTTGACAGTTGGAATCTCGTGCACATTACACAATGGCCTATTCAGCTTTTTCCCGTCGCGATATAACCTTGAATTGTTGAAAACGACGTTAAACACCAAATAAAGAAAAAAAGAAAGAAATTCAGCTTAGTAATGGTGACTCGTTGTTACACACCCCCACGCAGTTAAGATGTAAGATTAGCTATGGGACACACACACATACGTGTAATAGTTTTGAGGACCTACACGTTTTTGAGGTCTTGATGTCTTTCAGTGCATTTGATAAGGGCCCAATTCAGGATATTGGCCAAGTCCTCAGAATGTCAAATGTGTGTTTTCAAATAGTCTAGTCTCAGATGTGTATTTACGTTTGTGTGTGTTTGTAAGCAGGATAAGAAAACTTAAAGACCTACACGTTTTTGATGTCTTGATGTCGTTCCGTGCATTTAATATGGGCCTAATTTGGGATATTGCCCAAGTTCTCAGTAGGACAAATGTGTGTTTTCATATATTCTTCACTCAGGTGTGTTATGTAGTCTAAGTGTTTGTAAGCATCAAAAATAAACTTGAATCTGAGAACTCTTCTAGCAATTTACAGGCATGGGAATTGTCCGCGGATCTGTGGATTTAAGATACAAACACTGCGGTTTCAGAGTAAAATAAATATCTTCCAAAGATATTTTAATTTTTTTTTCGTTGTTTCTTTTTGTATTAAAGACAAAAAGGTTGAAACTCAACACCAACCACCCAAGACTTGTAAATCACCTTTTGAAATATACATTGTTATAATAAATACCATTCAAACTCAAAGCTATTTGTGTTTACATCCTGTCAAATACATTCACAAACTTCTGTTAATAGACACTGAGTGCTTCGCTGAGTCAAGCAGGGATGCTGCAGAGCCAGTGGCAGAAGTTGTTCCTGAACACAGTAAGTACAAGGAACTTTATTTTGCCTGTTCCGTCAAATTCTACGTGCACTTTAGTTATGCAGGGCTAGTTCATAATCGTTGTTTGTTGCAGTGGGTGATCCTTATCTTGTTGTTCTGCTTTACTTGCATTTAATTGAATATATGACTTGTTGAAAGAATTGTACCAACCAATGCGTTGACAGTTGGAATCTCGTGCACATTACACAATGGCCTATTCAGCTTTGTAATGGTGACTCGTTGTTACACACCCCCACGCAGTTAAGATGTAAGTTTGGGTGTGGGACACACACACACATACGTGTAGTAGTTTTGAGGACCTACACGTTTTTGAGGTCTTAATGTCTTTCAGTGCATTTGATAAGGGCCCAATTCAGGATATTGGCCAAGTCCTCAGAATGTCAAATGTGTGTTTTCAAATAGTCTAGTCTATTGTGTGTGTGTTTGTAAGCAGCATAAGAAAACTTAAAGACCTACACGTTTTTGATGTCTTGATGTCGTTCCGTGCATTTAATATGGGCCTAATTTGGGATATTGCCCAAGTTCTCAGTAGGACAAATGTGTGTTTTAATATACTCTTCACTCAGGTGTGTTATGTAGTCTAAGTGTTTGTAAGCATCAAAAATAAACTTGAATCTGAGATCTCTTCTAGCAATTTACAGGCATGGGAATTGTCCGCGGATCTGTGGATTTAAGATACAAACACTGCGGTTTCAGAGTAAAATAAATATCTTCCAAAGATTTTTGTTTTCTTTGTTTCTTTTTGTATTAAAGACAAAAAGGTTGAAACTGAACACCAACCACCCAAGACTTGTAAATCACCTTTTGAAATATACATTATTATAATATATACCATTCAAACTCAAAGCTATTTGTGTTTACATCCTGTCAAATACATTTACAAACTTCTGTTAATAGACACTGAGTGCTTCTCTGAGTCAAGCAGGGATGCTGCAGAGCCAGTGGCAGAAGTTGTTCCTGAACACAGTAAGTAAAAGTACCTTTATTTTGCCTGTTCCGTCAAATTCTACGTGCACTTTAGTTATGCAGGGCTAGTTCATAATCGTTGCTTGTTGCTGTGGGTGATCCTTATCTTGTTGTTCTGCTTTAGTTGCATTTAATTGAATACATGACTTGTTGAAAGAATTGTACCAACCAATGCGTTGACAGTTGGAATCTCGGGTACATTACACAATGGCATATTCAGCTTTGTAATGGTGACTCGTTGTTACAACCCCCCCCCCCCCCCCCACGCAGTTAAAATGTAAGATTAGGTATGGGACACACACACATACGTGCAATAGTTTTGAGGACCTACACGTTTTTGAGGTCTTGATGTCTTTCAGTGCATTTGATAAGGGCCCAATTCAGGATATTGGCCAAGTCCTCAGAATGTCAAATGTGTGTTTTCAAATAGTTTAGTCTCAGGTAAACTAGGTACAGATAAGGGCCTAATTCAGGATATTGCCCAAGTCCTCATAATGTCAAATGTGTTTTCAAATAGTCTAGTCTCAGGTGTGTATATAGTCAATACGTTTGTGTGTGTGTTTGTAAGCGGTATAAGTAAACTTAAAGACCCACACGTTTTTGAAGTCTTGATGTCTTTCAGTGCATTTGATAAGGGCCCAATTCAGGATATTGCCCAAGTCCTCAGAATGTCAAATGTGTGTTTTCAAATAGTCTTAGTCTCAGGTGTGTATATAGTCAATACGTTTGTGTGTGTGTTTGTAAGCGGTATAAGTCAACTTAAAGACCTACACGTTTTTGAGGTCTTGATGTCGTTCCGTGCATTTAATATGGGCCTAATTCAGGATATTGCCCAAGTCCTCAGAATGTCAAATGTGTGTTTTCAAATAGTCTAGTCTCAGATGTGTATTTACGTTTGTGTGTGTTTGTAAGCAGGATAAGAAAACTTAAAGACCTATACGTTTTTGACGTCTTCATGTCTTTATGTGCATTGAATAAGGGCCCAATTCAGGATATTGCCCAAGTCCTCAGAATGTTAAATGTGTGTTTTCAAATAGTCTAGTCTCAGATGTGTATTTACGTTTGTGTGTGTTTGTAAGCAGGATAAGAAAACTTAAAGACCTACACGTTTTTGATGTCTTGATGTCGTTCCGTGCATTTAATATGGGCCTAATTTGGGATATTGCCCAAGTTCTCAGTAGGACAAATGTGTGTTTTCATATATTCTTCACTCAGGTGTGTTATGTAGTCTAAGTGTTTGTAAGCATCAAAAATAAACTTGAATCTGAGAACTCTTCTAGCAATTTACAGGCATGGGAATTGTCCGCGGATCTGTGGATTTAAGATACAAACACTGCGGTTTCAGAGTAAAATAAATATCTTCCAAAGATATTTTAATTTTTTTTTCGTTGTTTCTTTTTGTATTAAAGACAAAAAGGTTGAAACTCAACACCAACCACCCAAGACTTGTAAATCACCTTTTGAAATATACATTGTTATAATAAATACCATTCAAACTCAAAGCTATTTGTGTTTACATCCTGTCAAATACATTCACAAACTTCTGTTAATAGACACTGAGTGCTTCGCTGAGTCAAGCAGGGATGCTGCAGAGCCAGTGGCAGAAGTTGTTCCTGAACACAGTAAGTAAAAGTACCTTTATTTTGCCTGTTCCGTAAAATTCTATGTGCACTTTAGTTATGCAGGGCTAGTTCATAATCGTTGTTTGTTGCTGTGGGTGATCCTTATCTTGTTGTTCTGCTTTAGTTGCATTTAATTGAATACATGACTTGTTGAAAGAATTGTACCAACCAATGCGTTGACAGTTGGAATCTCGTGCACATTACACAATGGCCTATTCAGCTTTTTCACGTCGCGATATAACCTTGAATGGTTGAAAACGACGTTAAACACCAAATAAAGAAAAAAAGAAAGAAAGAAATTCAGCTTAGTAATGGTGACTCGTTGTTACACACCCCCACGCAGTTAAGATGTAAGATTAGCTATGGGACACACACACATACGTGTAATAGTTTTGAGGACCTACACGTTTTTGAGGTCTTGATGTCTTTCAGTGCATTTGATAAGGGCCCAATTCAGGATATTGGCCAAGTCCTCAGAATGTCAAATGTGTGTTTTCAAATAGTCTAGTCTCAGATGTGTATTTACGTTTGTGTGTGTTTGTAAGCAGGATAAGAAAACTTAAAGACCTACACGTTTTTGATGTCTTGATGTCGTTCCGTGCATTTAATATGGGCCTAATTTGGGATATTGCCCAAGTTCTCAGTAGGACAAATGTGTGTTTTCATATATTCTTCACTCAGGTGTGTTATGTAGTCTAAGTGTTTGTAAGCATCAAAAATAAACTTGAATCTGAGAACTCTTCTAGCAATTTACAGGCATGGGAATTGTCCGCGGATCTGTGGATTTAAGATACAAACACTGCGGTTTCAGAGTAAAATAAATATCTTCCAAAGATATTTTAATTTTTTTTTCGTTGTTTCTTTTTGTATTAAAGACAAAAAGGTTGAAACTCAACACCAACCACCCAAGACTTGTAAATCACATTTTGAAATATACATTATTATAATATATACCATTCAAACTCAAAGCTATTTGTGTTTACATCCTGTCAAATACATTCACAAACTTCTGTTAATAGACACTGAGTGCTTCGCTGAGTCAAGCAGGGATGCTGCAGAGCCAGTGGCAGAAGTTGTTCCTGAACACAGTAAGTAAAAGTACCTTTATTTTGCCTGTTCCGTAAAATTCTATGTGCACTTTAGTTATGCAGGGCTAGTTCATAATCGTTGTTTGTTGCTGTGGGTGATCCTTATCTTGTTGTTCTGCTTTAGTTGCATTTAATTGAATACATGACTTGTTGAAAGAATTGTACCAACCAATGCGTTGACAGTTGGAATCTCGTGCACATTACACAATGGCCTATTCAGCTTTTTCCCGTCGCGATATAACCTTGAATGGTTGAAAACGACGTTAAACACCAAATAAAGAAAAAAAGAAAGAAAGAAATTCAGCTTAGTAATGGTGACTCGTTGTTACACACCCCCACGCAGTTAAGATGTAAGATTAGCTATGGGACACACACACATACGTGTAATAGTTTTGAGGACCTACACGTTTTTGAGGTCTTGATGTCTTTCAGTGCATTTGATAAGGGCCCAATTCAGGATATTGGCCAAGTCCTCAGAATGTCAAATGTGTGTTTTCAAATAGTCTAGTCTCAGATGTGTATTTACGTTTGTGTGTGTTTGTAAGCAGGATAAGAAAACTTAAAGACCTACACGTTTTTGATGTCTTGATGTCGTTCCGTGCATTTAATATGGGCCTAATTTGGGATATTGCCCAAGTTCTCAGTAGGACAAATGTGTGTTTTCATATATTCTTCACTCAGGTGTGTTATGTAGTCTAAGTGTTTGTAAGCATCAAAAATAAACTTGAATCTGAGAACTCTTCTAGCAATTTACAGGCATGGGAATTGTCCGCGGATCTGTGGATTTAAGATACAAACACTGCGGTTTCAGAGTAAAATAAATATCTTCCAAAGATATTTTAATTTTTTTTTCGTTGTTTCTTTTTGTATTAAAGACAAAAAGGTTGAAACTCAACACCAACCACCCAAGACTTGTAAATCACCTTTTGAAATATACATTGTTATAATAAATACCATTCAAACTCAAAGCTATTTGTGTTTACATCCTGTCAAATACATTCACAAACTTCTGTTAATAGACACTGAGTGCTTCGCTGAGTCAAGCAGGGATGCTGCAGAGCCAGTGGCAGAAGTTGTTCCTGAACACAGTAAGTAAAAGTACCTTTATTTTGCCTGTTCCGTCAAATTCTATGTGCACTTTAGTTATGCAGGGCTAGTTCATAATCGTTGTTTGTTGCTGTGGGTGATCCTTATCTTGTTGTTCTGCTTTAGTTGCATTTAATTGAATACATGACTTGTTGAAAGAATTGTACCAACCAATGCGTTGACAGTTGGAATCTCGTGCACATTACACAATGGCCTATTCAGCTTTTTCCCGTCGCGATATAACCTTGAATGGTTGAAAACGACGTTAAACATCAAATAAAGAAAAAAAGAAAGAAAGAAATTCAGCTTTGTAATGGTGACTCGTTGTTACACACCCCCACGCAGTTAAGATGTAAGATTAGCTATGGGACACACACACATACGTGTAATAGTTTTGAGGACCTACACGTTTTTGAGGTCTTGATGTCTTTCAGTGCATTTGATAAGGGCCCAATTCAGGATATTGGCCAAGTCCTCAGAATGTCAAATGTGTGTTTTCAAATAGTCTAGTCTCAGATGTGTATTTACGTTTGTGTGTGTTTGTAAGCAGGATAAGAAAACTTAAAGACCTACACGTTTTTGATGTCTTGATGTCGTTCCGTGCATTTAATATGGGCCTAATTTGGGATATTGCCCAAGTTCTCAGTAGGACAAATGTGTGTTTTCATATATTCTTCACTCAGGTGTGTTATGTAGTCTAAGTGTTTGTAAGCATCAAAAATAAACTTGAATCTGAGAACTCTTCTAGCAATTTACAGGCATGGGAATTGTCCGCGGATCTGTGGATTTAAGATACAAACACTGCGGTTTCAGAGTAAAATAAATATCTTCCAAAGATATTTTAATTTTTTTTTCGTTGTTTCTTTTTGTATTAAAGACAAAAAGGTTGAAACTCAACACCAACCACCCAAGACTTGTAAATCACCCTTTGAAATATACATTATTATAATATATACCATTCAAACTCAAAGCTATTTGTGTTTACATCCTGTCAAATACATTCACAAACTTCTGTTAATAGACACTGAGTGCTTCGCTGAGTCAAGCAGGGATGCTGCAGAGCCAGTGGCAGAAGTTGTTCCTGAACACAGTAAGTAAAAGTACCTTTATTTTGCCTGTTCCGTCAAATTCTATGTGCACTTTAGTTATGCAGGGCTAGTTCATAATCGTTGTTTGTTGCTGTGGGTGATCCTTATCTTGTTGTTCTGCTTTAGTTGCATTTAATTGAATACATGACTTGTTGAAAGAATTGTACCAACCAATGCGTTGACAGTTGGAATCTCGTGCACATTACACAATGGCCTATTCAGCTTTTTCCCGTCGCGATATAACCTTGAATGGTTGAAAACGACGTTAAACACCAAATAAAGAAAAAAAGAAAGAAAGAAATTCAGCTTAGTAATGGTGACTCGTTGTTACACACCCCCACGCAGTTAAGATGTAAGATTAGCTATGGGACACACACACATACGTGTAATAGTTTTGAGGACCTACACGTTTTTGAGGTCTTGATGTCTTTCAGTGCATTTGATAAGGGCCCAATTCAGGATATTGGCCAAGTCCTCAGAATGTCAAATGTGTGTTTTCAAATAGTCTAGTCTCAGATGTGTATTTACGTTTGTGTGTGTTTGTAAGCAGGATAAGAAAACTTAAAGACCTACACGTTTTTGATGTCTTGATGTCGTTCCGTGCATTTAATATGGGCCTAATTTGGGATATTGCCCAAGTTCTCAGTAGGACAAATGTGTGTTTTCATATATTCTTCACTCAGGTGTGTTATGTAGTCTAAGTGTTTGTAAGCATCAAAAATAAACTTGAATCTGAGAACTCTTCTAGCAATTTACAGGCATGGGAATTGTCCGCGGATCTGTGGATTTAAGATACAAACACTGCGGTTTCAGAGTAAAATAAATATCTTCCAAAGATATTTTAATTTTTTTTTCGTTGTTTCTTTTTGTATTAAAGACAAAAAGGTTGAAACTCAACACCAACCACCCAAGACTTGTAAATCACCTTTTGAAATATACATTGTTATAATAAATACCATTCAAACTCAAAGCTATTTGTGTTTACATCCTGTCAAATACATTCACAAACTTCTGTTAATAGACACTGAGTGCTTCGCTGAGTCAAGCAGGGATGCTGCAGAGCCAGTGGCAGAAGTTGTTCCTGAACACAGTAAGTAAAAGTACCTTTATTTTGCCTGTTCCGTCAAATTCTACGTGCACTTTAGTTATGCAGGGCTAGTTCATAATCTTTGTTTGTTGCAGTGGGTGATCCTTATCTTGTTGTTCTGCTTTAGTTGCATTTAATTGAATACATGACTTGTTGAAAGAATTGTACCAACCAATGCGTTGACAGTTGGAATCTCGTGCACATTACACAATGGCCTATTCAGCTTTGTAATGGTGACTCGTTGTTACACACCCCCACGCAGTTAAGATGTAAGTTTAGGTGTGGGACACACACACACATACGTGTAGTAGTTTTGAGGACCTACACGTTTTTGAGGTCTTAATGTCTTTCAGTGCATTTGATAAGGGCCCAATTCAGGATATTGGCCAAGTCCTCAGAATGTCAAATGTGTGTTTTCAAATAGTCTAGTCTATTGTGTGTGTGTTTGTAAGCAGCATAAGAAAACTTAAAGACCTACACGTTTTTGATGTCTTGATGTCGTTCCGTGCATTTAATATGGGCCTAATTTGGGATATTGCCCAAGTTCTCAGTAGGACAAATGTGTGTTTTAATATACTCTTCACTCAGGTGTGTTATGTAGTCTAAGTGTTTGTAAGCATCAAAAATAAACTTGAATCTGAGAACTCTTCTAGCAATTTACAGGCATGGGAATTGTCCGCGGATCTGTGGATTTAAGATACAAACACTGCGGTTTCAGAGTAAAATAAATATCTTCCAAAGATTTTTGTTTTCTTTGTTTCTTTTTGTATTAAAGACAAAAAGGTTGAAACTGAACACCAACCACCCAAGACTTGTAAATCACCTTTTGAAATATACATTATTATAATATATACCATTCAAACTCAAAGCTATTTGTGTTTACATCCTGTCAAATACATTTACAAACTTCTGTTAATAGACACTGAGTGCTTCGCTGAGTCAAGCAGGGATGCTGCAGAGCCAGTGGCAGAAGTTGTTCCTGAACACAGTAAGTAAAAGTACCTTTATTTTGCCTGTTCCGTCAAATTCTACGTGCACTTTAGTTATGCGGGACTAGTTCATAATCGTTGCTTGTTGCTGTGGGTGATCCTTATCTTGTTGTTCTGCTTTAGTTGCATTTAATTGAATACATGACTTGTTGAAAGAATTGTACCAACCAATGCGTTGACAGTTGGAATCTCGTGCACATTACACAATGGCCTATTCAGCTTTGTAATGGTGACTCGTTGTTACTCCCCCCCCCCACGCAGTTAAAATGTAAGTTTAGGTATGAGACACACACACATACGTGTAATAGTTTTGAGGACCTACACGTTTTTGAGGTCTTGATGTCTTTCAGTGCATTTGATAAGGGCCCAATTCAGGATATTGGCCAAGTCCTCAGAATGTCAAATGTGTGTTTTCAAATAGTTTAGTCTCAGGTACACTAGGTACAGATAAGTGCCTTATTCAGGATATTGGCCAAGTCCTCAGAATGTCAAATGTGTGTTTTCAAATAGTTTAGTCTCAGGTACACTAGGTACAGATAAGGGCCTTATTTAGGATATTGCCCAAGTCCTCAGAATATCAAATGTGTGTTTTCAAATAGTCTAGTCTCAGGTACACTAGGTACAGATAAGGGCCTAATTCAGGATTTTGCCCAAGTCCTCATAATGTCAAATGTGTGTTTTCAAATAGTCTAGTCTCAGGTGTGTATATAGTCAATACGTTTGTGTGTGTGTTTGTAAGCGGTATAAGTAAACTTAAAGACCTACACGTTTTTGAAGTCTTGATGTCTTTCAGTGCATTTGATAAGGGCCCAATTCAGGATATTGCCCAAGTCCTCAGAATGTCAAATGTGTGTTTTCAAATAGTCTAGTCTCAGGTGTGTATATAGTCAATACGTTTGTGTGTGTGTTTGTAAGCGGTATAAGTTAACTTACAGACCTACACGTTTTTGATGTCTTGATGCCGTTCCGTGCATTTAATATGGGCCTAATTTGGGATATTGCCCAAGTTCTCAGTAGGACAAATGTGTGTTTTCATATATTCTTCACTCAGGTGTGTTATGTAGTCTAAGTGTTTGTAAGCATCACAAGTAAACTTGAATCTGAGAACTCTTCTAGCAATTTACAGACATGGGAATTGTCCGCGGATCTGTGGATTTAAGATACAAACACTGCGGTTTCAGAGTAAAATAAATATCTTCCAAAGATTTTTGTTTTCTTTGTTTCTTTTTGTATTAAAGACAAAAAGGTTGAAACTGAACACCAACCACCCAAGACTTGTAAATCACCTTTTGAAATATACATTATTATAATATATACCATTCAAACTCAAAGCTATTTGTGTTTACATCCTGTCAAATACATTTACAAACTTCTGTTAATAGACACTGAGTGCTTCGCTGAGTCAAGCAGGGATGCTGCAGAGCCAGTGGCAGAAGTTGTTCCTGAACACAGTAAGTAAAAGTACCTTTATTTTGCCTGTTCCGTCAAATTCTACGTGCACTTTAGTTATGCGGGACTAGTTCATAATCGTTGCTTGTTGCTGTGGGTGATCCTTATCTTGTTGTTCTGCTTTAGTTGCATTTAATTGAATACATGACTTGTTGAAAGAATTGTACCAACCAATGCGTTGACAGTTGGAATCTCGTGCACATTACACAATGGCCTATTCAGCTTTGTAATGGTGACTCGTTGTTACCCCCCCCCCCCCCCCCACGCAGTTAAAATGTAAGTTTAGGTATGAGACACACACACATACGTGTAATAGTTTTGAGGACCTACACGTTTTTGAGGTCTTGATGTCTTTCAGTGCATTTGATAAGGGCCCAATTCAGGATATTGGCCAAGTCCTCAGAATGTCAAATGTGTGTTTTCAAATAGTTTAGTCTCAGGTACACTAGGTACAGATAAGTGCCTTATTCAGGATATTGGCCAAGTCCTCAGAATGTCAAATGTGTGTTTTCAAATAGTTTAGTCTCAGGTACACTAGGTACAGATAAGGGCCTTATTTAGGATATTGCCCAAGTCCTCAGAATATCAAATGTGTGTTTTCAAATAGTCTAGTCTCAGGTACACTAGGTACAGATAAGGGCCTAATTCAGGATTTTGCCCAAGTCCTCATAATGTCAAATGTGTGTTTTCAAATAGTCTAGTCTCAGGTGTGTATATAGTCAATACGTTTGTGTGTGTGTTTGTAAGCAGTATAAGTAAACTTAAAGACCTACACGTTTTTGAAGTCTTGATGTCTTTCAGTGCATTTGATAAGGGCCCAATTCAGGATATTGCCCAAGTCCTCAGAATGTCAAATGTGTGTTTTCAAATAGTCTAGTCTCAGGTGTGTATATAGTCAATACGTTTGTGTGTGTGTTTGTAAGCGGTATAAGTAAACTTACAGACCTACACGTTTTTGATGTCTTGATGTCGTTCCGTGCATTTAATATGGGCCTAATTTGGGATATTGCCCAAGTTCTCAGTAGGACAAATGTGTGTTTTCATATATTCTTCACTCAGGTGTGTTATGTAGTCTAAGTGTTTGTAAGCATCACAAGTAAACTTGAATCTGAGAACTCTTCTAGCAATTTACAGACATGGGAATTGTCCGCGGATCTGTGGATTTAAGATACAAACACTGCGGTTTCAGAGTAAAATAAATATCTTCCAAAGATATTTTAATTTTTTTTCTTTGTTTCTTTTTGTATTAAAGACAAAAAGGTTGAAACTGAACACCAACCACCCAAGACTTGTAAATCACCTTTTGAAATATACATTATTATAATATATACCATTCAAACTCAAAGCTATTTGTGTTTACATCCTGTCAAATACATTTACAAACTTCTGTTAATAGACACTGAGTGCTTCGCTGAGTCAAGCAGGGATGCTGCAGAGCCAGTGGCAGAAGTTGTTCCTGAACACAGTAAGTAAAAGTACCTTTATTTTGCCTGTTCCGTCAAATTCTACGTGCACTTTAGTTATGCAGGGCTAGTTCACAATCGTTGCTTGTTGCTGTGGGTGATCCTTATCTTGTTGTTCTGCTTTAGTTGCATTTAATTGAATACATGACTTGTTGAAAGAATTGTACCAACCAATGCGTTGACAGTTGGAATCTCGTGCACATTACACAATGGCCTATTCAGCTTTGTAATGGTGACTCGTTGTTACACACCCCCATGCAGTTAAGATGTAAGTTTAGGTGTGGGACACACACGCATACTTGTAATAGTTTTGAGGACCTACACGTTTTTGAGGTCTTGATGTCTTTCAGTGCATTTGATAAGGGCCCAATTCAGGATATTGGCCAAGTCCTCAGAATGTCAAATGTGTGTTTTCAAATAGTTTAGTCTCAGGTACACTAGGTACATATAAGGGCCTTATTCAGGATATTGCCCAAGTCCTCAGAATGTCAAATGTGTGTTTTCAAATAGTCTTAGTCTCAGGTGTGTATATAGTCAATAGGTTTGTGTGTGTGTTTGTAAGCGGTATAAGTAAACTTAAAGACCTACACGTTTTTGAGGTCTTGATGTCGTTCCGTGCATTTAATATGAGCCTAATTCAGGATATTGCCCCCTCGCGCCCCCTAATTGGCGTAGAGGCGCGTCCCCCGGGTGGTGGATGGGGGAGCCTTCTCTACTAACTTCTGAGAGAAGGTCGCATCACTCTCGATGCCGTGAACCTAATTAGGATCTTTTTCTTGTTTCTTTATTTCTGCCTCCCCAAAGTCCTTTTACTTTCCTTTTCTCACCCATAACATTTTTCACTTATTACCCTTGTTAAGCGGTCTCGAATAGCAGCTAGCATCTGCTGAAGAGACATTAAACCCCAAAAACCAACCAACCAACCCTTGTTAAGTGGTTCTTGTATAGAATATAGTCAATGTTTGTAAAGATTTTAGTCAAGCAGTATGTAAGAAATGTTTAGTCCTTTGTGCTGGAAACTTGCATTCTCCCAGTAAGGTCATATATTGTACTACGTTGCAAGCCCCTGGAGCAATTTTTAGATTAGTGCTTTTGTGAACAAGAAACACTTAACAAGTGGCTCTATCCCATCTCCCCCCTTTCCCCTATCCCATCTCCCCCCTTTCCCTTGTCGCGTCGTGGTTGAAAACGACGTTAAACACCAAATAAAGAAAGAAAGAAAGGATATTGCCCAAGTCCTCAGAATGTCAAATGTGTGTTTTCAAATAGTCTAGTCTCAGGTGTGTATATAGTCAATACGTTTGTGTGTGTGTGTTTGTAAGCGGTATAAGTAAACTTAAAGACCTACATGTTTTTGAGGTCTTGATGTCGTTCCGTGCATTTAATATGGGCCTAATTCAGGATATTGTCCAAGTCCTCAGAATGTCAAATGTGTGTTTTCAAATAGTCTAGTCTCAGGTGTGTATATAGTCAATACGTTTGTGTGTGTGTTTGTAAGCGGTATAAGTAAACTTAAAGACCTACACGTTTTTGATGTCTTGATGTCGTTCCGTGCATTTAATATGGGCCTAATTTGGGATATTGCCCAAGTTCTCAGTATGACAAATGTGTGTTTTCATATATTCTTCACTCAGGTGTGTTATGTAGTCTAAGTGTTTGTAAGCATCAAAAATAAACTTGAATCTGAGAACTCTTCTAGCAATTTACAGGCATGGGAATTGTCCGCGGATCTGTGGATTTAAGATACAAACACTGCGGTTTCAGAGTAAAATAAATATCTTCCAAAGATATTTTAATTTTTTTTTTGGTTTCTTTTTGTATTAAAGACAAAAAGGTTGAAACTGAACACCAACCACCCAAGACTTGTAAATCACCTTTTGAAATATACATTATCTATATATATATACGACTAGTGTCTGTGTGTCTGTCTGTGTATCTGTCTGTGTGTCTGTGTGTCTGTGCGCGATGCACGGCCAAAGTTCTCGATGGATCTGCTTCAAATTTGGTGGGCATATTCAAGTAGACCCGGGACACGACACAACCTGGTCGATATTTCAACACGTGCTCTCAGCGCGCAGCGCGGAACCGATTTTGGTTCCACCTCAGCTATTTTGGTTCCACCTCAGCTTACCCGGGCCCCCATACCGACACACCATAGCCGCTACACCACATCACAACGCCAAAGTTCTCGGTGGATCTTTTTCAAATTTGTACACCGTATTCAGCTACACCCCGGACACAATATCATCGATGAGATATTTCAACACGTGCTCTCAGCGCGCAGCGCTGAACTCATTTTCGTTTTTGTGTTCATTTCACCATTATAAGTAACTCTTCCTTATCTTCTCCAGTGTTTGGCGTTTATCTCCCTTCCTTCGTGTGGCTTTCCCGTTCAGTTGTAAGTTACTACACTGCGCTGTCCACTGCGCTGAGCGTCTTCGGATATTCCCGGCGTTCTGTTACTGTTACCTATTTTTAGAAGGTCAACGCAGTGTACAGAACGTAAATTGGACCCGTAAATTATCCTCACTGTAAAAGTGCAAAGGTCGAATCAATTTATAGCCACGCGAAAAATACACTGTCATCTATCTCTCTATAGATACGGCTTCTCTGTGTTTGTGTGTGTGTGTGTGTGAGTGTGTGTGTCTCTATGTAAGCAACACCTGTGCATTCTTCAGTTCTGTTTGTGATGTGGTCTGGCGGCTTTTGTGTAATTTTATGTACTGGCCTTCCTTTGAGAAGCCATAACTTGCTCAGTCCTGTTTGAGTGGAGTTCGCCTCCAAAGGTGATTAACACGGTTACATTCGTCGACAAGGATGGGACTCGATATGGTCAGGAATGGCATTATGGCCACTGAATCATTTTCGTGCTGTTCCCATTCCACGAATCTGGGAGGGACCTAAGCTTGACGGGTCCATAGTTCGGCGTACGGCTCTAAGTACTTCTTCCCGGCGAAGCCGGCTACCCGGCGAAGCGGGTATTCATTCTAGTTATAATATATACCATTCAAACTCAAAGCTATTTGTGTTTACATCCTGTCAAATACATTTACAAACTTCTGTTAATAGACACTGAGTGCTTCGCTGAGTCAAGCAGGGATGCTGCAGAGCCAGTGGCAGAAGTTGTTCCTGAACACAGTAAGTAAAAGTACCTTTATTTTGCCTGTTCCGTCAAATTCTACGTGCACTTTAGTTATGCAGGGCTAGTTCACAATCGTTGCTTGTTGCTGTGGGTGATCCTTATCTTGTTGTTCTGCTTTAGTTGCATTTAATTGAATACATGACTTGTTGAAAGAATTGTACCAACCAATGCGTTGACAGTTGGAATCTCGTGCACATTACACAATGGCCTATTCAGCTTTGTAATGGTGACTCGTTGTTACACACCCCCACGCAGTTAAGATGTAAGTTTAGGTGTGGGACACACACACATACGTGTAATAGTTTTGAGGACCTACACGTTTTTGAGGTCTTGATGTCTTTCAGTGCATTTGATAAGGGCCCAATTCAGGATATTGGCCAAGTCCTCAGAATGTCAAATGTGTGTTTTCAAATAGTTTAGTCTCAGGTACACTAGGTACAGATAAGGGCCTTATTCAGGATATTGCCCAAGTCCTCATAATGTCAAATGTGTGTTTTCAAATAGTCTAGTCTCAGGTGTATATATAGTCAATACGTTTGTGTGTGTGTTTGTAAGCGGTATAAGTAAACTTAAAGACCTACACGTTTTTGAGGTCTTGATGTCGTGCCGTGCATTTAATATGGGCCTAATTCAGGATATTGCCCAAGTCCTCATAATGTCAAATGTGGGTTTTCAAATAGTCTAGTCTCAGGTGTGTATATAGTCAATACGTTTGTGTGTGTGTTTGTAAGCGCTATAAGTAAACTTAAAGACCTACACGTTATTGACGTCTTCATGTCTTTCAGTGCATTGAATAAGGGCCCAATTCAGGATATTGCCCAAGTCCTCAGAATGTTAAATGTGTGTTTTCAAATAGTCTAGTCTTAGATGTGTATTTACGTTTGTGTGTGTTTGTAAGCAGCATAAGAAAACTTAAAGACCTACACGTTTTTGATGTCTTGATGTCGTTCCGTGCATTTAATATGGGCCTAATTCAGAATATTGCTTAAGTCCTCAGAAAGACAAATGTGTGTTTTCATATCGTCTTTTCTCAGGTGTGTTATGTAGTCTATGTGTTTGTAGGCGTCATAAATAAACTTGAATCTGAGAACTCTTCTAGCAATTTACAGGCATGGGAATTGTCCGCGGATCTCAGGATTTCAGATACAAACACTGCGGTTTCAGAGTAAAATAAATATCTTGCAAAGATATTTTAATTTTGTTTTGTTTTTGTTTTTTGTATTAAAGACAGAAAGGTTGAAACTGAACACCAACCACCCAAGACTTGTAAACCACCTTTTGAAATATACATTATTATAATATATATCATTCCAATATATATCATTCCAACTCAAAGCTATTTGTGTTTACATCCTGTCAAATACATTTACACTAACTTCTGTTAATAGACACTGAGTGCTTCGCTGAGTCAAGCAGGGATGCAGAGCCAGTGGCAGAAGTTGTTCCTGAACACAGTAAGTAAAGGTAGCTTCATTTTGCCTGTTCCTCTACGTGCACTTTAGTTATGCAGGGCTAGTTCATAATCGTTGCTTGTTGCTATGGGTGATCTTTATCTTTTTTGTTCTGCTTTAGTTGCATGTAATTGAATAAATGACTTGTTGAAAGAAATGTACCAACCAATGCGTGGATTCTCGGGTACATTACAAAATGGCCTATTCAGCTTTGTTATGGTGACTCGTTGTTACACACTTCCACGCAGTTAAGATGTAAGTTTAGCTATGGGACACGCACACATACGTGTAATAGTTTTGAGGACCTACACGTTTTTGACGCCTTGATGTCTTTCAGTGCATTTAGTAAGAGCTCAATTCAGGATATTGCCCAAGTCCTCAGAATGTCAAATGTGTGTTTTCATATAGTCTAGTCTCAGGTGTGTGTTATGTTTATTATAGTCTGTACGTGTGTGTGTGTGCGTGTGTGTCAGCAATAGACATGTTCCTAAAATAACTCGGGATTTGAAAGCGGTCTGGGTCTGGTCGAGTAAGAGTCCCTTTATAAGCTTTTCACAACACCCAGAGCATGTTCCATGTTTCTGATTGGGATCGAGACGAACAACCAACATCAGTATGTATGTTATGCAGCGTGCACTAAAAATACCTTTTTTTCTGGCAAATATAAACATCTTGACCCCGAATCACCACCAATGGCTTGCTGATCACTGTAAGTGTTCACTAAGCACATGTGTTTAACTGCACGTATGTGACCTCAAGCCAATCTCACGTGACCTCAATCAAACTACATGTTGTGAGCCATTGGTATGTGCCAGCAATCATTTCCGCTACATATTAATTATTATGAACTTGGATGAACTAGCGAGCACCGATTTTTAAGAGAAAAGGATATCATATTGTGCACGTGCTGTATTTTACAGACCTGCCTACTCTTAGTTTTGGGCATAGCATTCTACAATATGGAACCTACTGCTACAATCAGGTTTCTTGGTGCACCGGTTTGAGCCATTTTTTGTGAGCCAGCCAGCCCTTTTTTTGTATTACTTCACTGTTTTGTGTTGTCACTGCGATAATGCATCCAAACTGAGATTACCCGGGTGTGTGCTTTTACAGCAGACCACATGAATAGTAACTTGTGCTGGCACTCAAAGCAAGAGCAAGTTTAATGAACACGTCTTCAATTTTATATCCAGGTGCTTGTAAGTGCAGAAATGGCGGCCGTTAGTTCAGTGACAATATAATCGGCGTTATTCAGTGTGAGTTTGCGATTCTGATAATATCTGTGATGTTCTACGCCTTGACACGCTATGCTTCGCTTTTGGGCTACCATTGCTACTCTTGACCATTCTAAGGGGTAGGCAGATCTGTGCAATGATACACATCAGAGTTAGTTGCTCATCACGATCACAGGATAAAGCTGATCCAAAGCATGAAACATGCTCCGGATGTTGTGAAAAACTTGTCTGGGGGGAAAGGGGCTCTTATTCTTCCAGACTGCTGACAGTCCTGAAAAAAAATCGTCTATTGCATAACATCTAGAAAAGAAATGATTATGTTTTCTTATATTTACAGACCGCATCTCTTTGGACTTCGATGATAACAAGGTAAACTCCGAGGACAACGAGGTAAACTCCGAGGACAACCCTCTTTCTCGTGACTCATCTCTGGACTCGGCAATTGCAGATTGCATAACTGAGGAAGAGTCTTCCGATGAAGACAACTTTGATAACTTTGATGACCCGTGTGATCCTGATGTCCGCATGGAAGATCTTTCTGAAGACAGCAGTGATGATGAAAGTATAGATGGTGTCGACAAGGATGATTCAAATGGAGGAATATCGAATGAATGTTGCCAGGATGGAACTGAGTGAGAGTGACAATGAAGATATGAATGTTGCTAGGATGGAACCGAGTAAGAGTGACAATGATGATGCAAATGAAGGAATGAATGTTGACAGGAATGAAGAAATGAGTGACACTGTCAAAACCACAGGCTGTTTTCACAGCCTTTACAACTGAGTCAAACATCTGTCCTGACAGGCAATCGCGGATGTTGAGAGATGGAGAAGCACATTCCTGCCGAGCAATGATGAGGAAACGCGACAGTTCCCTCATTTTCTGCTTGATGTACTGATAGCGATGTGGAAGGTGCCTATGTTTCTCAAACAGTTTTTGACCAAAGCCAGATATCACCTCATCCGTCCTAGCCAAAAAAACTCGCATCATCACATGCCATGCTGCAGAGAATTGTCTTCTTGAACTCTTCCGTCACATTCTTAGCTACAGGTAAAAGGGCCTGGCCCTCTTGAACATGGTGCTTCTTTGTGTTTTCTTCATTGCGCAGTTTGCATTCTTTTGCATGACGCCAAAGCATGCTTGTCTGGAACATCCCATAGCAGTCAGAGCAGGGAACAAAGTCATGGACATCTGCCTTTTCAGAAGGCCTTTTGGATGGAATTATTGTCCCTTTTCCTTCTGTCAAAACGGTTTGATTGTGAACAAGATTTCCTCTATTTCGAAGTACAAGCCATTGTTGTTTTCTTTCTTTGCTTTTTTTTCATAACTCAAAGCATCTTGTACATCTTTTTGATGGAAATTGTTTTGCTCCATGTGCCGTGCGAGTTTAGCATACAGTGTTTTACAGAATACACAACAGTGGGTTTTTTCCCAGGACTTCCCCCTTGAGATGGCAACATTCATACTTTCATTTATACTTCAACAAGCCCAGTGTGCCTTATCTCATGGCTTCCCTTCAAACATTTTATTTTAAACAGTCTTGGCGTATAGCTAAAAAAAAAAAAAAAAAAAAAGGGGGGGGGGGGGGTTGACGTCTTTAGTCACAAAAAAGGTGATATCAGCGACGGGGCTATCGGGATTTGATCCGCTTACCTAATTTCTGTTATTCAGTTGTCTGACGGACATCATCCCGCGCGTCCCCACACTGACCAAAATGGCTTCCCACCCAGAAGAAAGCATTTTCATTGGCGTGGCAATGTCACGTGATTTGTTGATCACGTGGCCTCTTTCTGATTGGTTTTTGATAAACACTCGAATTAAACTTGCCACCATTCTCTGTAAAAGTGTGTGAACTTGGTATACACTCCTCAGAAGAAAGTCTAGTGGAGACAACATTCTGAGTACTATGCTAAAACTTTACCAACAAGTTTAGGACCTCACGAAGTTTGACATCACTCAGTCAAATAAGATTCAACAATCCTAAGAGGATACCGTTGGCAAAGGACATCCAGAAGATGAACTTATTCTTGCAAGAAAAGGCTGGAACCCTGATGGTGGATCTGAAAGCTTCATCAGGTGACATGGTCGCGGATTGGCATGAGCTGTGCAAGGTGACACTGGTTCAGATAGTTCTTTTCAACCGCAGAAGAAGTGGCGAAGCAGAGAGAATCAAAGTTTGTCATTTCACAGAAGGCTTGAAGCATGGCAAACAAACACAAGAAGACCTCCTCGGTGGCCTTTCTGAATTTGAAAAGAATCTAGTCACAGTTCTGGCTAAAGTTGAAATTCCTGGTAAATTCGGAAGAAGAGTTCCTGTGCTTTTCACCACAAAGCTCAGAGAACAAGTGGAATGCCTTCTTGTCAAAACACACTTGCTTTTAACGTACTTGAATTCCAAATTGTAATAATTTTAAACCAGATAGTTTTGCCTTTGTGTTCAACAGAGTTCAAGTGGGGTTCAGTATTGCAAAGTGCTGTTGTACTAAACAGTACTCATGTTAGGTTGTTGATTTGTGTTTAACATTCTTCACATGACATGTTGTTTAATGTTTGTGTGATGCCTTCTCATACCATTGTTTCTTTTTGTCAATTGTCAGTATCAATCTCAGTTTTATTCATGCATGTGTTGACGATTGCTGTTTATTCATTCTGTTGACTATTTAAGGCTTTAATGGACAGGGAATGCTGTATTATGACAACAGGTTTTCATGTCTGCTTGAAACATGGTTTTTCAGACATTTTTGCCAGCTTGAAAACCATTTCAACATGTGAATGTTAACGCAATAGTGTAGCCTACCTTATTTGATTTTTACATCTTTCGTCTCTGAGTTAGTTAGTTCTTCATACTATGTGGGGATTGTAAGATTTAACAAAAACACACACCAATATTTCAGGCAATTTTGAAACGGCCAAAAAGCATATGCAATATTGTATTCTACCAGGTGTTAATTACACTCAGAACAATCTTTCACGAGGACCATCTCAGTTTTGTAAGTCCCCCCGCGGGTTAGGGGGAGTCCCATATTGGTTGGGACGAGAAAGAATTTACGTACCCGATGCTACCCAGCATGTCGTAAGAGGCGACTAACGGTTCTGTTTCTCCTTTTACCCTTGTTAAGTGTTTCTTGTATAGAATATAGTCAATGTTTGTAAAGATTTTAGTCAAGCAGTATGTAAGATATATGTTAAGTCCTTTGTACTGGAAACTTGCATTCTCCCAGTAAGGTCATATATTGTACTACGTTGCAAGCCCCTGGAGCAATTTTTTGATTAGTGCTTTTGTGAACAAGAAACAATTAACAAGTGGCTCTATCCCATCTTTCCCTTATCCCATCTCCCCCCTTTCCCCGTCGCGATATAACCTTGAATGGTTGAAAACGACGTTAGACACCAAATAAAGAAAGAAAGAAAGAAAGAAAGAAAGGTTTGTAAGTCATGTTTTAAGACCTATTTTTGGCCTGTTTTGATTTTTGTTTGAACTCCCTAAAGTGTTTGTGGCTGATGTTTTATGATTAGTTTGGATTGTTTAAACTCAAGCGTGGAACATGGCACAGAGTTTTCTGTTTTATTGGTTTTGGACAGCAATCAAGCATGTGAAAAATAATGATCAAGATTTACTTTGAATTTTAATCATAATCAAAATAGATATACATGATTTTAGCTCATTTGTTGATTAATCATTAACACTTAGCAATGAGGAGTGTCTGCATGGACAGGCGGACAGCTCATCAGCCGTCCGTCCGTCCGACTTGAGATTTGAAACTAAACACATTTCTAGGTTTAGATCTCTGGAAATTACTCTGGTCTGGTTAATCTGGGTCATCTTTCCAGGTATGTCAGTAAGGTCCAGTTCTTGTCAAAATGTATAATATTCTTCATTTTCTATCGATAGAGATAGAACAGCAGATAGTTTTGTTCTAATGCATATTACATGTACTTCTGATGAAGACGAGTTGTATGAGCATTGGCTTTCCTTGTTTGTGTACAGTTTTTCAACACAGTTTTTTCATGATGTGACTTGTATTTGATTAGTGAAAATGTGTGTGTGTGTCGTGCCCAGGCATGGGAATTGTCCGTCGAAAGGCAAATTTCCGCTGAAATTTTTGTTCTGTTGAAAAAAGCATACGTGTCCGCCGAAAAATTAATGGGGGAGGCAAAAATGGTTCTGCCCCCGGACCCCCCAAGTAAGGCTTTGCGTCGTCGACTTTGCTTTCACTAACAGATTTTTTAGCCTTTTTTTAAGTTTTTCAATTCCCATGCCTGGTGCTGTGTTCCTAGAATTGCAGAAATTGGTAACATTTTACCCATTTCATTTTATCGGCAAAATGATGCTCATTTAGCTAAATCGGCAGCATTTTGCCAACAATGTGTAAAGGTAACTGGCCTAAACAAGGGCCAGCCAGTCCGTTACTTTTTTTTGCTTTACCTCTCTATTTTTGTTATGGTCTGTGTCTATAATTCTGAAAATGCATGAAAACTACTTGTTTGCTGATTCTGCGAATTCAGCGATTCTGTGAAATCCCCACCACATATGTTAATGTATTCAGTGGGGAATGAAACTAGCACCTGTTGATTTACTTCCAAATTTATGTACCTACTTTTTCAAGCAACCTGCACTACAAACCCAAAAATGGGATTTCCACCACTTACTGTTCCTGACACCATTTGTTTCACTTTTAGTATTTGAACATTTTAACATGAATATGAAGGAGTGTTAAAGTTGTATTAGCTGCTCCTGTAACTTTGCAAATGGCTTTTGTGATACTAATGACATATGATTTCTCTTGATCAAAGTTCAATCTTTTCATAAGTCTTTATAACATTCAAGCTTGATACAAGCAAACATGATATTGTCATCAAGGTCAAACAAACTGTCAAATTTGTCATCACTTATTGACTGTCTTAAATAAAACAATTAAAACAATTCATCAAGTTTTTGCTTTGTCATTTGCTGTGGATTCTTTGTGAAGGATGCTGCTGTTACTGCTACCATTCTCTGTCGCATTTGTCAAAAACACAACAAAGGCGTCAATAGTAATATTTCAAGTAACTTTATTGCCCTCATCAAAACAAGGCAATTGTTGTATGTGAACAAGCAATACAGATTTTCATAAGAATAAACACATGGTTCCATCTCCATCTCTGTCTCTCAAACTATGATAATTAAAATCTACACACAATCACAATGCTGGAAAACCTGCCTTACAGTTCATATCAATGAATAATTCAATGCATTCATTCATAATAGCATGTCACATGTAATCATAACGCCAACATGTTACAAACAATAACAACAGACAGGTGGAAAGAAAGGTCCACTCTCACTGCATTGGCTGACGGAAAGAAAAGAGAGAGATATGTTTGGTTGTTTTTGAGGTTTTGCATCTGCACAAGAGAGACTCGAGAGAGAGAGAGAGAGAGAGAGAGGGGAAGAGTGAGAGAGAGAGATTGGTATTGAAGATCGGTGACTTGGACCGCACTGACCTTAACTGTACTTGACTGTGTTTAGTAAGTCTTCACTTTGTAGCTTTATTTGTAATGTGTGTATGTCAAGTCCTTGTTTTGTTGGCTAACTTGGAAGGTGTGTAACGTCAGTCTAGTCCTCACTCTGAAGCCTTACTTTGAATTAGTGTAGAGTACGTCCTCACTTTATAGTCTTACTTAAAATTTGTGCTTGGCGAGTCCTCAGTCAATGAATAATTCAATGCATTCATTCATAATAGCATGTCACATGTAATCATAATGCCAACATGTTACAAACAATAACAACAGACAGGTGGAAAGAACTCTCACTGCAGACAAACACCGGTATAATATGCATGTTCATCACTGACGCCCAGCAGGAACAGGTACAGTCACAAACTAATTCTTATATATATATAAGGCTGTTGTTCATCACCTCGTATCGCCTGCCTTTTGCTAGATATTGTTATGACAATAATTGCCAAAAAGTGGGGGGTTATCGTTCCCAGCCACACACAAAGTGATATCAGAGGCGGGGTTACCTGTATTCGATCCTGTTACCCGCGCTGCCAGTTGCCGCAACGAGAGTTGACGGAACTGTATCGCGCACTACCTACTGATCTAAATCCCGGGTTCCTTAAATAAAGAAAGAGGGAATGAATGAAAGAGAAGAAGAAAGAGAGATTGTTGTTGGATTTGGTTTTGCGTCTGTACTAGCTGAGCCATTGGCTGACGCAAAGAAAAGAGAGAGATATGTTTGGTTGTTTTTGAGGTTTTGCGTCTGCACAAAAGAGAGAGAGAGAGAGAGAGAGAGAGAGAGAGAGAGAGAGAGAGAGAGAGAGAGAGAGAGAGAGAGAGAGAGGGAAAGAGTGAGAGAGAGAGAGAGAGAGAGAGAGAGAGAGAGAGAGAGAGAGAGAGAGAGAGAGATTGGTATTGAAGATCGGTGACTTGGACCGCACTGACCTTAACTGTACTTGACTGTGTTAAGTAAGTCTTCACTTTGTAGCTTTATTTGTAATGTGTGTATGTCAAGTCCTTGTTTTGTTGGCTAACTTGATTGGAAGGTGTGTAACGTCAGTCCTCACTCTGAAGCCTTACTTTGAATTAGTGTAGAGTACGTCCTCACTTTATAGTCTTACTTAGAATGTGTGCTTGGCGAGTCCTCAGTCAATGAATAATTCAATGCATTCATTCATAATAGCATGTCACATGTAATCATAATGCCAACATGTTACAAACAATAACAACAGACAGGTGGAAAGGTCCACTCTCACTGCAGACAAACACCGGTATAATATGCATGTTCATCACTGACGGCCAACAGGAACAGGTACAGTCACAAACTAATTCTTATATATAAGGCTGTTGTTCATCACCTCGTATCGCCTGCCTTTTGCTAGATATTGTTATTACAATAATTGCCAAAAAGTGGGGGGTTATCGTTCCCACTGAGCCACACACAAAGTGATATCAGAGGTGGGGTTACCTGTATTCGATCCTGTTACCCGCGCTGCCAGTTGCCGCAACGAGAGTTGACGGACTGTATCGCGCACTACCTACTGATCTAAATCCCGGGTCCCTTAAATAAAGAAAGAGGGAATGAGTGAAAGAGAAGAAGAAAGAGAGATTGTTGTTGGATTTGGTTTTGCGTCTGTACTAGCTGAGCCATTGGCTGACGGAAAGAAAAGAGAGAGAGATATGTTTGGTTGTTTTTGAGGTTTTGCGTCTGCACAAGAGAGACTCGAGAGAGAGAGAGAGAGAGAGGGGAAGAGTGAGAGAGAGAGATTGGTATTGAAGATCGGTGACTTGGACCGCACTGACCTTAACTGTACTTAACTGTGTTTAGTAAGTCTTCACTTTGCAGCTTTATTTGTAATGTGTGTATGTCAAGTCCTTGTTTTGTTGGCTAACTTGGAAGGTGTGTAACGTCAGTCCTCACTCTGAAGCCTTACTTTGAATTAGTGTAGAGTACGTCCTCACTTTATAGTCTTACTTAGAATTTGTGCTTGGCGAGTCCTCAGTCAGAGTCCTCACTTTTCATGCAGTTTGTCAGGTGTAATGATCCTAATATAAAACCTATACCTGATGAATTTTCGTAAGTATCTACCCAAAACAATTATAACAATACCCATCTCTATCTAAACCCACAGTTTTTTTTGAGCTAACCTTGTTCCCTGTCGAGGTCTTCAGAACGCATGTCTGAGGTTCTGGTCCTCACAGGGAGAGAAGTTCGAGTATGTGTGTGTGTGTGTGTGTGTATGTGTGTGTGTGTGTGTGTGTGTGTGTGTGCATGTGTGTGTGTGTGTGTTTTGCGTGCGTGCGTGTTTGCTCGTTTGGTGGTTGACGTTGCTGTTGTTTTGTGTGTGTTTGTTTTGTTTTTGTTTTTAACAGGTCAAGCCGAGTTGTTCAAAAGAACAATAGCATGTGGCAAACAGATTTTGCACTCAAGCAGTTTTTTGTATCCACTCCTGTTTCATCATCACGTCTGGTAAATTGGAGAATGCTACAAACGGGAGACGGTCATATAAGTCAAATGTTGAATTGCACAAACAGAACATGGCCATATTGTTATACTGGAGGGTAATACCATAACAAGACGACCATTTTTGTATATTGGTTAGTCACACAAATTGGAGACGGCCGTATCGGTATACTGATGAATCACAGAAACAAGAGACGGTCATTTTGGTGGACTGGTGAATTTCACAAACAGAAGACGGTCGTTTTGGTAGACTGGTGACTTTCACAAACAGAAGACAGTCGTTCTGGTAGACTGGTGACTTTCACAAACAGAAGACAGTCGTTCTGGTAGACTGGTGACTTTCACAAACAGAAGACAGTCGTTCTGGTGGACTGGTGAATTTCACAAACAGAAGACGGTCGTTTTGGTAGACTGGTGACTTTCACAAACAGAAGACAGTCGTTCTGGTAGACTGGTAAATCACAGAAACAGTAGACGGAGAGCACAATAACTGAAACAGTGACAGTCAAAGAATGTTCCTTTCTGTCCTTCCGTTTTTCGTTCCGAAGTCTTCGCCAGCTGTTCACATCACGATGCATTCCTTGACTTTTCGGCCGTCTGAAAAAGATAGGACAGAATCAAAGTTATGTCCCCTGACGTGGAGTTAAACACACTCGACTCACAAATAAACAAAGATCAGCAGTATGTCTGCAAATTTTGTCATAACAATGTGTGATTCCAGTGAAAAAGCTAACACAGAAAAGTGATACAGACGAACCATGTTTTACACACAGTGATCAATCACGCCGTTTTTTCTGCTGACACCCGCCAAACAACTTTACCAGCAAACACCCAGAACCCCATATGGTTCTGAATGACTTACTCTTTTTCACATGCCGTATGCATTTAGAGCGCTTATTTCCCTTTGTTTCTCAGCCTAACTAACACCCACCTTTGTCAAACATAGTCTTGATGGACTGGCCACACTCCGGGCACCGCGAAATGCCCGAACAGCAATCCTTGCACAAAGGACGGTGCCCGCATGGCACCATGAGAATCTGGGCATCCTTGAAGAAGCAGTGTTTGCACTTGCCCTCCTGGCCGCCGTTGGTCTGAGCTAGCGACATGCCGCTCATGGCTGCTGGGAGTGCCTGAGACCTTCTGGTATCCCTGGCGACACAATGACGATGTCGCTGTGTTATTATCACGTGAGATTTGTCAATCAAAACACAAGGACGGTAGGTTTATAGAATGTTTAGACCTTGACAAAACCAGACATTTACTAATGAGGTTGTTAAGTAAATTTAAGATTTTTCGTTAATGCCACAACCCCAACGGAAGTTTTTGTGTGCTTTTGTTCATCAAAATCAGCAAAATAAACCACCCCTATGCTCACTACCATTAATTTGAGTACAAGAGATGACAGAATCCCATGTCTGAATATTTGGTGTAAGCTGGGCTGCATTTAATAGAGGACTTTCGCAGACATGAATTGTTAACCTGCATGATCGTTAAGAATTGGCTTGTACTCTCCAGCCCTGTTATATATTTCAAAGATATAATGTACTCCTGTACGTGGACATGCATATCCTGGAGAAGGATTTCCGCTTCTTCTGCCCTCGGGTCCCCCGGACGACTGTCACAGGCAAGCGACTGAGATGAGAGTAAACCATTACCGAGAAACTTCTACTTCTTTTCGTTCTCCTTTTTATTTTCTCAATATTCTCACCTGCATGTATTCTTCGTCTTCTCTTCTCTTTATATCAAAATGTCCTCAAATATGTCCGCCATCGTGTTTAAATTTGCCAGAATATATATACTGCCAAGGATCCGCTAATATAAACATAGGATCTCTGTTTCATCATTGTAGATATCACATGTCATAATAGTGCCATCGAATTAAAGTTTTGTTTAAAATAAAATAAAAATTAAATCTTACATCTGCGCCACGTATCGCTTGATGGCGTCCTGGACCTTGGGGTGACCTTGAGGACAGGCGTCCAGTGCGGCCAGCCCCAAGTTGTTGGTGGCGTGCGGGTCAGCGCCGTGCTGCACAAGGAAGCAGGCGATCTGTGTGCGTGTCTCCTCCTTCACCTTGTCCAGCTGGCCTAGGATGGCCATCAGCTGCAACAGTCCAGGATTTTCAGTTAAGGGATGAATAGGAAATGCCATAATTATAGTGCTGTGATGTTAGGATTTAACAGAAATGTGCAGGAGTTATTATTAATCCCGAGAAGTCGCATACTGCTGCGTCATTCCTTTGTGCATGTTTTTATTTGATCTGTGATTGAATTCGTGATTGACCTTTAGTTGATGAGTGTATTATGGTGGCATGTGTGCAGCATACATATACGTATACGTATGTTTGAAGAAAAAGACTAAAAGCTGAAACTGTTATTGCTTTATACTTCGTTCAGTTTTTGTTGTTGTATATTTGCCAAAGTATCCATATTGAAATTCAGGCTGGTTTATGCTCCTTGAGTGAAAGCAAGCCGTCATTCCCCTTTTTCTGCAAGTTTGTGTTCGAGAGGGCGGATTCTTACCATAGTATTAAGTCAGTCTCGGCATAGCCTCGATTGAGCATCATATTATTGCACCCAGTTTTGACAAGATATCAAACGATACGAAGATTGAAAGGCCCGAGGTAAAACTTGTACGTATGACACGGGATAGCTGAACAAGAAGGAACATATCGTATTATTTAGCACTACGTATGCCTTAAAACAAAGAACTATGTGTGAAAATGTAAATAGTTTTACACATGACACATTTATGTCATGCGATCACTTACAGTGTCCCTATCAAGGAGGATTTTATACTGACATTTGTCTTATCTATTTTCGTTAAGTTTTCATCAAACTCACGGATTTAACTTCAGACGTAGTCGTACCACCCTCTATGCAAATATATAACAAGTCGCGTAAGGCGAAAATACAACATTTAGTCAAGTAGCTGTCGAACTCACAGAATGAAACTGAACGCAATGCAACGCAGCAAGACCGTATACTCGTAGCATCGTCAGTCCACCGCTCATGGCATAGGCAGTGAAATTGACAAGAAGAGCGGGGTAGTGGTTGCGCTTTTCTGTATCTCTCTTCGTTTTAACTTTCTGAGCGTGTTTTTAATCCAAACATATCATGTTTTTGGAATCAGGAACCGACAAGGAATAAGATGAAAGTGTTTTTAAATTGATTTGGAAAATTTAATTTTGATAATAATTTTTATATATTTAATTTTCAGAGCTTGTTGTTAATCCAAATATAACATATTTATATGTTATTGGAATCAGCAAATGATGGAGAATAAGATGAACGTAAATTTGGATCGTTTTATAAAAACTTTTATTTTTTACAATTTTCAGATTTTTAATGACCAAAGTCATTAATTAATTTTTAAGCCACCACGCTGAAATGCAATACCGAAGTCCGGGCTTCGTCGAACATTACTTGACCAAAATTTGAATCAATTTGATTCAAAAATGTGGGCGTGACAATACCGCCTCAACTTTCCATAAAAGCCGGATATGATGTCATCAAAGACATTTCTCAAAAAAATGAAAAAAACCTCTGAGGATATCATACCCAGAAACTCTCATGTCAAATTTCATAAAGATCGGTCCAGTAGTTTGGTCTGAATCGCTCTACACGCACGCACACACACACACACACACACACACACACACACACACACAGACACATACACCTCGACCCTCGTCTCGATTCCCCCCTCGATGTTAAAACATTTAGTCATAACTTGACTAAATGTAAAAAGAGACCGATGCGCACGTTTAGATCCCGAGATTGCAGCGACAGTGTGAACCACAGAGCTAGCACACACAACCTCGAAGATGGCATCATGCTGCCAACGTGGTAGGGGGAAAAAATAGCGTGGCACACACAATTCTTACCCTGAGGTGATCAAGAGAGTAACAAGAACAGGAACACAAAAGAAGAAGAAGAAGAAGAAGAAGAAGAAGAAGAAGAAGAAGAAGAAGAAGAAGAAGAAGAAGAAGAAGAAGAAGAAGAAGAACAACAACAACAACAACAACAACAACAACAACAACAACAACAACAAATGGAAGACTCACCAGACCCATTTCCTCCATGCCCCTAGCCAGGCCTGCCAGCGTGACATGTAGCGGTGTGTTGCCCATACTGTCACGTCCGTTCACATCGGCACCTACACCACATAATATCTGTCTTTGATATATACTACCAGAGTTACTCTCTCTGTCTCTCGCTCTCTCTCTCGCTCTCTCTATCTCGCTCTCTCTTTCTCTCGCTCTCTCTCTCTTTCTCTTGCTTTCTCTATCTCTCTTTCTTTCTCTCTCACACGGTTTAAAATGCCCTGCTCCACATACTACTTTTACATGATTTTATAATGCTAATATATTTATAATACGCTAACGACGTTAGTCCATCAAAAGCGTCAAAACGTCTCTCTCTCTCTCTCTCTCTCTCTCTCTCTCTCTCTCTCTCTCTCTCTCTCTCTCTCTCTCTCTCTTCTCTCTCTCTTTCTCTCTCTCTCTCTCTCTCTCTCTCTCTCTCTCTCTCTCTCTCTCTCTCTCTCTCTCTCTCTCTCTCTAGCTCTCTCTCTCTCTCTCACCATGTTTGACCAGAAGCTGGACACAGTCTTTGGCCGCTTCGTGGGCAGCCACGTGGAGAGGTGTCTGCTTCTCATCGTTGGCCACGTTCACTGTGGCGCCGCCCTGAAAACACACAACTTCTCAGTCTTCCTCCTCTTCTTTTTCTGCGTTCGTGGGCTGAAATTCCTACGTACATTCGTGAGCTTTTACGTGCACACGCAACTCACAATGCCATGGTCAAAACAAGTCAAAGCAAGTACGCAAAGCGAAGAAATCTCCATTTTTCTGCGCACATACTGACTGAGACTTATCGCAAACATCACGTATCTTACACTTATCATGCACAATCAATTATAGAAAAGCCATTGAAAACACAACTTCACTCCCTTGCATATTTTCCTGATGATTTCCCTCTAATTCTTGTTTAGTTTATTATCTCAAGTTGTCCTGTTGGCTTGCTTCTGTTTTGAAAGCCCTTTTTGTTTCGTTTTGCTTTGTTAATTGTGTTACTTGTTAGTTCTGAGGAGGCCGTCACAGTCAAATAGTTTACAGCTGTCTTGTATTTGTCATGAAGACTAAGGTTCTCTTTTGTTTTTATTAAGGTCACACCAAATCAAGTAATGCACAAAAATAAATGTGTAACAAGATTTGAAGAAACAAGAAATTCCTCCGAGGTAGGAAAAACACCCCCGTTGGTCAAAGGGAAATAACCATTCTCACTGCCACCAACTGAGAAGGTTATTTCCCTTTGACCATTAACATGTCCCTCTATAAGTCCTTGTAGAATCTTAATCCACCAATAACTCCCTAACCGTGTGTTTGACTGGTCCCAATGTTTGTAAGGACCGTCTCAGGAATGTATAGAACTTGTTCACCAAGTTTGGTGACGATCGGTCCGTTCATTCTTGAGATCTATATGCGAACACAAACACACACCCAAACAAACAAACAAACACATCGAGCGAATCCTATACCGGGGGTGTAATAAAGGTGAAAAGACATGAGCTTTTTAGAACCATTTGTATTGTAAAAGACCTAAACGAAACCAATGTCATGCATGGACACTGCCATGTAAACTAAGAAAGGAAACAAACTTGCATCAGTCCTGGATAGCCATACAGGTTGTGGGGACGATAACAAAAAGCAATAACCAACCAATCAAACATTGGTTCGGCGCACACACCTTTTCGATGAGAATCCTCATGCAGCTGTCATGGTCGTTGCACGCACAGACGTGAAGCGGTGTGAAGCCATCGCCCTTCTTCTCGTTCGCTGTCGACCGGTCCCGACGAATAATGCGATCCACTATCCTGAAATGGCACGTGATACACACATTGTATTAAAATCAAGATGGGTCTAGAATGAAACAGATTATGTGATTGGTCAGATTACCGGCGGTCAACTCTCTCTCTCTCTCTCTCTCTCTCTCTCTCTCTCTCTCTCTCTCTCTCTCTCTCTCTCTCTCTCTCTCTCTCTCTCTCTCTCTCTCTCTCTCTCTCTGTAGATGCTCTCTGCCTCTCTCTGTCTCTGTCTGTCTCTCTGTCTGTCTGTCTGTCTGTATGTCTGTCTGTCTGTCTCTCTCTCTCTCTCTCTCTCGCTCTCTCTCTCTCTCACACACACACACACACACACACACACACACACACACACTCGCCATGCTTCGCTCCGTCGGGCTCCAATGATGCTTTGGTCGGACGTCAATCAACGATGATAACCTCGAAGTTTCAAATGGAAGCCCATCAATTTGTCATTGATGTAACCAGGAGCAGACAAAATGTTCCCTGGATAGTGTGTATGGTTTCGACCATGAAATAATCTTTTGTTGTATGTCTGTTGTCAAGTGCATGAAACATTTGAATTTCATTTGGAGGCAAAACCAGTCAGACAGGAATGAGTTTGGGCGAAGTAAATAGCTGTACAGAATTCTGCTTCGCCGAACGCAGAACTAGAAGTCACCTGGAGCATAACAAAAAGCTATAGGTAAATTCTGTCACTTCTTCCGCATGTCTCCCGATGAATTGAAAAAAAAATTCAAGACCAAAGTTTGTCTCGGTGACGTTACATCAGCAGTTGACAATGACGTGTTAGGTGACCGCCAGGCTGTGCATGAATGCGTATCGCACGTCGTTTACACTTACTCAGGCTCGTCTCTCATGCAGGCATAGTGCAGAGGGGGGTGTCCTCTTTTGTTTTTGCTGTGAACGTCAATGCCAGGCCAGGACAGGATCACCTCAGCGACTGACACCTTGCTCTGAGACACAGCGTCGTGCAAAGGCGTGTCTCCGCTGTTGTCCTGTTTCGTCAAGATGAGAAATATGATCAGATGAGATGAGACTAGACAAAACACGATAAGGTAAGGTAACAGATTTCTGTATTAACACGGTCAATGGCGCACGGAGAATTTTTTTTCACATCCAGCCCATGAGGGACTATTCTAATAAATATATATCGATCAAAATGTAAGAAACATACTTTTTAGCACGCAACTCTACACATAATTGAAACAGATAAATACAAGAATACACGCGGAGTATATTAAACAGCATGTAGCAATGTCAGCACAGAAAGTGTTTTCTGGGTCGAACCCACGCCGACAGACACGAGCTGGTTTCTACGCCAGACGAGCTATCCATTAAGCTATGTCTACATTCAAACACAAACAGCAAGTAATGCAGAAATAACACAAAAAGCATTTGCTACATTAATATTAGACACAACAAAATAGTTTCAGAGACAAAAATGCCATGAACTTGATAAACAGAAATGCCATGTAATTGATACACAGAAATGCTGCAAAATACAAAAAACAGAATCCCATGAACATCCAAAACAGAAACACCATGACATTTTAAAACAGAAATGCCATACGCTTCAAACACAAAAATACTGTACCATGAAATTAAAAAAAAAAGTTCCAAACCTGAGCGTTCAGATCCGCTCCGCGGGCGACAAGAGCCTGCATGATCTTGTCCAGGCCTGCCAGCGCCGCCTTGTGTCCGGCTGTCTGTCCGTCGTTGTTCTTGGCGTCCACCTGGCAGCCTTTCTGGATCAGGAGCTCAGCCACCTCCGCCTGACTGGAGACAACAAGACCAAGAATGAAGTAGAATAACCTTGTTGACTCTCCTCTCAAGGAGATTATTTTGCGACAGTACAAAAGAAATCCAAACACTTTTTTGTTTGTTTTTGTCTTGGTTTGTTAAACATTAAAATGTTCTAGTATCTTCCTGTTCTTGTGGTGTTTTTGTTTGTTCTTTTACAAAGGAAAACATGGACGAAACCTAGAATACTTGATACTCACGAGAAACATAAAAAAAAAATTAAAAAAAACAGGATTAAAATATAACATGATATAACCCAAGTTTTCATTTTTCATGTGTCTCTTGTCTCTGTTTGTTCACATGAAAGATGAGTAGACTAACTGGTGAATTAACCTGACGAATGTTCTGTATTGTACCAATTCATTACACGTGTCAATAATCCACGCTGCTTGTGTTTGAATCTCGGTTTAATGATGGTAGCAGTCCATCTACTGGATCTGGGTGTCTGGTAGCTCAGTTGATAGAGCACTGAACTTGCTATCCTCAGTTCACAGGTTCAAATCCAGGTCGAGCCAGACAGATGTCACCTTTATGTGATGACTGACTTAGAGACGGTATTCGTGTCCCACCCCCTTGTCACCCACCCCGTGTAACTCGTAAAGGACTCGGTGCAGGTGGCTGATTACAAGCAAACCCTTGGGTAGCGCGACTATTGTAGCTGCTAGCTTTCCTATGGGAGGAAGCAATCCGAATCAGGAATGTGACAACACAGGGTGAAACTCAAGAACTGTGTCTGAAATTTACCCCGTCCGTCAACAGTTCCACCACTCGGTAATATCTCTTGAACATGCAAATAAAACTGACGAAATGACTCAAATTTCAATGTCAAAATTACTGTTTTCCACCACGACGTTGCCTTAGTTTCAACACACTGTGAGGGTCCCCCCAGTTTCCTTAAATTTGGGTCACTGTTTTTGAATGTTACCCAATAAAAGGTGAAATGAAAGGAAGTAAAAAGGTGTTCCCCGGACTTACCCTCCAGCCAGTGCCGACATGAGCGGCGTGTCGCCATCTTTGTCCTTGCTGTTCAGATCCGCCCCTCCCGCCACCAGTGCTACTGAGACACGCAGCAAGCCACGATTGGATGCAAGGTGCAGCGCTGAGAAACCCTGAGTTTCGCTTTTGGCCTGCCAAAAAACCAATTACAAAAACGAAAAGGTTAGTTATTAGAACGTTTAATGATACACTAAACATGTTGTGATGTTTTCCTGTCTTGGATAATAATATTCAGAACCAAGAGCAAAGCCGTTCTGCTCACTATCTCAGGCACTTCTTGCTTTTTAAGAAACTAATGCCTGAAAGGATTCCGACTGTGCACAGCAAGCAGCAGGTTGTTGATTGTGGGTATGTGTCCACGTGGAGGGCGGCCCTGCCCAATGTCACATCCTGACAACATCTCAGATTGTCTTCCGAATCGTTTTACAGGAAGGCAGTGACTGTAAGTATAGACGAAACCAAACATAGGAGACATGAAAAAGTGAAACTTTAATTATAGACGAAACGAAACATAGTACTTGGCTCTACATGTTTAACGTCCATTCAACCTATAGTTGGCAATGCGGGATCGACACACAGAAGACATCACGATTGCACAGACCAGGGAGGGGTTCTTTCGTAGAAGGTCCAGGGCCAAGGCCTCCTGCTTCTCAGCCACCGCCTTGAAGAAGAGGCCGTCACCTGCCGCCTGTCCCGTGGCCTGGGCCATAGCCGCTAGCAGACCCAGCAAGTCCGCGCCAGTCTTGTTACCCCCTGGAATAGGACAGAAAAGAATTTGTTTTAAATAATTCAAACATAGCCTGTCTACCAACCTCAGCCGGAGGAGAGTAAAGACCCACCCATAGCCATCCCAAGCTAGACCCACACCCTAGACTCACATATTAATAGCCTTTCATTCAACCGGACCCGGAGGTGAATCAAGAGCCACGCTAACATATCTATTCATTTCGTTCTCTTGTCTGTTAGCATTAGACAGTCATGGAGCCTTCAAACACAACATCACCGTACACTACACGCAGATATGGCAGGAAGTGGATCCCCTCCGGTATGCTGACCACGTCAACACTGTGAAAGAACGAATCGCAGCGTGCTGTAACAATAATTATACTGCGGCACGCCCGATGACAATCACAGACTTCACGTGCTATCACAACGTACTGCGACACGCCCCATGTACTGACAGTGTGTCTCAGAGGTGTACTAATCACAGACGTTACGTGCTGATTCCGCTACTACTATTTTATTGTGAGACAGAATCTTGCTGCTTTCACAAAACCAAGAACGAATATTAAACTTGCTGTTATTTTGCTGATTGTGAACAAAAGACTGATCCAACTCTGAAGACATTTGCCTCTTATGTGCAAATTAGGAACAAAGTTCTACGTTCGTGTTTTCGGTCGGACTTTCGCTAAGGCAGACTTTTTATCTCCCACCCCGCCCTTTGCTCGATGAGCTCATAGCCTACGTGCAATAAAGCCGTCTGTCTTTCGAAGATCACACAGAACCACACGAACAACCACAAGGCATCCCACACTACTAACCATATGTTCATCATGGCAAAACCAACATGCCTACGTTTGAAAAGGAAAAAAACCGTTATCAACCAAACAGATCAGTTGAACCCATTTCTGTAACAAGTTTTAAACACTTTGTTAACATAGTACATAGTTATACGTGTAATGACAAAAGCATCGCACATACCGTTCACATGAACTCTTGTGAACACCATGTGTTTATTATGTGTGCCTCTTTTGCAAGTAGAACTATATAATAGGTCAATAATTGTTCAAACCCTGTTACAGAAATGGGTAGATAAGTGGAACACTTGTGTTTGGAGTGAACAAGGCATCCCATCTCACCCAGCCCGAACGGGACAGAGCCGTCCACGTCAGCGGAGATGAGGTCGACCTGAGCGCCAGGGGCGGCGATACAGCAGGCAGGGGCGAAAACCCAGTGTCGCTGACCGAATTTGACCACCACGTCCCCGTCCTGGTCCACCTTGATTACCTCCCCTACCTTGCCCACCGCCTGCACACAACGGACAAAATCAAAAGGGTGGAATAAAATGCAGGCCGGAAGGAAAGTAAGAAGACACTCAGTAATTCCTACTCTAAACACTGTCTCTTTCGTTGGAATGATTACTCGTACTATGATGAGATTAATGCACGTATAAAGTATTATTGTTTCAGGATTGTTACTCGTTTTTAAGAAGATCGTCTTCGTCATTGTCTTCGTCATCATCGTCGTCGTCATCATAACGTCACGCTCATAAGAAAAATACCTAACTCAGTGTTAGGAATTTCTGCAATGAGACTACAGGAGAAGCTACTGTTCACCTATCATTTGTTAGAGAGTACAAATCTCAGACCATCAAAAACCATCAGGATCATCAACTCACAGCTTTCATTTGTTCGTTGTAGCCGCCATGTCCATCCTGCAACATCTTCACCTTCTCTTCGTCGTCCAAAATTCTGACACGGCTTCCCAAGGTGATGCTGCCCACCTGCACGTTGACAGAGAGAAACAAGACACAGTCAGTGCCACTCTCTCTCTCTCTCTCTCTCTCTCTCTCTCTCTCTCTCTCTCTCTCTCTCTCTCTTTCTCTCTCTCTCTCTCTCTTTCTCTCTCTCTCTCTCTCTCTCTCTCTCTCTCTCTCTCTCTCTCTCTCTCTCTCTCTCTCTCTGACAGACGCTCTCACAGCACTGCAGGCAGCGATCAACAATATGCTGTCATGTCCAGCTCTGATATTAACATTATGATAATTATTGACATTATCCACAACATTAAGTTCAACCCTGCCATGGAACCCATCTTACTGTGGCATAAAAGACAACGAAGAAGTAAATAGGTTGGAAAACCGGAATAAACGTCCCTGTAACGGCGTCTTCGTGCGGAGTGTCCAGTCGTGTTGCAAGTTCCCTGAATGATTCTGACTGTGAAAGAACCGGAATTTTAAGGAACCTTCTACCTATTACTACTGTAATACTCCTTGAATGTGAATAGTGTTTTGTGGTTGTTTTTGTTTTAAGAATACGCATAATACAAAACAGGGAACACGATTAATGCTAAATCGATCTCGTATGACCCCCTGGGTTGAAGAAACAATAGACATCAAACAAACAAACAAACAAACAAACTTAAAAGGACACGGGATCTACCTTTTGATGTGATTGTACTGGGCTCTATAGAGTCATTAGACAGAGTCGGAAATGACTGTTTGTGCAGTCTCCAACCCATATGATGTGGGTTTAGTTCGGAAACATGCGGATATGATTATGAGATCATTCCTCACCGTGACGCCATGGTGTGTCTCCGCTACTTATTTCCAACACTTGTATGGCACCGTTTGCCTCACCTTCAAGAATTACAACTGTTCCACGTCCAATGACCACCCCGGCAGAGTTATTTCAGGAATTTGTTTATGTACCAGCAAGACGAGCTGCTACTCCGTATTAAGACGCCGCTCGTTGTCTTCAGGAGAGAGAACCGGTAAATAGATACAACAGACTTTAATCAAAATTAGCATCACTTGCTGCAACTCAATCTTCACAGTAAGCCCAATAAAGCTGTGCGTACTAAAGTCTTGGCATAATATACACGTTCAGTCCTTATTTCGCTTACCTTTTTCAAGGCACCAGGGTAGAGTCTGTATTTCTTGTTGCCAAAACTAACAATGGCGTCGCCATTGGCGGCAAAGCCCTGAACTTTGCCAACTTTTCCAACGCACTGAAAGTAAAGACAAACGCATTGTATACGTATGTATCATCGTCGTCGTCATCATCATCATCATCATCATCATCATCATCATCATCATCATCATCGTCGTCGTCGTCGTCGTCATCGTCGTCATCATCATCATCATCATCATCATCATCATCTTCATCATCACAAACAACAAAACAACAGCAGCAGCTGTAGCAGTAGCAACAACATCAACAACAACAATAACAACAATACAGCAAATAATGTCAGCTTTCGCTTACTCGTGTTTTAAACGACAAAAATGGATTTAAGAAAATAAAGCTTACACGGGTACGGCCCATCCTGAACTCAGGTCAAAATGAGTTCGGCTGTTGCACCACACTTTGAAGTAATCCCACACTTTGAAGTAAATTACTTCAAAGTGTGGGGATGTGCCCCACACTTTGAAGTAAACCCATTTTTTACTTCAAAGTGTGGGGGGATCTTCCCACACTTTGAAGTAAACTCAGTTTTTACTTCAAAGTGTGGGGGGATCTTCCCACACTTTGAAGTAACTTACTTCAAAGCGTGGGACTTTTGCATCGCCTGTTTGAGCCTGATGATTTTGTCAAAAAAAATGGCAAAGTCTTTTGGATGAGTGAACAGAAAAAGTGAGCGAGCCAAGAAACATAGTGATGTTTGTTATCAGGCTTTAAGCAATGTCCCATTGTTGAGTGTGACGAAAACTCGTGGTGACGATTTTAAAACATGTTGGGTCATGCGGAGACTATCTGGGAACAATTGGGCTAATTCGGCACGATTTTACAAGCATGGGCTCACTGTAAACCCCCCCCCCCCCCCCTACGACATTTCTCCACAAAATGTCCCCACTGTCACAATTTCCCGCCAAATGTCCGCAACTGCGATAATTTCCCGCCAAATATTCCAACTGCGACAACTACCCGCCAGATGTCCCAGCTACAATAATTCCCACCAAAATGTCCCCACTACGACATTTGCCCGTAGTAAGGGCATTTCAAGGGAGAATTGTCGCAGTGGGGACATTTGGCGGGGAATTGTCGTAGTGTGGACATTTGGCGGGGAATTACCGCATTTGTGGACATTTGGCGACGAATTGTTGTAGTGGGGCCGTTGGGGGGGTTGGGGGCGGAGGATTGTCGCAGTTGGGACATTTCCAGGGAGGATTGTCGCAGTGGGGACATTTGGCGGGGAATTGTCGCAGTGGGGGACACTTCGTGGGGAATTGTCGCAGTGGGGATTTTTGGCGAGTAATTGTCGAAGGGGGACACATTTGGCGGAGAATTGTCGTAGTGGGGCCATTTGGCGACTAATTGTCGTAGTGGGGCCGTTTGGCGACGAACTGTCGTAGTGGGGACATTTGGCGCGTAATTGTCGCAGCGGAGGACACTTGGTGGTGAGTTGTTGCAGTGGGGATATTTTGCGGGGAATTGTCGTAGTGGGGACATTTGGCAGGAAATTGTCGTACTGGGAACATTTGAAGACGAATTGTCGTAGTGGGGACGTTGGGCGGGGAATTGTCGCAGTGGAGGCCATTTGGCGGGGAATTGTCGTAGTGGGAACATTTGGCGGGGAAATGTCGCAGTGGGAGACACTTGGTGGGGAATTGTCGCAGTGGGAGCCGGGGACATTTGGCGGGTAGTTGTCGTAGTGGGGGCATTTGGCGGGGAACTGTCGTGGTGGGAACATTTTCCAGGGCGAGTCAGGCAACATTTCGCGGGGAATTGTCGCAGTTGGGATATTCGGCGGGGAATTATCGCAGTTGGAATATTTGGAGAAGAATTATCGCAGATGCAGACATTTGGCGGGAAATTGCGACAGTGGGGACATTTGGTGGGGGAGTTGTCGTAGTGGGGACATGTTCCAGGGAGCCCATGCTTGTAAAATCGTGCCGAATGAGCCCGAGTGTTCTCAGATAGTCTCCGCGTGACCCCATATGTTCTAAAATCGTCACCACGTGTTTTCGTCACACTCAACAATAGGTCATTGCTTTGGGTTGATAATAAACATCACTGACACTGTGTTTCTTGGCTCGCTCACTTTTTCTGTTCACTCATCCAAAAGACTTTGCCATTTTTTTTGACAAAATCATCAGGCTCAAACAGGCGATGCAAAAGTCCCACGCTTTGAAGTAAGTTACTTCAAAGTGTGGGAAGATCCCCCCACACTTTGAAGTAAAAACTGAGTTTACTTCAAAGTGTGGGAAGATCCCCCCACACTTTGAAGTAAAAAATGGGTTTACTTCAAAGTGTGGGGCACATCCCCACACTTTGAAGTAATTTACTTCAAAGTGTGGGATTACTTCAAAGTGTGGTGCAACATTCGGCTCATTCTCTCCCTGGCAGGACGATACAGTCCTACGCGAATCTATCAAAACAAACATACAGAGTTATCTCCCATATGGTTTTCGCGAGCACTGATCTAAATTTGAGATCAGTGTTCGCGAGACGAAAATGATTGCAGATTGGCCGACTTCGACAGTGATCTCCGTTCTGTTCTTCACAGTTATGATAAAGACATCGTTCTAAGGTCAAAACAAGTCGAAATTTTGGGACTGCTGCCGGAAGGAGACCGTAATATATGGTTTCATCACTGTCAACTGGTTACAGAAAAAATCGTCTGCTCCAGTTAGCGCCGAAACCAAACGGTTGATTATCACGTGACACTTTTGCCATATTTAGAGTTGTTTGCACAGTAAATACAGCCGCGAAAAATAGCTCGCTTGAAACTGTCTTACATATCAATTCCTTTGTAATTTAAAAATTACAAAACACCATGAAAAATCATTATCGACGATCGCGAATCTGCTTATATCAATAATACATTACAAAAAGCTCTAAATATGTTAAAAAAAAATCGGTTTCCTTGCCAGACAAGGCATCCTGCCAGGGAGAGAATGAGCCGAACTCATTTTGACCTGAGTTCAGGATGGGGTATGGCCATGTCACGACAAAGACCATTCTCCACCGCACAGTGGAAGGAACAAGAAGAAGAGACAGACAAAGGAAGAAATAAGGGGACAATGTCAAAAATAGACTGTGGCTGATTTCGCCACAACAAAAGTCCTGGCTGAACCGCAAGAAATGAAGAAAGCTGCCTAGACGTGCGTCTTCTGTGACGCCTTGGCCCGGTGTACAAGAGTCGAGGTTATAGACTATTTAGTCCGGGACAAAGTGTACCCTCAATGCAGTTTATCCTAGGCTAAAGTCTCTAACCCCACGGTCCTGTGGATTACGGAATACGTCCTCGTGATGGACATTGTGAAAGTGATAGTACAGTGGAACCCCCCATATAAGACCTCCACAAGTCTGAGGAAATCAGGTCTGCAAAAGGAGGGAGTGTTAAAACGGGGGTACATTTACACAGGTCATGAACACAAAGTCCGATAATAGAGGGTCTTAAAAGGGAGGGAGACTTAAATTTGGTGTAGGTGTGGTCTTAAAAGGGTGTTCCAGTGTACTTAATTCAAAACTGCTTGACTCCCTGTGGGGCGCCAGTACGCACCTCGGCCATACCGACGGCCCAGCCACTGCGTGCTTTCTGCAGCTGCTGCAGCTCCCCGGGCCCCACTGTGATGACCACGTTGTCTCCCTGTGTCACGTGGTCCGTCACGGGCTGATCCTGCAGTCTCGACTCGCTGTAGTGGCTCACGTCTGCACAGTCAGCGGCAAAACTCAACATGTGGAGAACTTGTCTGGCCAACAGTCCTTCCCGTGTAAACGATACTGCTCACCATCTCAGGCTTTTACATGGAACAAGACCATTCCCCAATTGTTCACAAAAAGCACCCAGACTGTCGATTTTTGGTATTTGTTCAAGTGGTCTTATCAAGTGGTCTTATCAAGTGGTCTTATCAAGTGGTCTTATCAAGTGGTCTTATCCCATGTAAAGCCTAGCAATAGCTGAGATTTATTTTATAATCGTTGACAGTTTGTTTGTTTGTTTGTTTGCTTAACGCCCAGCCGACCACGAAGGGCCATATCAGGGCGGTGCTGCTTTGACATATAACCTGCGCCACACACAAGACAGAAGTCGCAGCACAGGCTTCATGTCTCACCCAGTCATATTATTCTGACACCGGACCAACCAGTCCTAGCACTAACCCCATAATGCCAGACGCCAGGCGGAGCAGCCACTAGATTGCCAATTTTAAAGTCTTAGGTATGACCCGGCCGGGGTTCGAACCCACGACCTCCCGATCACGGGGCGGACGCCTTACCACTAGGCCAATCGTTGACAGGCAGGTAAGACGTTTAAGACATGTCAATGTATTAAATTTAAAGGACAGTAAAGTGTTGTTATTGTTATGGTGAGCCTAATCGTTTACAAGGCGGTCCTAAATCATTGGAGAACTAGCACCATATGGAGTGTATTTTGACAGCTCACCAAAGGGAGGTAAATGCTGAGGGTAGCACTCCAAGCCAGGAGCCTCCTCTGTGTACTGTAGGTCGACCTTGCCCTTGTACCCCAGTCTGTAGACGTTCTTTCGTCCGTTCTCCCATTCAACCTTGACCGTGCTCCGTGCTGAGTGCGCTGCCGGGGTCAATAGTTCAAGGACACGACCTGTTGAACCCTGGCCGCCTGCAAATAAAATAAGAGAAAACATTGAAACAGAATTTGATCTTCCATGCGCGCGCGCGTGTATGTGTGTGTGTGTGTGTGTGTGTGTGTGTGTGTGTGTGTGTGTGTGTGTGTGTATGAGTGTGTGTGCGTGCGTGTACGTGTGTGTGTATGTGTGTGCGTGCGCGAGTGTCTGTCTGTCTCTCAAACTGTCATGACTGTCCCAAAGAAGCAAAGTCGTCCTGTTGTTTCGGTTGTTGTTATTCTTCTTCTCCTTCTTCTTCTTTCTTCTTCAGCTTCTTCAGCTTCTTCTTCTTCTTCTTCTTCTTCTTCTTCTTCTTCTTCTTCTTCTTCTTCTTGTTTGTGTTGTTGTTCTTGTTGGGTTTGGTTTTTTTTTGGTCTGCTACAGACGCAAGATGATAACACGATCATTTAGGAATCAACAAGCTACATGCTTTAAATAATGATAAAAGATACGAAGGTGAAGGTGACTGACCATCCTGATCCTTCCACTCCCAGTCGTGACCCCGCTGGACCGTGGCGTCAGGGAAGATCCCCAGCACACGCATCTTCATGCTCTTGCTCCTCCGCTCTTGTTTCGCTCTGCAAGGTAACAGTAAACTCCCTGTGTCGACCTTCAACATGTACACAAAGATAGGTCGTAACATGGATTGGTCTTTATTGCGATTCAACCGTTTCACACCCCATTACTAACTCGATAACAACTCCTGTTCAATTCAATTCAATTCAGCTTAGTTGAATTCAATACAACTTTATTATCGGAATGTGGTATATATAAAGAAATGTATCTTTTGACTTGTGCCCAAATTTCACATGGTGTAAAAAAAAATAAAAAAATAAAAACCAGTACGCACGCACCTTCACTCCATACACTCACTCTAAAATAAATCAATTAACACAAAAATCACGAATTCAAAACAAATGGACGGTGACTCACGGTTGAGAGTTGGGGGTCTCGTATCTGTAGAACTGGTGGTTGCAGTCATGTTTGTCGCTGAAGTAGCAGAGGGAGCAGAGGTCAAAGTCGTCACACTCTGTGCACTTCCAGCGCATGCCCACAATACCCGACTCTCCGCACTCGTCACACACAATGTGTGGATGTCTAATGCCTGCACCATGAAAACAAAAAGTATCTATTTAGCATATCAGTGTGATGTTTTATGCCTTCACCATGAAAACAAAAAGTATCTATTTAGCATATCAGTGTGATGTTTTATGCCTTCACCATGAAAACAAAAAGTATCTATTTAGCATATCAGTGTGATGTTTTATGCCTTCACCATGAAAACAAAAAGTATCTATTTAGCATATCAGTGTGATGTTTTATGCCTTCACCATGAAAACAAAAAGTATCTATTTAGCATATCAGTGTGATGTTTTATGCCTTCACCATGAAAACAAAAAGTATCTATTTAGCATACCAGTGTGATGTCTTATGCCTTCAAAATGAAAAGCAACTGTGTTTATTAAAGATATCAGTGTGATGACTTTTGCCGATGAACCGTATGCTAGGCTTTTTGTTGCTAAGCTAGGGTCCACTGGGTTCCATATTATGCAAGTGATGTGTTCATTTTACAACGAGAAATTTCAATCAAAACTGTTGATTTCATTTAGGAATGCCGTTTGCAAATATTTCTGTTTTGCAGAAAAAGCATTAGAAATACACGCACAGATTGACTTTCTACGTTCACGCCGGAGGAAGATGTACGCCCTGTGTAATGCCTATCGTTCACGCCGGAGGAAGATGTACGCCCTGTGTAATGCCTATCGTTCACGCCGGAGGAAGATGTACGCCCTGTGTAATGCCTATCGTTCACGCCGGAGGAAGATGTACGCCCTGTGTAATGCCTATCGTTCACGCCGGAGGAAGATGTACGCCCTGTGTAATGCCTATCGTTCACGCCGGAGGAAGATGTACGCCCTGTGTAATGCCTATCGTTCACGCCGGAGGAAGATGTACGCCCTGTGTAATGCCTATCGTTCACGCCGGAGGAAGATGTACGCCCTGTGTAATGCCTATCGTTCACGCCGGAGGAAGATGTACGCCCTGTGTAATGCCTATCGTTCACGCCGGAGGAAGATGTACGCCCTGTGTAATGCCTATCGTTCACGCCGGAGGAAGATGTACGCCCTGTGTAATGCCTATCGTTCACGCCGGAGGAAGATGTACGCCCTGTGTAATGCCTATCGTTCACGCCGGAGGAAGATGTACGCCCTGTGTAATGCCTATCGCCCGCGCCGCTTACAATCTGAGGCAAGGTAAATGCTCGCACAAAATGTGCTAGAATGCGTGAACTGCTTTTTGGATATTGGCAATTTTAAGTGCCATTTGCAGAAACCCTCTCTCTATCAAATACTTGAACTTTTTCCATAGTACCCTCTCTTTACGTGAAGTTTGGACTTACTTTTGTTCCAATCGTTTGTCAAAGCCCCCAGGAGTATGGGAAGATTTACTTTGTTATGATAAATCAAGCAAGCCCTTACTATCATAGCAATCGAACAAGTTGTACAATATGTGTGCGGCGCATTGTGCGAAGAGTTTTGCCTCTGGGTAATTTGTTTTGCTTTTAATTTTGACTTCAAAGACAGAGAGTGTGACAAATAAATGTACAGTGCCAACCCATAGCGGTGTACGCCTCCTGTTCATTTTTTCCGCCGGATCTGTAAGTGTAAGGTGTTGTTCAGTTCTAAATATGAATAGCAAAGGAGCATTATGGCCATTATTGGTTCGTTCTTGAAAATTTTGACTTTAGGAATACTAGCAGGTAAGCGCAGTTTGTAATTAAGGACTTAGAGCAATAGTTAAGGGGGCGATGACTTAAGGGCTAAGAGGGGGCAAACAAAGTGCGCAACGGAACTCACGTAATACAATCTACCCAATGTCACTGCAGACACGTCCGTTTGGATGAGAAAACACTTAATAAACCTTGATGAAGCTACGCCAATGTTTATTAAGTGTTTTCTCATCCAAACGGACGTGTCTGCAGTGACATTGGGTAGATTGTATTACGTGAGTTCCGTTGCGCACTTTGTTTGCCCCCTCTTAGCCCTTAAGTCATCGCCCCCTTAACTATTCCTCCTCGTCCACCTACCTCCCTGGCCTCTACCTCCCATCCTAAAACCACCCTCCCACAACCTATTCTACCCCACTCCCTTAACTCTATCTCCCATCCTACCCCCCCCCCCCCCCCCCCCCCCCCGTACCTCCTATTCCACCCCATTCTACCCCACTCCCCAGCCTCTACCTCCTATTCCACCCCTTCCTAGATCCTACCTCCCTAACCCCTCCCCGAGTCCCCTTCCCTACCTCCCATCCTACTCCACCCTAACCGTTCCCCCAATGTGGCGGCCAAGCGCATAAAAACAACAAGTCGCGTAAGGCGAAATTACTACATTTAGTCAAGCTGTGGAACTCACAGAATGAAACTGAACGTAGTCCGCCGCTAGTGCAAAAGGCAGTGAAAGTGACGAGCCTGTTTGGCGGGGGTTGCACCGTATGCCAAAATTTGAGGGTACTGTTATAAAAGGCCTTATTGTTTCGCAGTGCGTCATTGTACATGTACAAACAAAAAAAACAAAAAAACAAAAAAAATTGGGGAGAAATTATGCAATATTGTGAATTTAAAATTGTTCTCGCTGGTGTAGTGTACATTTGCAGGGAAAGGCAAATGGCTGAAATTTAATCCATAATGCCGCACTTCCCACCACAAAACGTACCCTTCTTTCACGTAAAGGTATGAATACACATAATTATTTCGTGACGTTGTTGCATTGAGGAGTATCTATACTTTATGTTTTATGTAATCGATTTACTCACAATTTAGCCAACCAAATGTATCTTTAATGCAGTAACATACCGTCGTCTGTTCAAGAAATTGCTTCGAGACCCAGCGAAGAAGCCGATAGGCATTAAACCGGGCGTACACCTTCTCCCGGCGTGCGTTTAGCACATTACAAGCATTTTAAAATACATCACTCGCGTAACAGCTAGGCAAGCCAGAGGGTGATACATGTACAAGGAAAAATGCTAAAAGTCAAAAACATGAGATTATTTTTTTCCTTTGTTTTTATGTGTCCGGTTTATCATATTGGTGACAGAAATCAGGAGAATGCATTTCATATTTGACTAACATTAAAAGCCTGAAAAGGACAGGCTACTCTGTACACCAACTAGACCCACGTTCTGACCCTCGTTCTTACCGTTCAGTTCAAACATATGAAAATCTGACTTCTTTGTGATCATGTTTTAGTTTGTCGTGGAAATGTTCATGATGACTTGGAACAACCGCAATCACACTCGGTACAACTCAATACACTCACCGACAGTTGCATTGTCCAACACGCGAAGGTCATACCCTTGACCTTCAGCAGCTCTGCATAAGGTGACCTCCCCTCCATCCCAAACAATATTGGCCTTGCCGCCGTCCTTGACCTCCGCCAAGGTACCCACGTGGCCTTCACCCCCATCGGCCTCACCAAGGTTCCAGTCAGGGCCGCGGATCACACGCAGACCGGCCGCCATCTTGAAATCTGGACTCACAACAAAGGTTTAACAATTAGATCACTTATGCGGGGTATTTTCCTTCGACTTGTACTATTAGTTCGATGCCAGGGAAGAACCTCCAAAATTACCTTCTTCCCTGGGGGAAGGGGGGGGGGGATAGCCTGGATCGGTTAGTAGTGCACTGGACTTGTGGTCTGCGGGACAGGCGTTCGAATCTGGGTCAACTTTATGTGCAGATATCTAAATTATATCCCACCCCTATGCTACCATTGTGGCAACCAAAATACCTCGGTCATTGTGCCAGATGTGCAGGTGACTGATCACACCTAGCGCACACACTGTCGCTGCTAGCTTTCCATTTGGAGGAAGCGGCTAGAATTTCTTAAAGATGGGACACTAAAGTAATGATGAAATTTGCCCCTAAAAGTATCCTATTTCATATTCCGCTTATAATTATGTCACGAAAGTAAATCATGAACATCCCGGTCGTGTGTCTTACTTCCACTGTAGACATGTTATTAACCTGTAATAAGAATGATGACAACATAAAATGAATGTCAATCACGTGACAAGTTTAATTCCTTGTTGTGTTATTTCCTTCTGGTATTTCCTTTGCACCCTTACCCTACAGACAGTAGTCGGCTTCAACCTATATATCAGAATGACTCCCGGTTAGAAATGACTAGCACAGTCAATCTCCTTTTTGAATCTGTAAGTGAAAATTCGTTTTTAATGAGCAAAGTAATTAATTAATTTTCAAGCTTCCGAGTTGACAGGCAATACGAAAGTCCGGACTGAGTCAAACATAGCTTGACCAAAATGTCAATCAATTTGATCGAAAAATGAGGGTGTGACAGCTAGTGCCGCCACAATCTTCACTAAAAGCCGGATATGACGTCATCAAAGACATTTATCAAAAAAATAAAATAAAAGACTGGGGGTATCATACCCAGGAACTCTCATGTAAAAGTTTCACGAAGATCGGTCCAGTAGTTTTCTCTGAATCGCTCTACACACACACACACACACACACACACACACAGAAAGAAAGACATACCATGCACCCTCGTTTCGATTCCCCGTCTTGACTTAACTTGATGTAAAAAGTAACAAAGAAAGAAAACTAAACGACAGACAGGCAAAAAGAAAGGGGGAAAAAAGACGAACGGACGGACAAACAGACTTACTGACAAACAGACAGACAGTCATACACAGACAAGGAGACAGAAGATTAAAACGAAAGAAAAAAAAATAACCAAAAAAAGAAAAAGATACAAAACCTCTTGTTATGAAGACTTCATCGTTCTCACAAAGACATTCAAATGTTCTTCACGTTATCTTCTTACATATACCCCTGGGCATACACACCTGTCCGGTTTGCTATGTCATTATGAGTGGACTTATTTCAGTTTCTGGGAAACTTCTGACGTATCCGACGAACGATAGTACAGTACTTAGTTGGTGACCTACGCACTATAAACAAACCAACTTGATCAGCCCCCCCAACCTCCCTTCACCCACGATCCCTGCCTACAAATAAAAGAAGAAAAGGAAGCAAAAATAAGTAATTAAAATAGAAGTTCATTTTGAACGTGTGTGTTTTTGTTTTTTTAAGCAGTTCATGATTATCGCTTGATCCCACTTTGGCTCGGAATCATATCTCAACAAGGAATTCGAAAAAGACTGGTAAAATTGTGTAGCCCAAAGTGTGTGCTGCTTTTGTGTCGCTTGATAAGCCTGATTCAGTAATCAGTTAGTCTGATGCGGTAATAGGTAGGTAAATCAGTGAGCTAGAGCGAGTGTGTTTGTATATTTGTTTGTTCACACACACACACACTGTCAGCATATGGGTATCTACAAGGATTTGGTTGAGGATGTATATGTCGTATCCATTCTGTACAATTTGCGCATTATGTACAATGAGCAGCATATCTTGCACATTGTATACAATGAGCAACAAGTTTTGCTCATTGTATACAATGAGCAAAAGTGTTGCCCATTGTATACAATGAGCAAGACCATAAAGTTGCACATTGTATACAATGTGCACCGAGTGAGCAAGATTGTTGAATGGCGTTCAAGCTACACTGATATATGAATCATAGTGAATGGTAAAATGTTCAAATAACGATGTTTGTTATGTTTAAGCATTGTTTTAATTCTCATTTCGCTAAAACTAAACAGTGTATTAAGAATTTAATTATTGTAAATTAAAAGGGGCAGAAAACAGCTAAAAACAACTTTTTTTTTTAATTCTTTGATGCATAGGAACCACTTTAGTGAAACCGCACATCGATAGCGCTGTTAGTTTGGCTGGAAATAACATTTAACTTTGTAGTGGAAGTAGAATGACGTCATATTTTTTATTTTAAAACGGCCGTAACTCGCTTCAAATTTGACCAATATGCATGCGTTGTTTTTTGTTGTTGTTGCTTTCGGCGTTGTGAACTGGCGTGCATATGATAAGAAAAAGAATGGAACGAAAAATCCAAAACAATATTTTCAAAAACATATTCAAAATCTTTTCTTTTTTTAAAATATATTTTTCTCATTAGCAATGACATGACAATGTGAGCGCTATTATGAACGAATTATGTGTGTGTGCGTGTGTTGAAACAACATTATTTGTTGTATTTGTTTTTATTGTTTAATTAATTTACAATAATTAAATTCCTAATGCACTGTATAGTTTTAGCGAAATGAGAATCAAAACAATGCTTAAACATAACAAACATCGTTATTAGAACACTTTACTCACATATTCCATTCAACCATTCACTATGATTCATATATCAGTGTAGCTTGAACGCCATTCAACAATCTTGCTCACTCGGTGCACATTGTATACAATGTGCAACTTTATGGTCTCGCTCATTGTATACAATGGGCAACACTTTTGCTCATTGTATACAATGAGCAAAACTTGTTGCTCATTGTATACAATGTGCAAGATATGCTGCTCATTGTACATAATGCGCAAATTGTACAGAATGGATACGACATATACACAAACTTTGAGAGAAAGTGACGATTGTGAAAGTGCTCAGCTGGTGCCTGTGTTAGCGCTTACCGTCATTTTAAGGCTATGAAGTTAGTTCTAGGGCCCGCTGTATGACGGCTTACTAGTGCCAAAACCTCATAATTGTAATTATCAAGGAAAAATTAGTAATTTTTTCCTTGATAATCACCATTTTCACGTGTTTATTACTAATTTTCCTGGAATAATTACTAACTTTCACCTGTTAATTACTAATTTTTAGTTTTGGCTCACTTCCTGACGGATTGCTAGTGCCAAAACTAAAAATTAGTAATTTTCCCGTGAAAATGAGTATCTAACAGGTGAAAACAGTAATTAGTTAACTGACAGCGTTAATGAGTAATTATCACGTGATAATGGGTAACCCCAGGTTTTGGCACTAGTAAGCCGTCATAGGGCTTACTAGTGCCAAAACCTCATAATTGTAATTATCATTATTACCATTTTCACGTGTTAATTACTACTTTTCCCGGGAAAATTACAACTTTCGATCATGGGAATCGCATTGCTCATTTCTTAGTTTTGGCTCACTTCCTGACGGATTGCTAGTGCCAAAACTAAAAATTAGTCATTTTCCCGGGAAAATAACTAATTATCCCGTGAAAATGAGTAACTAACGAGTGAAAACAGTAACTGACAGCGTTAATTAGTAATTATCACGTGAAAATGAGTAACCCCAGGTTTTGGCACTAGTAAGCCGTCATACCGCTGGATTACTGTGTCGTGAAGCATATGAATCATGGCCCGGAATACCCATACAGTGACTTTGTCACCAACGAATCTGGTGTCGGACGGACTGAATTCAAGATTGTGCAGGCTATCAGTAAAGCAGCTTTAATTTTGTTCTTCAGTGTATACCGAAGACGTGACAGTCGTTGCCGGTGAACATACAGTACACTGACTTTGTGATGGCGTACTTTTTTTTTCAGTGCGAGGCCCTAACATTCATTCACCCAAGCCACAATTCACAATTTAGCAATTCATCGGGTTGTTATGCGGCAACAACAACATATGTTGTGGCAGTCGATATCACTGATACGTGACTATACATTGTGACGACGGAACTGGTCACCACCCTTACTACCACAAGCAGAGATATGACATACGTCCTGCTACTACGTAAACACAAACATTGTTCGATCATGGGAATCGCATCACTTTCAACGCCAGTTAGCTCAGGTAACGTTGTACACAAACAGTTTAAAGTCTTAGCTTTGCACAGAATAAATGCTATGTCGTGGTTCTGCAAGAAGTAGGCTACTAAAGAAGTTTAGTTTGTTTACTTCCTGAACTGAACAACAAATCCAACACTGATGGAGTAAATGGGGGTAGACAGAGGACAGAGAAGCAGACAGAGGGCCGAAGACAGAGAGTGTTGATAAAACAGACACAGGACCCAACACTCACCTTAAACACAATGGCCTACACCAAGATTGAACGGCCGCTTCGTCAACTTCCGTATTCAGTGTGTATACTGTATTTCCTCAACTTGTTTTCAAGTGTCTCCTGTTTTCTCTGTCACGTCAGTCCAATCTATCTCACAGTGACTTGTCTCTGCTTCTGTCATAGCTAAATGAGCTGTGTGAACTTTGCGGCTTTCGGTATGCAGTTATGATCTAGTCAATGACAAACTGTGCGGTGTAGTCTACTCATCTACAGCTGCTGAATTCTGGAAAACACAGTTATTTATAGAATCGGGAATTTCATCATGAGAGAATGATTGTGTCAATGGTCAAAGGGCGACAGCGTAGACTAGTGTGACCTATGCTTCTTCTCTCTCCCTCCTTCCCCTTTCTGTCTCCCTCCCTTCAATCTTTCCCTCCCGCCCCTAGCTCCCCAATTTCTCTCTCACACCCCCCTCCTAAATGTAATAGTTATTGGCGAATGATATCCGGGCGAAGCGGGTCCTGAGTTCTAGTAAATGAAAAAACATATAAAACAGCACTCAGTAAAACCGCTTTTTCTCTACACCCACCACTTTGGTACGTGGTACCATCATTCCCACTCCGCAGATCACCACCATCATCTGGGTTTCTAAATCTCGCACAGGTCTAGCCGACTCCCACTCTGGCACTCTCACTCCGGTACTACCAATCTCACTCTGGCACCACCATTTTCACTCTCGCACCGATCTGGCATCACCATTCTAACTCCAGCACTCTCACGCCACCACTCTTACTCCGGTAAGGGTCTGGCACAACCACTCTCGTTTATCTCCATTTTCACTCTGGCATCACGCTCTTGGCACTGCTCTGGCGCATGGCACGGGTCTGCATTCTCCATTTTCACTCCAAACGCACACACACAGACACGAACTCACACACATCCTGTTGGTACCAGTCTTGCTGCGGTCGGGACACACACGTACAGACACACACAGCCTGAAGTATTGACGGGAGTGGGATTCGAACTCAGGACTTGGGAGTTGACAGTGTGCCGTTCGTGATTGCGAAAGGTGGACAGACATAGAGTTGGCTGACAAATGCACACACACGCATCTGTGAATGTGTGCGTGTACGTGCGTGCATTCATATGTGTGTGTGCATGTCATCGAGTCTGTCATGTGTGTAACTGTTGGTCTAATTGTGTGCGCCTGCATGTGTACAAGTGCATGTGTACTTATGTGTGTGTGCATGTGGTTGTATGTGTGTGTTTGTGTGTCTTAGTGTATGTGTGTGTGTGTGTGAGTCTATCTTTGAGAAGACAAGGTTACAACCAATCACATGGTTCCATTCAGGCAGACACACACACGTTTTATGTTGTGTTTTTATTACACTCATAGATATACTAATAACGCCAGAGTTATGTACATGGCAAACATTGTACACAAATGAATTACAGTGATACAGATAAAACAAGTCGCGTAAGGCGAAAATACAATATTTAGTCAAGTAGCTGTCGAACTCACAGAATGAAACTGAACGCAATGCCATTTTACTCGTAGCATCGTCAGGCCACCGCTCATGGCAAAGGCAGTGAAATTGACAAGAAGAGCGGGGTAGTAGTTGCGCTAAGAAGGATAGCACGCTTTTCTGTACCTCTCTTTGTTTTAACTTTCTGAGCGTGTTTTTAATCCAAACATATCATATCTATATGTTTTTGGAATCAGGAACCGACAAGGAATAAGATGAAAGTGTTTTTAAATTGATTTGGACAATTTAATTTTGATAATAATTTTTATATATTTAATTTTCAGAGCTTGTTTTTAATCCGAATATAACATATTTATATGTTTTTGGAATCAGCAAATGATGGAGAATAAGATAAACGTAAATTTGGATCGTTTTATAAATTTTTATTTTTTTTTACAATTTTCCGATTTTTAATGACCAAAGTCATTAATTAATTTTTAAGCCACCAAGCTGAAATGCAATACCGAAGTCCGGGCTTCGTCGAAGATTACTTGACCAAAATTTGAACCAATTTGGTTGAAAAATGAGGGCGTGACAGTACCGCCTCAACTTTCACGAAAAGCCGGATATGACGTCATCAAAGACATTTATCAAAAAAATGAAAAAAACGTTCGGGGATTTCATACCCAGGAACTCTCATGTCAAATTTCATAAAGATCGGTCCAGTAGTTTAGTCTGAATCGCTCTACACACACACACACACACACGCACATACACCACGACCCTCGTTTCGATTCCCCCTCGATGTTAAAATATTTAGTCAAAACTTGACTAAATATAAAAAACGAATGTTGTCTAATGGGATTGCTATCTGCATCAAAATAGATAAATTATCATTCAAATCATGATGATGAAGTAGCATGATGTCAAATAGGAATATGGCTTCCCGACTTTGGTATTTTGGACCATTACAACCCAGGACCATGATGCTAACAAATTATGAAACTGCAGCACACACAAAAAGATCTGACTATGTCAAAAGATTTGTACCAACACAGCAAAATTATTTTTCTTGTTGTGTGTCTGTGTGTGTTCATGCATGTGTGCATGGGGTAGAGTGGGGTTGTGTGTGTGTGTGTGTGTGTGTGTAGTCTGAGTCTATCTCTGTGTCTGTGTCAGTGTGTGCCCTCAGATGGCTTTACTTTTTTCTTTGTTGGTTTAATGAAAGGAACACATACAACTCATTCAGGTTTGAAAATCATCACTATTCCCATTTCCGTACAACACATTACCCTCATGCAACCCAAGTACAAACAAGAAGGGCAAAGCCCATACGACTCACATGCTTGACCTTTACATGACCTTGACCTTCAGCTAAACCTAGCAATGACATCATACACTAAGAACTGCTTTACACATTTTTCCTACCAAAATACATGTGACCTTGACCCAAGGTCAAGCAACACAAAGCTGTTAATTCAAGACATAGGAAGTACAATGGTGCTTATTGGCTCTTTCTACCATGAGATATGGTCACTTTTAGTGGTTCACTACCTTATTTTGGTCACATTTCATAAGGGTCAAAGTGACCTTTACCTTGATCATATGTGACCAAATGTGTCTCATGATGAAAGCATAACATGTGCCCCACATAATTTTTAAGTTTGAAACAGTTATCTTCCATAGTTCAGGGTCAAGGTCACTTCAAAATATGTATACAATCCAACTTTGAAGAGCTCCTGTGACCTTGAAGCAAGGTAAACCAAACTGGTATCAAAAGATGGGGCTTACTTTGCCCTATATATCATATATAGGTGAGGTATTAAATCTCAAAAACTTCAGAGAAAATGGGAAAAATGTGAAAAATAGCTGTTTTTTAGACAACATTTATGGCCCCTGCGACCTTGACCTTGAAGCAAGGTCAAGATGCTATGTATGTTTTTGGGGGCCTTGTCATCATACACCATCTTGCCAAATTTGGTACTGATAGACTGAATAGTGTCCAAGAAATATCCAACGTTAAAGTTTTCCGGACGGACGGACGGACGCCGGGACGGACAGACGGACGGACGACTCGGGTGAGTACAATAGACTCACTTTTGCTTCGCATGCGAGTCAAAAAGCACACAAAACAGGAAAAGTAAAAATAATATTAAAATAATAAGGTTACTTGCTCTAAGTTTGCCATTTGAAAAAAGGGCCTTTTCAAAAACAAAACAAATTAATATTTTTTTTTATTCATCAGTTCCACAATAGCATGCAAAAACAACAAACAACATATATTTGTCCCTATTTCTGTTCTTCCGTTTGTCTAACATGGAAAGTGATAAAACATGCAATGAACAAGCTACAGAATGACATGCAAAAAAGCCTAAACAGTGGAAGAAATTTTGACAGACAATGATGATACAGATAGAAAGGACACATACATACAAGAATGACACATGCTGATAGAACATTTTAAGACAGATACAAATAGGACACATGAAGATAGAAGGGACACAAACAGATAGAACACATACAGATAGAACACATACAGACAGAAAGGACACATGCAAACAGGACTTATACAGATAGAAAGGATATGTAGACGGAACACAGCATACAGACAGAAAGGACACAAGTTTATACAAATAGGACATATATATACAGAAAGGACACATACAAAAAGGACACACAGACAGAAAGGACACATAAAGACAGAAAGGACACGGCATACAGACAGAAAGGACACATAAAGACAGAAAGGACATGGTGTGCGCGCCTTCGTGAGCGAGGCTGGTACTACATATTGTTCATACGAAATGACAAACACAGGTTACAAGCGATAACGCGCAAAAGTACTGGTTTATTATTTTACATCTGACACTAGGGATCAGTAATGTATATATATCGTTACAGTACCACGTATTGCGATACTACGTATTGCGATACTACTTATTGCGGTAAAAAACTTATGGACAGAAAGAAAAAGAGAAAAGAAAACAAATTATTAGACATGGCAAAAGGTATTAAAATGCATTAACAAGACACGAGAAGTAAATACAAGAAAAATAAACAATCACAAGACAGGCGAAGACAAACAGACAAGAAAGTTACAATTACCAAACACTCGTTGGTTAATCCTTCAACAACAATAAAGAGTTACGTTCTGTACGTTCAACAACAATAAAGAATTACGTTCCGTACGTTCAACAATACCATAAGCACTAAGAATACTCAAGAAACTTAGCATACATACGTTTAAAACCAAAATGGCTAGTTTCAGAAAAATACAAAACGTTGACTCATCAGGCCAGGAATACAAAGCAAACTGTCATACCAAAAAAGTCTAACGACAACGTTCCTGCGTTAATCAAAGTCACAAACAAGATATTTACTCATCCACTTTCCCTCAATAACGTTACAAGAAATAAGCCCGTTTACAAACGATCACCACAGACCGCAAGCTTCTTTTACCTAAATTCTTTTAACGTAAGGCTGAAAAAGTCGGAGAAAACGTTTCACTTCGAACTTCGTTAACCACAGAAAACACAAGTTATCATTATAAACATTAGCGACTTTCTAGCGTCTACAAAACATTGCTGTACGTTCACAACACTAGAACAATTGAACACACAATAAAGAAACACTACAACAAGTCAGACTTTCAACTCACGTTATACATAAACAACTCACAAAGTCATTACAAAATGGCGACCAAAACACAACACAAACAAGTAACAACAAAATTACCTTATGCGCTGTGTGGGTTGACCAGCAGTACCAAAAACGTGTTGCCTCACAAACGAAGGGCACAAAACGATTCACACTTGAGAAACAACTGTCTCCAAGAACATTACGTTGACGTTAAAACATAAGAAACACTCCGTTGGTTCACTTGATAACCTTCATACGTTTACATCAAAACCAAACGCTTCCTAAAACCCTCAGATCGACTGACGAGACAGGAGTCAAGCAGCGGTATTTATGGAAACAAAAACCTAACATGGAATAGTTATTCAAAAGTCAAAGGTCACCGGATTGACCAACCAACAACATTCCTAAGACAGAATCGGGTGAAACTACTATTTTACAACCAATCAGTAACCGATCACGCACTCCGTGCATGCCCAAAACTTAAAACGGTATATTTAACAGAAAGAACATCAAGGAACTAGCTGACATCACAAAGCTAAAAACACGTGAGTCACACGTATTCTAAAACTTGCAACGCAGATTCGCAGGGCTCACCTCAAAATCAAAACACGGAAAATAGCACGTGAATCTCACGGTGTTCTAGAACTAAACGACGCAGTTTGTGACGCTCCGACCAAAACCAGGTCACAACAACTGAACAAGGAGCACGTGAATTTCACGTAAAAATATTAACGCTCCACAAAACGGGTCACAACAAGGTGCCACAATAAAAACACGGTTTACTTCTTTTTACATCGTGCAATGACTTGAGCAAACGTAATTACAACAAAAGTAGGTGACTGCATGCCACATCGGCATGCACACTCCCACCGGAAATTATATTAATATAATTTACTTCAAAAACCTTTGTACAAACATATTCCTTATATCAAAAGAAGAATAACGCAGATTTAGACATTTCCAATTTACAACTCAAAATCATTGTGTTGCAAAACATTTACACAGCACTATTACGGTTCAATCATTTTCAATGTTTCAACACATCTCGTTTCAACTAAATGCCACTGGTCATTTACTCGACGGCATAAAGAAAACGCACCACTTAAAACATAAATGTCCGTTACATCATCTGGTATAAAAACAAACTGCAACAATCTACAACTGTCAAATTGGAAAAACACTCCAAAGTTCAATGTTCTTTCAGTTCGCTTACACAGCTTTGTCTTTGTGATTTTCACGATCTACTAACACAGTCATTTTGTGAATCGGTCGCTCTAATATGCGACTATCACCAGTGGGACGGCCGTGATTGTCTAGAGCCTTTGTTCCAACATGCACTTTCACTCGTCTGACCAGTCCATCAGATCCAGGCATCACCTCGATTACACGAGCCATGCACCACTCTGATCTGCACAAGTTCTGGTCATGCAAAACAACAACATCTCCCACCTGTACGTTTGCCTGGGGACGTTGCCAGACACGACGTTTCTGCAAGAGTGAAAGGTACTGGCTCTTCCATAGCAGCCAGAATTCGTCTGCCATCCGCTGGACACAGCGCCAACGTTTCCTGGCGTACAGGTCTGGATCTTCAAACACACCAGGGGGCGGAAGGATGGCACCTGACTTCATGGTGAGGACGTGGTTGGGGGTCAAAGGGCGTGGTCCATCTGCCGATTCCAATGACTCGACAGACAGTGGTCGACTGTTCACGATGGCCATCACCTCGTATAGGAACGTACGAAGTGATGAAGTAGTGAGACGCTGGCCTGATCTTCTGAGAAGACCATTCAGGATGCTGCGTACCGTTCGGATCTGACGCTCCCAAACGCCACCCATGTGACTAGCTGCAGGGGGGTTGAACTTGAACTCACATTTGCTTTCCAGCATCTTTGATGTCAGTCGTTCAGAGTCCATCTCCTTCCATGCCAGTTTGAACTCGTTGCATGCACCTACAAAGTTCGTTCCTTTGTCACACCAAATGCGTGATATGTTTCCTCGCATGGAGACAACAATGCGTAGGGCGTTGATGAAGGAATCACTTGACATGTCATCCAGGGTTTCAATGTGGATTGCCCTAGAGGCAAAATACGTCACGATCAGCCCGTACAAGATTAATGTCATGAACTTGACGCAGTCATCACGGTACCCTTGTTTTTTCTGGCGTTTCAGGCCCTTCAGATGCTTGACTGCGGCACCTCTGTTGTCGGGGAGGGACGGTTTCTCTGGTCGAAATGGTAAGGGCATCTCGTAGTGACCAGCTTCGTTGATCTTCACGTTTTCCTTCACGATCTTCGCAAACTTTACATCGTCCTGGGACATGGATCCTGAGTCACTTGCAAAGTCTCTTTCCATAACATGTAATGGGTCAGTACACGAGACTTCGTCCACCTGTACCTTGTAGACGTGAGCTACACGTTCTTCTTCCCTCGATCCTGGCTTGACGATGACGCGCATGGACGAGGCTATGCCATCAAAGGCGACGGAATGCGGTGCCTTGCCGACGATGCTCCAACCTAACTTAGTCTCTACTGCGAATGGCAGTCCTTGGACAACGTTTAGGGGCATGAGGGCTTCAGCGCAGTCGTAGCCAATGAGGAGGCCTGCTTCGCAGTCAGGGTACAAGGGGGGCAGTTTAGGAGACAGGTGTTGGAGATGTGGGTAAGCTTTGACAGTCTCTGAGGTGGGGATATGAGTGGGGTCAACGGTCAGATAAGGTCGTGAGATGGCAGAAGGGAGCCTGACAAACTCACAGGAGGTAGGAGAGCGGACACGCAATCCAGAGTACTTCCTGCCGGAGACCACAGCATTGTCCTCAGTCAGTGTGGAGACCCTGAGTGTAGTCGGCTGCGATTTGGCTTTAACTTCTTCAGCCACTGACTGCACTACAAAAGTGGCGTTGGACATAGTGTCCAGTAGTGCGTACGTCAGCACTTCTACGTTGGGGTTAGAGTCACTGGAAACGAGAACGGGAACGATCATAGACGTGAAACCGATGCTGTTTTCCTCGCTGGCCTTAAGAGCAGACACTGTAGGGGTCGACGATGACAGTGGCTCTTGAACGTCAGCAGCAGAGGTACGGTAATTGTTCTTGTGTTCACTCGCCCCTTTGTTTTCACTCATACTGTTCTGATACTTGAAATTGTCATCATGAAGACAAGTGGGATGAGCCTTCTTGCACTTCTTGCACGTCTGTTTCTGCTTACATTGACGGCTCTGGTGATCCTTGCTTCTCAGACATCCGTAGCAGATACGGTTCTTGAACAGAAAATCTCGTATCTCAACCAGAGGCTTCACTATGAGTTCCTTACATGTTCCAGCGTCATGGTCCGGAAGTTGACAGTGCAGACATGCGGTGACATCCTCTGTCAGGGTTGACAGGTTCGTTGTGAACTTTCTTGGTGTCCCCGATGCACTTGTCAAGCCGAAGACAGGGTCGTTAGAAATGTCTGCTTCGAGGGTAACGAACGACACGAGTTCATTGAACAGAGGATACCTCTTCTTTTCAACCTTGGTTCGAGCAACTGTTCTAGACCATCTGTGACTCATCCAGTCTGGGAGCTTTCCGACGATCTTCCGTAGGTATTGGGCATCATCCAGGATGCTCAGTCCACCAACTTCCTGGGCAGCAACGGAACATTGCTGCAAGAAATCGGCCAGACTTCTGAGTCCCTTGGGATCCTTGCTTTTGACTGGGGTCCATTCGTCCAGCTTGGTCCGGAAAGCTTGCGAAACGACGTATGAGTTGCCGAACCGATTTTCCAGCACTTCCATGGCTCTCTCGTAGGCATCACCTTCTCTCAGCAGAAAGAAGCCGGTCACGGCCTCCTTTGCTTGACCTCCGATGTACCGTTGCAGATACAATAACTTCTCACTGCTGGTTATGTTCTGTCTCTCGATGAGAAACGCAAACGACGATCTCCAAATTGGATATTGGAGAGGGTCACCAACAAAAATGCACGGCTCCTGCATCGGCAAACGGTTGATCATCAGAGCGTCTGATAGGGTTTTGGCGAGAGAGTCCATAGGAGTGTCCTGCTTGGCAGGAGTAGCAAGTGGACGTTGGTAGTACGCAGACGGGGGGTAGGAGACAAATGGACGATCTGCATGACATTCCTTGTCAAAGTTCATGTACGCAGGGGGCCTTGCATTTTCGTTTCCCCAAATAACTTTGGGGGTGGTCTGATGTGGGTCCAGGAATGTGGGCACGAAAGGCTCTGGTTTGGGATGTAGGTGGGTATCATAGGGGAAACAGGGTGGGGTAACTTGAAAACGTCTGTGGTCCATGCGTTGGTGACGTTCTTCTGGGAAGTAGGTGTGTCGTTCTTGCGTCTCATCACCTTCCCTTGTCTCTGGTAGGTGATAGGACCAACCTGTGTGGTCGAGATCAGGCGGGCGAGAGCCTGTGACGCTTGTCGTTGAGTGTCCAACGTTGTGCAGAGGCGGCTGACCAGTGTATGCACCGAGAGGGTGCTGCAGTGTGGTCAGCAGCGCTGTAGGCCGCATGGAGGATGTAGTTGCAGCCGTCGTGTAGTTAGGTGTGAAGGGCTCCTGATGGACGAAAGGAGCGCTCGTTCCGACGTGATGGGGGGCGTTGACATCCTCTCTACGTTGAGGTCTACACGCCTCGTAGGTGGCGTTGTTGCTAGTAGCGGCGCTTGTAGAGGCGTTGACTCCAACGACGAGGTCCACGACAGGTAACGCGTGCTGTCGTGGCTCAGTCGTTGCGGTTCCTGCGATGAAGTTGGTGACAGCAGCGTTGACAGTAGAGATGTCACGGGTGCTGGCGGCGTTGCAGACAGGAACAGACGTGACGTCCAAGGCTGGCTGGTGTGTCCCTTGATCAGCAATGACGGCAGCTTGGCAGACAGGAACAGACGCGGCGTCCAAGGCTGGCTGGTGTGTCCCTTGGTCAGCAATGACGGCAGCACCTGTCCCTATTCCTATCGCTGTTTGTTCATTGTTTAGAGGAGGGGCTACAAGACTGTACAAGGGAACGAAAGGACGAGGGTGGAACCTAGTGTTCAACAAATCAACTGACGGTAGATCAGGGAGATCCTGCTGAACGGATTCACCTTGTTCCAATACTTGTAACATAGCTTGTTGTTCTCTTAAGCTAATTTTCAATTCGGTGGACTGAATTTGTCTCAAAGCCTTTTTCTGTTTAATATCTTCAAGAGCTGCTTCAGCTGCGTCTTCGGCCTGTCTAGCTGCTGTTCTCTCAGCTTCCTTAGCCTGCCTAGCTGCGTCTTCGGCCTGCCTAGCTGCTGTTCTCTCAGCTTCTTCAATCTGCTTAGCTGCTGTTCTCTCAGCATATTGTTGTTGTAAGAGATCCAGTTCACTAAACTGAGCTTCCTTTATTGCGTCACCTTCCACTTTTATGGCCAGGGATGCAGCCTCTAGTTTAAGAGCCAATTTAGTGTCTTCAGAGCTAACACTTTTAGAGCGGAGAGACTCGGCGCGAGAAGCTACTTGGCTACCTGATCTCCTGATACCTGACTTGTGGCTAGCTGACTTGTGGATGGCTGACGTAATGCTAGCTGCTTTATGGCTGGCAGTCTTAACACTGGCTGACTTGTGGGTGGATGACCCAACGCTAGGTGTTACACTGCTATGCCTGGAAGTAGGCTTCTTAGTCACCTGCACGCTAGTCGATTGTCTGTCAAGAGCTCGATCAATGTCAAACATAATGTTCTGAACTGTTCTCTGAACATCATCCCAACTTTCCTGAATGGTTTCACCGCTACCAATACTACGAAGACCTTTCTCTATGTCACCAAGATCCTTGTACATGCTCAAAACAATTTGTTTCTGACTGGTTAACGACTCTTGATTAGGAGTTTCTTGGTTAAGCTCTGTTACTACCTCACCGATTGCTCGTTCCAAGAATGTTCGTTGTCTTGCAAAGTTTCTAGTTTTGATCTCAATCTGGTAATCTCTACCTTTTTCAGTAGGCTTAATGTCACGCCTAGGCCTTTGAGAATGTTCATCTTCATCGCCGTTAATGTCATAACCTGAAGCTTCCAATGGTTTATCTGCTGGAATCTCCTCCATTACAATGTCCGCTTATTCAAAAGCACTAAAAACCTACATAAGGTTTATCTGTTTAAAAAGTAAAATGAATCGATCTGAGGGTCGTTTGGGATAATACACAAAAGTCACAAAAAATGCGCCGGATACGGAGTAGGAAGATCTCTAACCGACAAGTTGATCTATGTCAAACTATGGTTCACTAACACAGTGACAGGTAACAATAAAGTCTTTTGCTGGTTATCAACAGCTACGTTTACGTTCATTGAGCGTCAATAACAAAAGTTCTTTACTGGGCGTCAGCAGCTAAGTTTGTTTACTTTAGCTAACGTTCTTTCACTGGGCGTCAGCAGCTAAGTTTTTTACTTTAGCTAACGTTCTTTCACTGGGCGTCAGCAGCTAAGTTTTTTACTTTAGCTAACGTTCTTTCACTGGGCGTCAGCAGCTAAGTTTTTTACTTTAGCTAACGTTCTTTCACTGGGCGTCAGCAGCTAAGTTTTTTACTGTGCGCGCCTTCGTGAGCGAGGCTGGTACTACATATTGTTCATACGAAATGACAAACACAGGTTACAAGCGATAACGCGCAAAAGTACTGGTTTATTATTTTACATCTGACACTAGGGATCAGTAATGTATATATATCGTTACAGTACCACGTATTGCGATACTACGTATTGCGATACTACTTATTGCGGTAAAAAACTTATGGACAGAAAGAAAAAGAGAAAAGAAAACAAATTATTAGACATGGCAAAAGGTATTAAAATGCATTAACAAGACACGAGAAGTAAATACAAGAAAAATAAACAATCACAAGACAGGCGAAGACAAACAGACAAGAAAGTTACAATTACCAAACACTCGTTGGTTAATCCTTCAACAACAATAAAGAGTTACGTTCTGTACGTTCAACAACAATAAAGAATTACGTTCCGTACGTTCAACAATACCATAAGCACTAAGAATACTCAAGAAACTTAGCATACATACGTTTAAAACCAAAATGGCTAGTTTCAGAAAAATACAAAACGTTGACTCATCAGGCCAGGAATACAAAGCAAACTGTCATACCAAAAAAGTCTAACGACAACGTTCCTGCGTTAATCAAAGTCACAAACAAGATATTTACTCATCCACTTTCCCTCAATAACGTTACAAGAAATAAGCCCGTTTACAAACGATCACCACAGACCGCAAGCTTCTTTTACCTAAATTCTTTTAACGTAAGGCTGAAAAAGTCGGAGAAAACGTTTCACTTCGAACTTCGTTAACCACAGAAAACACAAGTTATCATTATAAACATTAGCGACTTTCTAGCGTCTACAAAACATTGCTGTACGTTCACAACACTAGAACAATTGAACACACAATAAAGAAACACTACAACAAGTCAGACTTTCAACTCACGTTATACATAAACAACTCACAAAGTCATTACAAAATGGCGACCAAAACACAACACAAACAAGTAACAACAAAATTACCTTATGCGCTGTGTGGGTTGACCAGCAGTACCAAAAACGTGTTGCCTCACAAACGAAGGGCACAAAACGATTCACACTTGAGAAACAACTGTCTCCAAGAACATTACGTTGACGTTAAAACATAAGAAACACTCCGTTGGTTCACTTGATAACCTTCATACGTTTACATCAAAACCAAACGCTTCCTAAAACCCTCAGATCGACTGACGAGACAGGAGTCAAGCAGCGGTATTTATGGAAACAAAAACCTAACATGGAATAGTTATTCAAAAGTCAAAGGTCACCGGATTGACCAACCAACAACATTCCTAAGACAGAATCGGGTGAAACTACTATTTTACAACCAATCAGTAACCGATCACGCACTCCGTGCATGCCCAAAACTTAAAACGGTATATTTAACAGAAAGAACATCAAGGAACTAGCTGACATCACAAAGCTAAAAACACGTGAGTCACACGTATTCTAAAACTTGCAACGCAGATTCGCAGGGCTCACCTCAAAATCAAAACACGGAAAATAGCACGTGAATCTCACGGTGTTCTAGAACTAAACGACGCAGTTTGTGACGCTCCGACCAAAACCAGGTCACAACAACTGAACAAGGAGCACGTGAATTTCACGTAAAAATATTAACGCTCCACAAAACGGGTCACAACAAGGTGCCACAATAAAAACACGGTTTACTTCTTTTTACATCGTGCAATGACTTGAGCAAACGTAATTACAACAAAAGTAGGTGACTGCATGCCACATCGGCATGCACACATGGCATACAGACAGAAAGGACACATAAAGACAGAACACGGCATAAAGACAGAAAGGACACATAGAGACAGAACACGACATACAGACAGATGCAGAAAGGACACATAAAGACAGAACACGGCATACAGACAGAAAGGACACAAAGACAGAACACGGCATACAGACAGAAAGGACACATAAAGACAGAACACGGCATACAGACAGAAAGGACACATAAAAACAGAACACGGCATACAGACAGAAAGGACACATAAAAACAGAACACGGCATACAGACAGAAAGGACACATAAAAACAGAACACGGCATACAGACAGAAAGGACACATAAAGACAGAACACGGCATACAGACAGAAAGGACACAAAGACAGAACATGGCATATAGACAGAAAGGACACAAAGACAGAACACGACGTACAGACAGAAAGGACACATAAAGACAGAACACGGCATAAAGACAGAAAGGACACATAGAGACAGAACACGACATACAGACAGATGCAGAAAGGACACATAAAGACAGAACACGGCATACAGACAGAAAGGACACATAGAGACAGAACAAGGCATACAGACAGAAAGGACACATAAAGACAGAAAGGACATGGCATACAGACAGAAAGGACACATAAAGACAGAACACGGCATACAGACAGAAAGGACACATAAAGACAGAACACGGCATACAGACAGAAAGGACACATAAAAACAGAACACGGCATACAGACAGAAAGGACACATAAAGACAGAACACGGCATACAGACAGAAAGGACACAAAGACAGAACACGGCATACAGACAGAAAGGACACATAAAGACAGAACACGGCATATAGACAGAAAGGACACATAAAGACAGAACACGGCATACAGACAGAAAGGACACATGCAAATAGGACATATACAGACAGAAAGGAAATACAAATAGAACATATATACAGACAGAAAGGACAGAAAAATAGGGATTCTGTGGGGATGAGGGTAGCGGTGAGTATTTTAATTACAATGCACTCTCACTGAACGTCACGATAATTATGCACAACAGTTGTTTGTTTTTTCACAACAGCAACATACAAACCTCCAGAGGTGAGAACACTGTCAGAAATGACTATGAACAGTACGACTGTCTTTACAGGAAAAAGCAAGGAGTTGTGTCACAGATACAACTACTTTTAGCAAGCTCCCACTGTAGTCCTTGCAAGTTTGCCTTCATACAAAGACAAGCTCTTTTAATATCTCTGTCATTAAGGAAGACTCATTCACTTCGCACAGCAAATTTGATAGTATAAAATTGTGGTGTAACTATCAGCTGTAAGCTTCAACTGAGTTATTTGCAACCAGTTCTAATCTCAACTAAACAACAGATATAAAAAAGACTTGCCTTGACATAGAACCCAAGGTCAACAAAATAAATATTGATGTTCAAGCTAAGAACAGATAAAAGTATTGAGATGACAAATAAAAATAAACTCGAGGTACACCTAGCAAGCATCTACTTGATACATGCAACAAAAAAGTAAAATGCACACTCTCATGCACATACATACATACATGCATACTTGCACACACAAACACACACACATGAAAGTGAACAGATCAAATGCAGAAAATGAACAAGCATGAAAATAAAGACAAATCATGAAATATGACTTTGAAATCAAACTCACTATTTCACAATTAATCATGATTAAAGTGTATATCTTCTAAATACACATATAAAAAACATGATGATGCCCCTTAGCACAATGAAACATGGTGTTATCAAAACACATGTTTAACTGTACATGATATCATTTATAACATTATGTACATGATTCATACATAAATGTACGCAGAAACAAGAACTCTTCGAAATGTTTGTACAATACAAGTCAACAGAATGAACGCATTATATCAACAATTCACTTCTACTCATTTCTTAAATGCTAAATGTAGGTGGCAATATCATATTTTCTACAGATGCACTACAACAATAACTTCAAATCTTTTTTTAATTTTTTTGTGGGTTTTTTTGTCTCCAAGAAGAGCACTCATACATGTGTAAAATGGACATTTCTATTATATTACTCTTCACACACACACAAAATTTAAGTCAATAGAAATCTGTACAAGAAATGTTCAAGGACAATCAAAAAGAGGAACTGTCCATGAAATAAAGTGAAGGCACGCGTTTTGAACAGAATAATGAAAATGGATGGAATGCTTTAAATAGCCTACAATTCAAACAGAAATGATCAGACAAATTCAGTCTGCTGAATAATGCATAAATCTGAACCTGCTAACAAATGCAAGGAATTCATCAAACATTCTGAGTTTCGAACACTATGTTTGAGCGCACAACCATCAGAGATTAACTATCCACAAAAAGTCTTGTAATACAAATCACTGTCAACTCCACCTTGCATATTTCTGTAGTTACAGGGCCAGTGTTAGTCACGCCTAAACAAACCGTCTAAAAGAAGCATAGAGTCATGGTATATATTTGAAGAAAAAATTAAGCCAATCAAAATATTTCTGTACACATTTGTACCCACATCCAACAATAGATCTCACAATTGATTTTTTTTTTTTTTAAACTGCAATTTCTTTCCTTGTCATTTTGTCAAATTGTGGATGGCTCTAACAATGGGCTGCTTCACAAATGTGTCTATGAGTGGCCTACTTGTGATGATAATGATAGTAAAATAATTATTACTTCTACATCTGAAATGAACTAAAGTATTAAGTCTCTACAATACAGTGGTACCTCCCTATACCACCCCTCTCTTTTACGGGTCCCTCAATAATACGACCGACTTTTCTCTGACGGATTTTTTCTCCTTCTTTGTCTTAGTATTTGTCACCTCCATATTACGTCCCCCTCTCTGATACGACATACGACCGTCCAAACGTGGACTTATAACGACTTTTCCCAAAATTATCACGGGGTTGGTTTACTCTGACTTATATCTCCAGTCGAGTGAGTAAGCGATATGGACACAAACACGTGCTGAAATCCTTTCCGTGTACATCGGCTTCGGCACGCTAACGGCTGAAGCCATGGTTTTTCGTTTCTATTTCAGGTCATTACTTTATTTTGAATAGATAAAGGTCATTCGCCAGATGTCTGCTTCATTTTGCAAAGAACTGTGCAGGAACTCCTACCTTTTAAACACGCAAAGTTACAGAAACGTTATGAAAGCAATCCGATCATCGAACCAAAACCGAAAGTTGTGGTGACGTCATGTCATTTTGCGATGTACGTATGCAAAGCAAGTGTAACATTTTCGGTCTAGCTAACAATGGCGGCCAACGAACATGGGTTTTGAAATCTGGAACTGTTCTTGGTTTTCCCCGATCCGTGACCAAATGACACAATATACAACCACGCGTTCGTTTGAATCAATAAATTCTTCTCAGAATCCCGTCAGTGAAGTTTGAAGGTGAGTAGTGGAGTATGTGTCCTAAATTACTCAACTCTGTGGACAGTCCGTAGTGCAGTTGTCCCCAAGTTGAATGAGTGAGTCAAGTTTCATCGGGAAAACTGACGCTTTTGGCTACAATTTTACATCAGTTTCAACACACTGCCGCGGTTCTTATTCGTTTTGTTCCTTGCGTTTGGGACACTTTTCTTTGTTTTCAACCAAATCGTTGCTGGGTATCGTATGACTATGATTAGTAGCTGGTATCGACATCGACGTGCATGTTTTGGGACCGCATGCTTTCGTTCGACCTCAGTTTGTTTATTTCAAACCTTAACCCACGAGTAGTTACGGGGCTTGATTAAACAAGCAAGAAAAGTGTGTGGGTAATTAATTGAATTAGAAAACAGGTTACCATAATCGTTTAAGGAAAGAATAACATTACTTTGTGGGCGGAATCAATCAAAACGCCAATGTCATTCCGGATCATTGACGGACCCGGACATAACAAAACCATCCTCCATAATACGACCCCTCCATAATATGACCGAATTTCGGTTACATTTTCAAAGTCGTTATAGAGAGGTACCACTGTACACTGAATCTTACTTTTATAAAACGGTTGTTTTAAAAGGTAAAATACATTCAAAAGTCATAGAACTCATCAAACAATTCAAACAAAATATCAACTTTCCATTACAGTCAAGAAAAATTCTGCTTTCAAACAGAGAGGAACATATAGCCTCCCAACAAACCACTTATGATCAATCACAACTTTACCGATTCATGTCAATGTCAAAATTAGCCTTGATTGTTTTTGCCTGCAAAACATCAGTCATGATTTTCACAAACAAGTCAACAGTGTTCTACACAATTCCAACAAGTGAGAGCTGTACACAACATAGCCACCAAGTTTTTATGGACAGTTAGGTTGTCTTCAACTTTAGCGTTGTCAATTGAAAGCTGAAAAGCCAGTGCCATAACTGAATTATATCTGATAGAACATCTTTCTTTCTTTCTTTATTTGGTGTTTAACGTCGTTTTCAACCACGAAGGTTATATCGCGACGGGGAAAGGGGGAGGGGGGATGGGATAGAGCCACTTGTTCACAAAAGCACTAATAAAAAAATTGCTCCAGGGGCTTGCAACGTAGTACAATATATTACCTTACTGGGAGAATGCAAGTTTCCAGTACAAAGGACTTAACATTTCTTACATACTGCTTGACTAAAATCTTTACAAATGTGACGAATGGAATTCGTGTATCGACTCCCTCTCTCATATTAATCGAGACTTCACTAGTTGCGTACACAAAACGAGGTTAAATGACCGAGACTACGTCATGACGACACTGGATACATATGACGTCAACGCTCGCGCCATTAGTCCAAAACTAGTGCAGCGTACAAGACAAGAATTTGTTTATCTTCATGGAAAGAAATTTAAAGAAGAGAGCAAAAGGAAACAGCGTGCACTGGTATATTAATTCGTGAATATGAACTGTACATATATTCAGTTGAGGTTGCTAGGATGCAATGCTCTGACCGTTTCATTGACTCCAAGATGGCAGCAATCAACGAAGCCACGTAGATTGCACTAGCATATGTTTCACCTTCCGTGGACGGATTTCCACATTTTTGCGATCTCCAAAGGTCCACTAACCGAAGGTAAAACACGCTAATACATTTTAACATTATTGATTCACAGGAAAACACAGGTATTGTTCATTTTCCATGTGTTTGTGTCAGTCTGTGAACTCTTGTTTCTGTGTTTGTTTTAGAGAAACAAATTGAATGATATCGATGGAAATCATACTTGATAATAACAGATATTGCACGTGTGTGTTGCAGAAGGTGCAAGTGTACAGGGGTGTACAATGCTTGTGTAAATGATGTCGTGTGAACACTGTGGGAAGGGCAACGTCAGCGGTAACCACGGAAGGAACCACCAACGTCCCCAAGTGTCACCCAGATCGAGTTTATCATGATGAGTAGACTACTTTATATTTTGTGAACATTAACACACCATCACGTCTTCATTTGTGTAAACCGAAATACATTTTCAACGAGAAGAAGAAGTACGATCCGCGCTTCGATATCAAACGTCTACGCAACAAGAAGAAGAAAGACAATGTTGTTACGTGTGTGTGAAATCACACCAGCGAAATCATAATCTATAAAACTTTCATTTGAAGATTCTAAGAGAAAGGGATTGATGTCTGCAAGAATGATCACGTGCATGTTTTTGAAAGTACAGAATTATTAAATTTCTTATTACTTCTTTGCACTTGTCTCTGTTAAACACTGATCAGCCCTAGAACGAGAAGCAGACGTCACAATGGGGGCTCGAGTCACGGGATATTGAATCAACGTTTTACTTTCAATCCAGCCGTTCCAAATTTTTCTCGTTTCAAAATTGCTGTAGGTTTCCTGCATGTCGATTTGTATTGTATATATGTTCGTACTTCATCGCCATCGTCTCATCATATAATTTTATTTATTTACCTTTAGTTATATTACTTATCACAGATCTATAACTCAACGTGTGCCCTATCACACGGTAAAATAAAAACTGGAAGTGTTGTCAGCTGAAACGACACGTTAAAAAATCAATATTTAGCGAGACCACTTTTGATTTGTTAGCTCCCAATTTTATTTGTGGTGTTCCAATTCATCAGTGTGATAGTATTCTTGCACGTACTATCGGAACCATCATTCCCCTTAGTTTGTTCTAAATTACGCGGGAGGTTGGTGGGAGTCAGGTACCTAAGAGGTAAGGATTTAATACCTGTATTTCCCTGTGAAGCCCTATATAATCGACTTGTGGATATCAGTCGTATTTACTTGATGTAGAAGTGGCTGTAAATTAATCTACACAGTAAATGATGCGAATTGACAGTTGAGTTGATACATCGTGTATATTCAACGTTCGATCGAGTGAAAGATCGATCTTTTCGCCAGAAAGAGTCAAATAAAGTTTACAGTGTAAGTTCTCGTTGGTAGATAAAAGTAAACTGACTCACGATAGAACGTGGAAACATAACTCTTTGGGTGGTTGTGTGGAAACGTAACGTAACATACGTTGAAGAATTATTTCAAAGTACAGTAGAAGTAGAGCTAAACTAGGACTTGCATTTTGTGCACGAAGGCGCCGCCCGACTGTTTCTTTTTGTAATTTGATCCGAAATTTAGTAGCTCGACGGTGTTTGAGCAACATACATTTTGTACGTTTTGGAATAATACGCGAGGTGACTTATGAGTGACGACAGTTCCCCAGCTCATAATTTTAGAAAGTCCACCATCGCAGCCCAGTTGGCACGGAAACAGCCGGCCGACAAATCTCTCCCCATAGTGACCACAGATAAGAAGGGAAGAAAAACCCTTACTGTCGGTAACGATCGGGAAGAGGTGATAGACTCGTTACCAATTCCTGCTGACGAAGAAGAGAGTGTTCATCTCTCTCTTCAAGTTGACAGCAACCGTAACGACGAAGAGGTTGATCCACAGGCGTGCACGGACGTGTCACCTGTAAATATGTCTCAGTCCACAAGTGTAGATCCGCTAGAGTTGACTAGACAGCTATTGGCCGAAGGACAGTTGTTGGGGTTAGAAGGAGCCGAGTTGCGTGCATTTGTTCTTAATCAGAAGCAACAAACTCTTGATCGCGAAGAACGTGATGCTGAACGGCTAGAACGTGACGCTGAACGACAATTCCAACTGGAACAGTTGAAAATCCAGAACGCCAACCAAGAGGGCAACAGGAACAACAACTCGCCAGGACGTATTCGCGAAGATGATGGTTTCAAACCCAAGATTCCTTTTCTAGACGACCGTGATGACATCGAGAGCTGGTTCCATCAGTTCGAGCATTATGCTCGAGACTGTAACCTGAGTGATGCAGCAAAAGCTTCACGTGTAGTGTACTTTCTGAAGGGTAAGGCGAGAGTCATCTTCTCAAAGCTGAACGAGGAAGACGCTAATGACTACGACACTCTCAAACACGCTTTGTATGAGGGCTTCCAACTCACTAGCGAAGATTATAGAAAGAAGTTTCGCCAAACCAAGAAAAGCGCCACTGACACGTATAAAGAGCACATCACGAAGCTAGAACGGTATCTAGACAAATGGGTGGAATTAGCAGAATGCGACCAAGATGTAAAAGATCTCAAAGATTTGTTGGTCCGTGAGCAGGTGTTGGACACCCTTCCTCCTGACCTCGCCGTTCACATTAGGGATAGAGACCCTAAGAGCGCCAAAGAGATTGGGATGATAGCCAACACATATCAACAATCTAGATCGAACGTCAAAACTTCATCAACGTACGTCAAGCCTGAAAAACGTCGTTCTCCCCAAGAAGAAACAAGAATAGCTGCTCCATCAACAAAACCCGCAAATCAAACTCTAAAGGCAAAGTTGAGTGACGCCGAGAGAGAGAAACTGCGAGCATCTGGATGTTGTTTCATTTGTAAATTGCAAGGGCATGTCTCTCGTTTCTGTCCAAACAAGAGAGACACAGCAGGTGCAGTTTCATCGAAGAAAGATACACTTGAGACACCGATCCTCTTAGAAAAACTTTGCGGAAATTGCAAGGAAAAGAAATGTGCCGAAGTGGTACCAGTGAAGCTGAATGGAACAATTGTCAACGCTTTGAGAGACACTGGATGTACTGGTATCATTGTCAGCAAGAAGTTTGTGCCAAAGGAGGCATATTCAGCGAAAATGAAGGAGACTACTCTGGCAGAGAAAGACTCCAAGAAGATGTACCACACCGCCGTGGTGCACATCGATTCACCCTACTTTGACTCCGAGACAGAAGTAACGGTGATGGACGACCCAATTTACCCTGTCCTCATAGGTAAATGGTATGGACTAGGTAAAGAGAAGAAATTGACTCCCACATATCCTGTTCGAGACCCAGCATGGTACCCTGGGACAGCAGCTGCTGTTACCACGAGAGCACAAGCGACAGAGGACGCCCAGAAACCAAGCTGCAGCCACAAACAGGGAGTCAAGGAAGAAGAAAGACTGTATTCGCCAGCTGATCTGAAGAGAGAACAGGCAAGTGACCCTTCGTTGAAGACCATCAGGCAATTTGCCAACTCTCCAGAAGGGATCAATGGGATACGGTATTCATACAAGAAAGAAATCCTGTATAGAACAACGAAAGATCGCCACGGAAACGACCGTTCACTAGTAATCGTTCCGAAGAAACTCAGAAACAAAGTTCTTTCATTTGGTCACGATCACCCCATGGCAGGACACTTAGGTCAAAGAAAAACATCTGACAGAATTAGAGCAGAATTCTGGTGGCCAGGGTGTGCAGGAGACATTCGTAGGTATTGCTTGTCCTGTGACACATGCCAAAGAACTGCACCGAAAAGTCAGACGAAGAAAGTCCCTCTGGGAAGGATGCCACCCATCAGTTCAGTTTTCAAGAGAGTTGCGGTGGATATCATCGGCCCGGTCAAACCTATGTCGGAGAGCAAGAAACAATACATCTTGGTATCTGTTGACTACGCTACCCGATACCCCGAAGCCGTAGCCCTGAAAAACATCCAAGCAGACACCGTAGCTGAAGCTCTCTGGGAGATGTGGACTAGATTGGGAATCCCAGATGAAGTGATAACGGACCAAGGCACACAGTTCACCAGCCACCTGATGAAAGAAGTGAACGACTTTCTCAGCATCAAACACCATATGACTGCACCGTTTCACCCTCAAGCGAATGGTTTGGTCGAAAGGTTCAACTCCACACTGAAGAGCATGCTGAAAAAGTTAGCGATCGATCAACCGAGGGAATGGGACACGTTTATCCCCGCCCTCCTGTTCGCATACAGAGAAGCCCCACAAGAAAGCATGGGATTTTCGCCGTTTGAGCTGCTGTATGGGAGATCTGTCAAAGGACCCATGCAAGTGCTGCGCCAAACATGGACCGAAGAAGAAATCTCAGGGGAGCAGAAGACTACAGCGGAATATGTAGTCAACCTCAGGAACAGAATAGAAGAAACGTGCAACGTGGCACGTGAGAACCTGAAGAAAGCGGCCAGCAAGCAAGCCCATTTCTTCAACAAGAAAACGAAACCAAGGACGCTAGAAGTCGGAAAACGGGTTCTACTTCTACGCCCTGTGAAGAACAACAAGCTGGAACTTACATGGTCAGGTCCCTACAAGGTTGTGGAAAAGTTGAACGAATTCGACTACAAGATCCAAGTTGGCAGAAGAACACGGATCTACCACATCAACCTCATCAAGGAGTACCAAGAACGGGAATTGAGTTCCGCCACTCCCAATCCCAGTTCATCTGCCCAAGCGAGTGTTCCTGCTTCAAACGAAGAAGAAAGTGATGAAGAAGACGGAGGAGAAGAGGTCGTGGCTGTTGTCATGGAAGAGGACAACACGATGGACGATGACATTTTCAAGTATGACACTCAGAAGATGTTACCCCTCCTAGAAACTCAAAGAACCGAAAATGTGAAGAACATCCATTTCGACGAGAAATTGGACGAGGCAAAGGTCAAGGAGGCGAAGATGATCTGTGAAGAATTTGAAGAGTTCCTAACAGATGTTCCAAAGACGACGAACCTGGAAAAATGTTCCATTGAAGTGACAGAGAAGAAACCAGTCTTTGTGAAACCCAGACCCATACCTCACGCCATGGTAGAAACTGTCGAAAAGGAAATTGAAGAAATGCTGAAGTTGCATGTCATCGAACCTGCAAACTCTCCATACAACTCTCCCATCGTCCTGATAAAGAAGAAGGACGGAAAGTACCGTTTCTGTTCTGATCTGAGAGCTCTGAACAACGTGGTAGTGTTCGACGCTGAACCCATCACCGATGTCGACCATCTGTTTCAAAGTTTGGGAAAAGCAAAATACTTTTCAAAGCTAGACTTGACGAAAGGATATTGGGCGATCCCAATAGAGGAGGAGGATAGAGACAAGACGGCATTCACAACTTCAGCGGGCCAATTTCGTTGGGCCAACATGCCATTTGGATTGAAAACAGCGACGGGGGTGTTTAACCGCATGATGAGGAAGCTACTCAATCCAATCAGAAGAAAAGACGTCCACCACTTCATGGACGACGTGCTTATAGCAACTGAAACCTGGGAAGAGCACATGTCAGCTCTGAAGGCAGTACTACAGAGGCTACAAGAAGCCAATTTGGCAGCAAAACCCTCCAAGTGCTACATAGGCTACACAGAGTTGCCGTACCTCGGACACGAAGTGGGAGGTGGAAAAAGGTGGCCAGAAAGCGACAAGATCAAGAAGATTCAGGACGCTCTCCCACCCACCACGAAGAAGGAACTACGGTCGTTCCTAGGACTCTGCAACTTCTACAGGTCCTACATCGAATCATACGCGAACATAGCTGTTCCGTTAACCGACCTGACAAAGAAGTTCAACCCAGACAAGCTTGTCTGGAACGACGAAGCGAAAAGGAGTTTTGAGACACTCAAGGAGAAAATCTCACAGAAACCTGTGCTGTGTATGCCAGACCACAGCAAACCTTTCGTGCTAAGGACGGACGCCTCCGACAAAGGAATGGGTGCTGTTCTCATGCAAGAGCACGAAGAGACTCTACGACCTGTTGCGTACCAAAGCAAGAAGTTCAACGGAGCAGAAAGTAGGTACGCCACCGTAGAAAAAGAATGCCTAGCTACAGTTTGGGGAGTGGGAAAGTTCGAACGGTATCTGTACGGGAAACACTTCACCATTGAGACAGACCATCGCCCACTCAAACATCTCCAACGACAACCGAACAACCCTCGTCTGATGAGATGGGCCCTCCAACTGCAGCCATACGAGTTCACCGTACGTGTTATCCCCGGGAAGGACAACCACGGTGCAGATTATATGAGCAGAGCGTCGTACGATGAATAATTATCTACTTGGGATAGGATAATTATCTTGATCCATGGGGTTATGTGACGAATGGAATTCGTGTATCGACTCCCTCTCTCATATTAATCGAGACTTCACTAGTTGCGTACACAAAACGAGGTTAAATGACCGAGACTACGTCATGACGACACTGGATACATATGACGTCAACGCTCGCGCCATTAGTCCAAAACTAGTGCAGCGTACAAGACAAGAATTTGTTTATCTTCATGGAAAGAAATTTAAAGAAGAGAGCAAAAGGAAACAGCGTGCACTGGTATATTAATTCGTGAATATGAACTGTACATATATTCAGTTGAGGTTGCTAGGATGCAATGCTCTGACCGTTTCATTGACTCCAAGATGGCAGCAATCAACGAAGCCACGTAGATTGCACTAGCATATGTTTCACCTTCCGTGGACGGATTTCCACATTTTTGCGATCTCCAAAGGTCCACTAACCGAAGGTAAAACACGCTAATACATTTTAACATTATTGATTCACAGGAAAACACAGGTATTGTTCATTTTCCATGTGTTTGTGTCAGTCTGTGAACTCTTGTTTCTGTGTTTGTTTTAGAGAAACAAATTGAATGATATCGATGGAAATCATACTTGATAATAACAGATATTGCACGTGTGTGTTGCAGAAGGTGCAAGTGTACAGGGGTGTACAATGCTTGTGTAAATGATGTCGTGTGAACACTGTGGGAAGGGCAACGTCAGCGGTAACCACGGAAGGAACCACCAACGTCCCCAAGTGTCACCCAGATCGAGTTTATCATGATGAGTAGACTACTTTATATTTTGTGAACATTAACACACCATCACGTCTTCATTTGTGTAAACCGAAATACATTTTCAACGAGAAGAAGAAGTACGATCCGCGCTTCGATATCAAACGTCTACGCAACAAGAAGAAGAAAGACAATGTTGTTACGTGTGTGTGAAATCACATCAGCGAAATCATAATCTATAAAACTTTCATTTGAAGATTCTAAGAGAAAGGGATTGATGTCTGCAAGAATGATCACGTGCATGTTTTTGAAAGTACAGAATTATTAAATTTCTTATTACTTCTTTGCACTTGTCTCTGTTAAACACTGATCAGCCCTAGAACGAGAAGCAGACGTCACAACAAACATTGACCATATTCTATACAAGAAACACTTAACAAGGGTAAAAAGGAGAAACAGAATCCGTTAGTCGCCTCTTATGGAGAGCATCGGGTAAATTCTTCCCCCTAACCCGCGGGGGGAATCTGATAGAACACCCTTTTATCGTTGCCAAACATCACTCCAGGCAGGTTTCATGGTATTAGGCCATTTTGATAGTCTCAGATTTGCTTAGTCTTTTAAATCCATATCTGTGAGAATCTGCTGTATTTGTTGTATTAACATGCAAACTAGTTGTTGTTTAAATACTTTTTTGAAAATAAAAGTTGAAATTTTTGATAATGTGTTTATTTATGTGCGTGTGAATGGTGGCGATCGTCAAAATACGGACGGATGAATTTACTTTTGCCACAGCATCACTAAACAAAGAACTAAATTCCAACACACACATGCACAAGTATCAATGCTGTGGTGGTTGAGAGTGCCAGAACACATTGAAATGATTGTTTTTCAACAACAATCGATATCCATAACACAAATTCTAACTTATACTAGCTCCGCAAAAAAAATGTATGGGGATTCAGATCTGTCCGTCCGCATAGCGATATCAAGAGCATCGAAACTAATTGTGATTTCACAGGACAAAAACACAAGTTTACCTAATTTTGTATACTGTAAATACAAGTTTGTGCACCCTTGAAGTGAGTTATAATGTTGCCGAGGTCAATTTGCCCTTGATCGACGCACGGTGACCCGAATTTCAAAGTTGCGATCCAGTCCGTCTAAACAATGTAGCGATCGCCACATTTTTCTTTTCATTCAAAAACTAACCGTTTGGGGAGGAAGTGACCTCACGTTGTTTTACGTTGACGCTCGCGCTCGACAGAAAAAGACCGCAACAGTTTTTCAGTTAAAAAAATCGCAAAGTAATTACATTTTCTGAGGTTTTCTAGTGTCCGTCTAGTAACAATCGCCACTCTAGCGATCGCCACTGAGTGTTGAAGTCACATTTAACTCCATTTTCGACTGTTTTAAGAAACTATTTTGACGCTCAATCGTCACGTTTCAGTGTCGAAACACGTACTGTGCATTTGCAATCAGCCGGTGTGTCCAAACTGAAATGCGAGTGATGCCTCGATTTGTGGCGATCGCTCACGTGGTTGACGGACAGAAATACCTTCTTAGGGGGTAGGGGAACAGTTACTCCTCCATACAATAATGGTGTTTACAAATGATTGCAAACTTGTCTCTTTATAAACTGTTCAGACATGTCTTCTCTTCAATAATTTTCAGTTTTGCTCGGTTTGTTAATCAGGAGCACCCTGCAGTAAATGTTTCATCTGTGACAATGCTCGAAATGTTGACGTAATTCCAATGCCCATATCCTTCTCTTGTTACCTCATCTAGCCAAAACCATTGAAGATAGAAAGACATTTATTGAACAAACTAGATGCACAACACCAGTCTTAACACGTTTTGTTCTTACATGTATATGAAAATATTGATGGCCATGGAATGGTTTGAAAAAAAAGACGGTTTTTTCCTTCAAAACGGTCTAGGTCTGCCGGAAGTCGTATTTTTTCAAACCATTCATTTGAGGATCAATATTTTGATATACATACAAGAACAAAACTTGTTAAGAATGATGTGTTGCATATTTTTTGTTCAATAAATGTCTTTCTATCTTCAACGGTTTTGGCTATATGAGCTATATGCATGCATAGGATGACCGTATTGCTTTTTTTGCGTTTTCAGGGTATGCCGCTTTGCGCCTGGTTTTTAGATATAAATAAGGACCAGGACTATAAAAAAAATTACTGTTTTTAGTTGTAACAAACTCACTTTGTTGGAAAAACATGTCCTTTGAATTGTGTGCCAACATTTATTTTGTAGAATTTGAGTGTATAAATAGTAAATTGCTGAACACAATACTGTGAAACCTGCCTCCACTGACATTCAATGACTGATTGAGCTCCAATACTGTGCATAATTTGGTCATTTGTGTCGTTGATTAATGAAAAAGCACGCTTGCGGACATCATTTTTAGCTTGCTTTACCTATTACTTTTGTTTTCAAAATGGTTGCGCTGATGTTTTCCTTCTAAACCGCATGCAAACTAAACTAATCTTTTCAGTTCATACCGCAACTTCAATGGCAGTTAAAATGACTTTTAATGCTGTTAAGGAGCAAGTTCCGCAAATTGAGAGGCATACACTGCATCAGACGAACTTCTTTTAACTTACAACGCTGAAGTTGAAGATTACCAACAGTTATTTACAATCATCAGAACGGGACAGAAAGGGACAATCCTCAAAGACCAGGATGGAGACAGAAGTGGAAACAAGTTTTGTTCTTTGTTTTAAACAAAAAATCAAAGGAAAATTCAGTCATTCACAGGTATTTTTCACTGGTGCAAAAGAAGAAATCAAATGTAAAGATTTGATTGTTAAACCGGTGAAACAAAGACAAAAGCAAAAAGATGATAATTTTTTGCAGTTCAGTTTCATTTCAAGAAAAAGTTAATCAGATGCAATAATCTATCACAAATGCAACAACTGAACATTTTTCATTTGGTTTATTCTTAATGAATAAAAGAGGCCATTTTGTATGTGACATGCACAGTCTAAACTGTCAAAATGTCATTTGTTTAGACAAAAGAGTTTATATGAATGTCGGATTGTTTTTAAATTAGCTACCACAAGTTTCAGAACATTTGATCAAAGACATTTTCCACAAAAACAATGAGAAACAAGAAGAGCAAACGCTCGATCGAGTCACTTTCGCAGTTCTGAATATTATATGAGGCATCAGATGGACAGGAAGAAATTGCTATTCACAACACAATACAGATGTAAATAATTTGATGTAAAGAATAATCCTATAAAGTTTGAATCAAATCCGATGAATAGTTTCAGAGATATGATATTTCAATTTTTTTCCTTCAAGACATACCTGTGACCTTGAAAAAGGTCAAAGGTCACCAAAGCAGACGTCAAAGTGTAGAGGTCACTGGGAGTCACGTTCACATAAAATTTGAGCCCGGTCACTTTTATAGTTTCCGAGAAAAGCCCAACGTTAAGTTGTGTGTTGCCGAACAGAAAAGGCTAGTTATCTCCCTTGTTTTTCTGATAACGTTCGTAAAAGGCTACAGATGTAAATACTTTGATGTAAAGAATAATCCTACAAAGTTTCAATCACATCCGATGAACTTTGTCAAAGATATAAAATGTCTAATTTTTCCTTTGACGCTGACCTGTGACCTTGAAAAAGGTCAAAGGTCAACGAAACCATCGTTAAAGTGTAGAGGTCATTGGAGGTCACGACTAAACAAAATATGAGCCGGATCGCTTTGATAGTTTCCGAGAAAAGTCCAACGTTAAGGTGGTGTCTACGGACGGCCGGCCGGCCGGACGGCCGGCCGGACAGACTAACACTGACCGATTACATAGAGTCACTTTTTCTCAAGTGACTCAAAAACTCAACAGAAAAAAAATATGTTTATGCTTTATGACTTTAGGGTCATCTAAAGTGTATCATCTTTATCAATGAAAATTTTTCAACAAGAATGTGAAAGAAAAAACATTTGTATAGTGAGAACAGCACATCATATTTAAATTTAGAATGCATAATTAGATACCAATGTGATCGGCAAAGTAACTTACAACTGTACAAAAGATATGCTTTAGTCATACATGACTTTAAGATTTATATAGCTGCTTTTGGGTTCACTTGAATTTTTCTGTACAAAAGATAAAAGATTTAAAAGAATAATAAGTTAGTCTATATTTAGCTGCTTTCACTTGTTAGAACCAAACCACAGATATGAATTGACAATAGACGATGTTCTGAAAAATACTCTGTCGGGTGAATGCTCTTGGAAACATTGAGGTACCACTTGGCACGTGCTACTATCGGCCAATCACTAGCAAGGAGTGCGTCTTCAGGTGTGGTCCTTGTCCAAGTGTGGAGACAGGTAGTGATTGGCCTGTAGTGTCACGCAGGAAAGCTTGCCTCAATGTTTCCAAGAGTATTCACTTTTTCACAATCCATACAAATCCGGCAGAGTTATTTCAAGAATTCGTCCATTAAAGGTGCCTTCCTTTTCATGTAAACAATGGTCTACCATATATAAAGACACACAAAACTGTTCACTAGGGAAGGAAGTTAAAGGTACCATTTAATTCAAAATGAATACTTATCCCTTGCAGATGCTTGCATGTGGCCAATGTGCACCATATAAAAGGCATAACATTTTACTTCATTTTCAGAATTGGACAGAATTTTACATATTATTTAACAAACCTTCTATACATCTGTGATAAAAACATAGCAATTCAGGCAGAGAAAGAATGAATAAAATATTCAAACAATTTCTAATAGCATTACACATTTTGGACTTGACATTTTCAAAGATTTTTGAGCATATGTTTACACAGGCAAATCAGAAAAGAACTTCAACAACAAAAGTACTGGTTCAAAAAGATGTAAACTTGTACCATTATTGTATATGGTTCATATGCATACAAAATGAAAACAGAAAAAAAAATGGGACAGATTTCTATCAGAGACAACAAACCGGGGTAAAATATGTTCAATTAGTAAAGTTCAATAAACTGCCAAAAATACAAAATATCTGCATATGCATAACAGTATCATATACATTTTTCTGTACAACTGTGCATAAACTCATCATGCAAATGAAATGTAAAGTAAGGCCAGGACGGGCAAGCAAAGAACAGTATATGTCTTTTCGACAACGCAAGGATTCTGGCAAAAGATGCTGTAATTCCAACCAATGAAGAAACAACGGCAAAAGAAGAATTCCTCCCGGGATGTGTAGCAAGTAAAGGCAATGAAACGTTAGATGCAACCGATGAAGTGAAGTGAAGCCAAACAAAACACACACACACACAAGAAAGAGGTGTGTTGTGTAGCGAATGAGATGGATCAGAGTACCTTCCACGTGGACAATCACTTGTAAAGGTGAACCCCCCTTTCAAGGCTTTCCAATTTAAGACTCCCTCTCTTTTAGACCGTTTTCTCAGATTTTCTGTTCATAGCCACAGTAAATTTACCACCTCTTTTTAAAGACTTGATTTTTTTCTGATTTTTGGAGGTCTTAAATGTGTGTGTGTGTAGGGGGGGGTCCCGACAGATCTGTGCAGGCTATTAAATGTGTGTGTGTGTGTGGGGGGGGGGCCCGACAGATCTGTGCAGGCTATTAAATGGGATAAGAACTTCCTTTCACTTGGACACATACCGCAAATCAGCAGGGAGGCTATCTCCTGTGCGGAGGACAATTTTGGTTGAACTGATTTCCCAGATTGACATGGATATTTCAGTTACAAAGTTAATTCACAAAGAAATTCCTACTTTGCACAGACAGATGTGCGAGTCAAAGAATGCTCTTAGCACATGAAAGTGACTGCAGGGTTCTGTGGTGTACCCAGGAAAGAAACCATTGTTGATCAAGAACACAGAACAAACAGCCTATACAATCAGAACAGAACATGTTACAGACACATGCCATGATGCTGCAAAAAGAACTGGTCCTAGTGCCTACCTCTGCAATTATATGTCAAGTTATAAAATCATTGCTAATATAGACTATTTCAACTTTTTCACACAAATCCATGAACGACTGAGCAAACCCATCCCTAGCAAAAAAAACTTTCTAAATTTCCATTTAACTGTTTACAAAAAGAAATTTGTGAAGAAAATCTACTGGGCTGGCTTTAAACGTGCATGTATCAACTAGTGTCTACATACCTTCATGAGCTTAAAGAGCGAAGACCTGGATAAAGAATGCGTTCCTAGCAATAATGGGGACAAATTCAATTTAACAAATAATACACATGTATTGATAAAATGTTGAGCTTGATGAGTTTTCACACACACATTTTTCAGTTTGAAAGTCTACAGTATTTTCCAAACAGTAACAAATGCACAGGCAAGTTTAAAAATTCAAAGATAGTGATTTCACATTGATCTAAATATGCAAGAGAATAATCCAAGTTTCTTGTCATATTTTCAAATAGGATTAAACAATGAACGAATCAATAGTCAATTAAAGAAAATGTTTCATTTAGAAAAAGTAGCTGCAATGAGAAGTGAATAGTGAAAGGCAAGGTTTCCAAAATAGTCAAGAAATTTGAAATTTTAGTTTAAAACTTGCGTGCAAATGCAAGAAAGTGATGAAAAAGTTTTAATACATTTCAGAAGAAAATGATGAGGTAGATAAAAGTAAAATCATAAACCCAAGGAAATGGAGAGTAAACGTTTTTTCTGCATTTGATTCTTTTCCTCAAATATATGAAATGATATGAATAGATCTTCTTCTTCTTCTTCAGCGTTCGACGATAATATGAATAGATCAAACAAATGCATAGTGTAAAGAAAATAGAAGAAGAAAAAAAGAATATTTGTAAAAGTAATAAGACATTTTAAAGTTTAATAATTAAAAAACAGGTAATTTAGAATCAAACATTCAACAGAACATTAGTAGGGATCAGCGCTTTCAAACTGTGAATCACGGATAATGTATGCTGTACATTTATGTATAACGTCAACGTTTCTCCTTTCAATGCAAAGTGCCAATCGATGTTTTCTGTTTTTGCGTGACAATTTGACAGGAAAAGATTAGCCCAGACTGCATGACCGTCCCAACATGGTCCAGAGAAAGTCAGCACGCTCACCTATAATTTACAGTCATAAGACAAACATTTCAAAGGGTTCCGTTCTCATTTATCCAACACTCTACAAGTCTCGGTGGTTGTAAAAGGCTCAACATGCTTTTAAAGGCAGTCAGTCCCTCCTGCATAAACAATTCACCATTTCGAATGTGGCCAGTGTTGTACACAGGATAAGACCATCTCTTCACTTGGACACATACCAATAATCAACATCCTGACTGCCTCCTGTGCAGAGTGGAATATTGTTACTGAATTAATGTTTTAATTGACACTTCCATCAATCTGCAAACTTAGTTCATAACAAAATTCCAACTCTGCAGAGGAAGCAGTCACATGCTGATTTTGGTGAGTGGCCAAGTGACGGACTTAACCCGTGTACAAGCCTGGCCAGATCTGAAACAGTTAGCTGAATTGTTTTCTTGGGAAGGAATGTGCCTTTAAAACAACCATTATTGTGATGAGGGGAAAGAGGGACAGGATACAGAAAAGAGGGACAGGATACAGGAAAGAGGGACAGGATACAGGAAAGAGGGACAGGATACAGGAAAGAGGGACAGGATACAGGAAAGAGGGACAGGATACAGGAAAGAGGGACAGGATACAGGAAAGAGGGACAGGATACAGAAAAGAGCGTTCTCACAGACTGTAAGACCGCGGCTGGAACTGGGTGTTGAGTGAAAACACCCTCAAGCACAAAGTGGCGTTACACAGTAAACACACCCACTAACAGCAAGTTACTGTCACATCCTGTACAATTTCTATCAAATCCAGAATAGATAGACTGCTCATGTTCCAAAGTCAAGAATAAAAATACAAGAAAGGTATGGTATTGGACCGTTTGATAACAGACAAAATGAAACGTTCACGTGTTTGTGCGTTCGCTTCAAAGACCACAATGTTGACGTACTGGTGAATACATGTACTTCGCTTATATGATTAAACGTCCCAATAGCTAACCGTCTTTGTTTGCATTTTTCTCATTTCCAAGAAGTCGGTACTACAGCCAAATTGCAAAGAACACACCCTGTACATATTTTACGACGATAGTTACAGAGCTAAAAAAATGGCAAGAACTTGAATAATCTGTACACACCACCTGCCCACATCCTTTTTCCCATCACACCTTTCTGATTAAAGCGGCTCGACACCAACAAAACTTAAAACGCAAATCACGGCTCAATCACAACCACCGCTCATTCACAATCTGCAAACATCACATCATGAATTAATATCAATCACAACTGCAACTCCTTCACAATCACGGCATCAAAACAATCAAACATTTTCCTCCATTTTTTCTCGACAGTATCGTCTGAGTATTTCTTGCTTCCCTTTGAACTATGAACGCCTCAAATATAATTGCTCATGTGATATTCCCCCATAACCATCTCTCTGTTCACTCACATGACATTGTATCAATGCAAAATAGGAAGTCATATCTGTCCTCATTATTTGTCTACAAACATTTTAAGGTTTCACAACAATTAATTTGGCGTTTTAAGCGCATGATATTTTCTGTCTGATCATATTTACTCTGGCTTAGTGTGATGTAATCAATATAACTAACCCTGACTTTGATTCGTGTCACTGAACCAGTGTTGATTCCGCTGAGCAAGCAAACAATCTTATCTCCCTTTGCTCCCTTCTTCGTTGTTGACAAATCTAACAGAAAATAAAGTAGGACAAAATGCTTAGTGGAAGAACACTTCTGCGCAAACAACACAAGCATGCTTTGTGGTGAATACTTGCGTGGTTGAGTATGTGGAGTTTAACATCAGTGACACATAAATTTACCCAATAAGTCATAATGTTATCCATGCCAAAAGCATGTTTTTCGATGATCTGAACTAACAAAGCTCCCAAGTTTTACCCCTTTTTTTGCACATTGCCCAAATTGTGATTATTGTGCTGCATTTTCATGAATCAACCATCAATGACTTTTGTGCTGCATTTTCAAGAATCAAACGTGGACGATTTTTGTTCAGTAATGTTTTCCCAGCGGTTTTCTTTCACATAATATAAAATGTTTTCTAAAATTGACAATGCTTAACGTGGTGGGAAAGGATGATGAATACAATACACATGGAACACAGCTGAATATCCGCCATGAAAACCCCAGTTACACTTTGAGAACAAACACTGGACTTGTGTCAATAGAACTATTTCTCAAATTACACTTAGCTTTCAATTAAGTGCTGTTCCACAGCGCCGTACCTGACTTTTTCATCATTCTTCCTCTTTTCAGGCAAAACATGTTTCTGTTTTTTAAAGATTATCTTTGAAGAATAAGATAATCAAATAATTACTGGCCTTTGAAGACTTTTCACAATGCAATAAGTCAAACACATCTCTGTAACGAACAATAGTTACGCTCCATAGAGCAGCATTTCATTGTATGACCATAGAATTAGTGACAAAATCATCTTCCCTTCAAATAATACACTGCCTTTAAAAGGACTTGTTCATGAAAAATAAATTGCACATCTTATATTCCACTCAGTCACAAGAAACACTCAGACTGTTTAACTTGGTGACAGACAAACCATAACCCTGTATCACACACTCGAACAAAGCAACAAAAAAAGGTTAGTTACAAAAGATTTACATTCCTCTGTTTAGTATTAACCACCATACAAGAAAAAAGAACAATCTTACAGCAGGAATAACTGTTAAATCACAAATCATGTACAAAAATCAATAATTTCCCGACCAAGGGAGACAAACGCTTGTAACTCCTTCCTCATTGCTGCTTGCAGCTGCTGTTCTTGCCTCCCTTCGCTTCGGCAGCGTTGGGTTTGCGTGCTTTGCGATTCCGGTTGTCTAGTGTTGACCTTTTCTGACCTTGAACAGGCTGAAAGCTGCCTCCTTGTGACCCTTCCTCAAAGGAACTGTCATGATTGCTTCCGTCAGCAGATGTTGGTGTTTCTGAAATAGATCAATAAAATGACAGTGTGAAAAATACAGAGGTCATCTTCTGTCATACTATAAATAGAGCTTAAACAATGACCACGAGTTGATTACTGGAAAATAAACCACGAGTGGGTATTTGCAGCCGCTTGGTAATTCACGAGTGTGCACACAAAGCAAATGGCATCGTCTGTCGACTAGTCACAAAAACAAACCTGGCGAGGTATGCGTGTACTTTATACACGTCAGCCATTGTTGTTACAGTTTTGAGTCAACGTTGTATTCTTCCGCAACAGGGTCCAATCGTCTGGGTTTCAAATGATGTCATGTTCTAAAAATAAATTCTAGTATTGATTATTTTTTAGCCCTCTTTATTCTTACTTCGAATAATCCACGTGTGATTTTGGTGTAATCAAAGTAGTTCGTTCTAATTTCTCACTTGTCTAAAAATAATCAACTAGATTTAATCCACCCCTCGGTTGCATTACAGGAGTTGTATAATATCCCTTTATCAGAAAACTCGGGTCGCTTCCATCCAGTGAAACGCTAGCAGATCAAGAGTCGCGCTAGTGTTTAGGTGTAATTAGCCACCTGCACTTCTGACAGTTCTATGAGTTATCACATAAATAGTCTAAGAGCGCAAAACTGTAGCTTTAAAAAAAGTGAACTTGATCAACCTTGCCTGTTAGATGTTAATATTTTGGCATCATTTTTGATGTCAAATATCCATTCCTCTTAAATATACCTTTAAAGTGAGATGCTATTTGACCCTGTTATGTGCCAGACTTACGTCAGGGTTGGGCGCCATTTTGAATCAGCCGCCATCTTGGATACTGAAAAGTCAGAAATGTGACATCCCACCTGGGTGTCTTCTAATATGTTATCTGAAGAAAGGCGCTTTTCTCTATTCATTTAAACTTTCTGAGCTTGTTTTAAATCCAAATATACCATATCTATATGTTTTTGAAATCAGAAAATCATACAGAATACGATGAAATCATTTTTGAATCGATTACTCACCTTTTAATTTTAATTTTAATTTTCAGATTTTTAATGACCAAACTCATTAATTAATTGTTAAGCTTCCACGCTGAAATGCAATCCCTTAGTACAGGCTTCGTCAAAAAACTTCAATGAATTTGATTGAAAAATTAGGGTGTGACGGTGCCGCCTCAACTTTCACAAAAAGCCGGATATGACGTCATTAAATCCCATTGTCTGTCAACCTTCTCAAACTTTTTATTCAAAGTTTTAGGGTTAGTCATGTTACCCTAATCTACTGATTTAAGTATATGCTCATCAAACAGAACCATTGCCAGAACATAGCATACAACACTCAATACCTTGAGCAGTGATGAGAGGATTGAGTGTGCCTTTCAGACGCCGCAAACTTCCCCGAACCCCTGGCTCCCACTCAATGGCTCCCTCTGATGTGCGCACAATGTGGTGAGAGAGACAGGACGCAGTTAGTGCACAGCAGGGTCAGGTGATGGGCAAAGCGGTGATGGGGTGGATGAAACAGGGTGAATCAAGAACCAAATGGTTTAAAGAAACAGGGCTAACTTTTTTTAACACCTCATAAAAACTGGAAAATTTGGATAAGAAAACCTCATTTATCAGACCTCATTTACTCCAGATATTTTCTCCCCCACAATGTCACTAAATTTACCTCAATCTAAAACGTTCCTCTCTTTTAAGACCTAAAAAAACACCAAATGTAGGTCTGATAAGAGAAGGAGACTTAAGATGGAGGTAAATTCAGTGAGGCTATGAAGAAAAGGTCTGAGAAAATGAGGTCTGATAAGAGAAGGAGACTTAAGATGGAGGTAAATTCAGTGAGGCTATGAAGAAAAGGTCTGAGAAAATGTAGGTCTGATAAGAGAAGGAGACTTAAGATGGAGGTAAATTCAGTGAGGCTATGAAGAAAAGGTCTGAGAAAATGAGGTCTGATAAGAGAAGGAGACTTAAGATGGAGGGTGCTAAACCAGAGGTTCCACTCTACAATTTGTTCTCACAATCATGTTTACCACCACAGATCTGTCCAGGCTGTTACATGTAACAAGAGCTTCCCTCCACTGGGACCAAGCTACCAAAAATCAACAGCCTCAGCTGGCTACTTCATGTGCAGTTAGATTTTTCATTGTGAAAATTAATTTTTCAAATTAGCATTGGTGTCACTTATGAAATCAATTCATCAAAAACTCCCACTCTGCATTGAATTTCAAAGCAGCCAAGCTATTGAGTGTAGGTATGTGTCAAAGCAGCCAAGCTATTGAGTTTAGGTATGTGTCAAAGCAGCCAAGCTATTGAGTTTAGGTATGTGTCAAAGCAGCCAAGCTATTGAGTTTAGGTATGTGTCCAAGTGAAAGGATGCTCTTATTCCACGTCTGGGTAGATCTGAGCGGTGAACCTGATCATATATGTGGAAAAGACAGTACATGTGATGTTGTACCTTTAAAAGGAATGAAGATGATTACTTAATGCAAGTTAGAAGTTAAAATGATAACGCATGCAACTAATAACTACCAGCCAGGTTATTGTTGTCAGAAGTTTAAAAGTAGCAATAAAAAAAAACTACATCAGGCTAAGTTTGGCACAAAAAAAGATGTCACTATTCTAATTTGAAAGGTATAAATGCATATGGGGAGAAAAAGATCCCTCTCATGCCTGACAACAAGCTGTTTACACATAACCATATCTGCCATAGCCTGTCACTACAATCCATATGCTAGTCGAACACAACCATTCCCAAAACCTTCTACTACATCATAATAAAATCAGCATTGGATGTTTCCTGGCATATAGAACAGGGTGGATGATACGCTTTGAGGAGGGGTTGGGCTGTGACAGAAATCAGATGAGGTAGGGAGAGCATACAGACACAGCCAGCCAGCCAGCCAGCCAGCCAGCCAGCCAGCCAGCCAGAATATTCAGAAGGGTGATCTGAAAGATAACATGTAAAGAAACGGTGCATGTCAAGTGTTGTTCCCAAGCCTGAGTCTTCAGTCATCGATGCATACCATCTGACCAGCCGGTAGTTTTGGACATGTAGGAGGTCTTCAGACCATCAATTTTGCTACCGAGCGGACAAAGCCAGGACATTTGGACCTATACATGTTTTCAATCTGAGGAAGGGAACAACACTGGCATGAGACAGTGAGTCTTCTTCTTCTTCCTTCATGGGCTGAAACTCCCAAGTCTTTTACGTGTATGACCATTTTTACCCCACCATTTAGGCAGCCATACGCCACTTTTGGGGGATCCATGCTTGGTATTTTCATGTTTCTGTAACCCACTGAACTCTGACAAGGATTACAGGATCTTTTCCGTGCGCTCTTGGTCTTGTCCTTGCGTGTACACAAAAAGCGGGATAAGGCTCTGGCAGGTCTGCACATAAGTTGACCTGGGAGATCTGAAAAATCTCCACCCTTAACCCACCAGGGATTCGAATCCACGACCTTCCGCTTAGGTGGCCGATGTCTTATCCACTAGGCCATTGCACCCGTCAGTGACAGTGAGTGGAAGAAGCTAGTGGTGCAAATTATAGGTGAGACACCTTAACACCCTACCTGTCAGGGAGAGAAAGAGGCTAGTGGAGCAAAGTATAGGTGAGATGCCCTACCTAGTACCTGTCAGTGATAGTGGGAGAAAAAGGCTAGTGGTGCACAGTATAGGTGAGACACCCTACCTGTCAGTGACAGTGGGAGAAAAAGAGGCTGGTGGTGCACAGTATAGGTGAGACACCCTACCTGTCAGTGACAGTGGGAGAAAAAGAGGCTGGTGGTGCACAGTATAGGTGAGACACCCTACCTGTCAGTGACAGTGAGAGAAAGAAGCGAGTGGTGCACAGTATAGGTGAGACACCCTACCTGTCAGTGACAGTGGGAGAAAAAGAGGCTAGTGGTGCACAGTATAGGTGAGACAGCCTACCTGTCAGTGACAGTGGGAGAAAAAGGCTAGTGGTGCACAGTATAGGTGAGAAAGCCTACCTGTCAGTGGCAGTGAGAGAAAGAAGCTAGTGGTGCACAGTATAGGTGAGACACCCTACCTGTCAGTGATAGTGAGAGAAAGAGGCTAGTGGTGCACAGTATAGGTGACAGCCTACCTGTCTGTGACAGTGAGAGAAAGAAGCTAGTGGTGCACAGTGACAGTGAGAGAAAGAGGCTAGTGGTGCACAGTGACAGTGAGAGAAAGAGGCTAGTGGTGCATAGTGTAGGTGAAACAGCCTACCTTGTCAGTGACAGTGAGAGAAAGAGGCTAGTGGTGCAGTGACAGTGAGAGAAAGAGGCTAGTGGTGCACAGTTACAGTGAGAGAAAGAGGCTAGTGTTGCATAGTGTAGGTGAAACAGCCTACCTTGTCAGTGACAGTGAGAGAAAGAGGCTAGTGGTGCACAGTGACAGTGAGAGAAAGAGGCTAGTGGTGCACAGTGACAGTGAGAGAAAGAGGCTAGTGGTGCATAGTGTAGGTGAAACAGCCTACCTTGTCAGTGACAGTGAGAGAAAGAGGCTAGTGGTGCAGTGACAGTGAGAGAAAGAGGCTAGTGGTGCACAGTTACAGTGAGAGAAAGAGGCTAGTGGTGCACAGTGACAGTGAGAGAAAGAGGCTAGTGGTGCACAGTGACAGTGAGAGAAAGAAGCTAGTGGTGCACAGTGACAGTGAGAGAAAGAGGCTAGTGGTGCACAGTGACAGTGAGAGAAAGAGGCTAGTGGTGCATAGTGTAGGTGAAACAGCCTACCTTGTCAGTGACAGTGAGAGAAAGAGGCTAGTGGTGCACAGTGACAGTGAGAGAAAGAGGCTAGTGGTGCATAGTGTAGGTGAAACAGCCTACCTTGTCAGTGACAGTGAGAGAAAGAGGCTAGTGGTGCAGTGACAGTGAGAGAAAGAGGCTAGTGGTGCACAGTTACAGTGAGAGAAAGAGGCTAGTGTTGCACAGTAACAGTGAGCAGGCATGGGAATTGAAAATTGTAAAAAAGGCTGAAAATTTATAACTGAAGACGCGAAGCGTCAAGTTGATGGCGCGAAGCGCCTACCTTTACTAGGGGGGTCCGGGGGCATGCCCCCCCGGAAAAAAAAATTCTCCAAAGAACCCAGATGTTATAGAATCAGAGTTTTTAGTACCAATTTTTGCTTTTTTGAAGAAAAAATATATATACATGTATTATATGGTTTAAATTTGTTAAAAAATTGATCTGTTGAGACAAACAGGAAAATGTAACTTGTAACACAATCTGTGCAATCTGGTTTACTTTCAAACATAAAAGTTCAAGTAACAGTGCGTGAACAAAGTACGGAAAGTTTTCGCGGGCTTTTGCGCAAAGGCAAAAGTAACCGGTGCTTTTTTTGTGTGCCTCCCCCTTTATTTTTTCGGCAGACACTTTTGTTTTTTCGGCGGAACAAAAAAACCCAAGAAATTCCTCCGAGGTAGGAAAAACACCCCCGTCAGAAGTCAGAAGTCAGAAGCCAGAAGTCAGAAGTCAGAAGTCAGAAGTCTGAAGTCTGAAGTCTGAAGCCAGAAGCGAGAAGCCAGAAGCCAGAAGTCAGAAGTCAGAAGTCTGAAGTCTGAAGTCAGAAGTCAGAAGTCAGAAGTCTGAAGTCTGAAGTCAGAAGTCAGAAGTCAGAAGTCAGAAGTCTGAAGTCAGAAGTCAGAAGTCAGAAGTCAGAATGTTTATTCGCGTAAAGGGTACGTCGAGGTTGGTGGCAGTGAGAATGGTTATTTCCCTTTGAGCATTAATATGTCACTCTTAATCTTAATCCACCAATAACTCCCTAACCGTGTGTTTGACTGGTCCCAATTTTTGTAAGGACCGTCTCAGGAATGTATAGAACCTGTTCACCAAGTTTGGTGACGATCGGTCCGTTCATTCTTGAGATCTATATGCGAACACAAACAAACAAACAAACAAACACATCGAGTGAAACCTATACACACCCCTATACCGGGGGTGTAAAAATCAATTCCCATGCCTGAGTGAGAGAAAGAGGCTAGTGGTGCACAGTGACAGTGAGACAGCCTACCTGCCAGGGGCAAGGAGCGCGAGACAGGAACGCTGGTCTTGACGGCTGTGGTGTGCAGGTCATCGGGGTGTGTCTGACGCCGGTGATACGTGGGGTCGATGGCCGTCGCGATGTTAAAACCGTTCCCCTGGCTAGTCAGGCTGCAAGGAAAGCCATCACTTTATTTCATTGCATTCATACTTAATAGACGAAATATGTAAATAGCTCTGTGGGGTTTATATGGGTTGTGAAAGAGGGAACACTCTTGCAATAAGTGAGGCAAACTTTCTACACATGCTTCATGTCCACGTGTTTCAGACTTTACGTCCCTTAGTGACTGACCAGTATAATGTCCTGTGGGAAAGTTTGAGTATTCACTCTTTCGCAATCCATACAAACCAGACAGAGTTAATTCTGAACATTATAAGATGTTTGGTGGCTTGTTGACAGACCAGCTTTTTTGTTGGTCCAAGGGGACCATATCGTCTTTTGTTTCATCTTTATCGATAAATATGAGACAAAAGGCGATATGCTCCCCGAGGACCAACAACAAAATGCTGGTCTGACGACAAGCCACCAAACATCGTTTTTGTCATCATTTTGGTTGTGCAACAAAATGCACAATAACCCACAGGGAGACGAATTTTTTTAATCCAACTGCGGGCCACAAAGCATCGTCACAGTAGCTCGAGATAACACATCAACCTTGTATGTGACGTCAAACGTAGCTTGTTGACGCTTTTCTTCCAGTCTGAAAATGTACAGAGCTGCGATCATACCTGTGAGTTCAGTAAGTGTTCAGCATATTTCTTTTCTTTTTTAGTGTTTATGACTTTTCGTTGTGGATTTTGCGATAACAGAGATAAGTTGCAAATTGACCATGAGTCGCCGCGGTAATTATCAACATTGATTGGGTCTTTGAGAGTGAATGCTTACAATCGTTGTCCTCGGAAACACAAATCCAAAGCCGCGATGGTTCCACACATCAAACAATCAGCCTGATTGGCTTTTACTTTGACAATCCACGTTTCATCTGAAAGCTCAAACCCATTCACCACCTCGATTTATTGCATGGGGAACATGAGATTTATTTCCCAGGTGGCTGTGAATGAAAACTCGTGAAAATGATGACAAGAGCTGTTGTCATCATTTTCACGAGTTTTCATTCACAGCCACCTGGGAAATAAATCTCATGTTCCCCATGCAATAAATCCCCGGTTCCCATAGTTGCAGGAAGCAGGTTATACATGGATAATCAAAAGCAAACCCAATAGAAACGCTCGGGGATTCTTCGGCTCTTTTCATTGGCGTTTCCCCAGACCTAGACAGACGACACTGCTTTGCAAAGTTCCAAAAACGAACTGGCAAACTGGCAAAAAACTACTTCATGAAAGGTCATAAATTCATCACAAACAAATGAAACCTAGCGATATGTTCCGTCTTCTTACAAAGTCATGGAGTGATTGTTTCTGTGTTACGATACACAGACGTTCGGAGAACCACGAACATCAAGTCAAACCAATTGACCCCTGACACACACATTTTGACTCGTGCACAAGACGTTGTATCGATAAACGAAGCGCAAATAAGAAATAATAATAAAAGCAAAGAACATAGCAACAAGATATGCAAACATTTAACAAAGACGAGCAAGCAGAATGACAGGTCTAACTCAAAACAAAGAGGCAATGAGCTGGAAACAAGATCGCGATTCTTTCCTTCGCTGCACGACGCATATCTTCTGTGACCTTTGACCCGATGTGCCTTGCTGCACGATGCAAATCGTATGTGACCTTTGACCCAACGTAGCTTCCACATTCGATCACTAAGCTTAATACTTATCTCAATATTTTATGAACTCAAAACACAGAAAGTTGCTTTCACACGCCAGCTTTGATTGTAACAACGTGGTGGGGCCCAAAAACATGTATTATCAAAACGGAACTCGTGTTTCAAAGCATGGCTCCCTCTGTTGATTTTGCACCTTTTTTTTTCACTACCAAAATGATGACAAAAACGATGTTTGGTGGTTTGTTGTCAGACCAGCTTTTTTGTCGGTCCTCGGGGGGCATATCAACTTTTGTTTTATATTTATTGACCGCGGCCTTCGACGATATGCTCCCCCTCGGACCGACAAAAAAGCTGGTCTGTCAACAACCCATCAAACATCTTATATTATCCCATCACTGGGAAAGCTGAAAGCTAGCAGCAACAAGAGTTCTGCTATCCAGGTGTGCGCATGTTAAGGTGTAATAAGCCACCTGCACTTTGGGCAGAATGACTTAAGTCTTTTAGGTGCCGCAATCAATACTCATACGGCAAAGTAAATGACTGGTTGTAGCCAGGTTACATGAATTACTTGACTGAAATTTCTCGCCAGAGTGGATATGTCCTCTGAGGCATGAAGAGAGAGAAAATGTAAGTTTTACGCCCTCACGGCAAAGCCATTAGGGGCATGTTACACGGGAAAACCCGGCTTTGTATGAAAATAAAAAATAAAAATGCAGGGAGGGGGGGAGGGGGGGTGTTGGTGTAGACAGCTGGCTGCCGGCTGCTAGAGGAGACCTGAAATGGGCTGGGGACCGGGTTGGGTCGTCTTGGGTCAGTGCTGAAATGGTTACTTTATTGGCTGTTGGCCGAACGGACACCCGAGCTTCATATTTTTGCATGCATGTATTCGTGTTTCCAAGGCCTGAGGCTTTCGCTGTGACCCTGGGATCTTTATCGTGCGCATGCGTGCACACGGGGGTGTTCGGACACCGAGGAGAGTCTGCACAAAGTTGACTCTGGGACACACATCCCGCGTCGAACTTGGGGGTCGAACCCACGCTGATAGTAACAACCGGTTTTAAAGCCAGCGCCTCTACCGACTGGGCAAACTCCCCCCCCCCCCCCCCCCAATTGGTTTGGGTCAAGAAGTTCCATGGAGGGCGGGGGGTATGGAGTAACACATAGTGTTTTGCTCAGAACATTCCCACCCAAGCAGAGCCGCTAGGGGTACGCATTACCGTAAAGCTGGCAGTCAGTGCTACCAAATGTTGTCTGTGTCTACCACACGGTGGTGACTTAATGTGGGTCTATGTAAGCAGATGCCAGCGCAAGCAATCTGATGCAGAGTCAGGAGGCGGTTTGGTACAAGAGAACCTTAGAGGCCACAGCCTCGGCCGTCTAAGGGATCTGTGTGTCTGGAGGCACATTTGGTTTCTGAGGTTCAAGCGGAGCTGTTGCCTCTGCTCCCAAGTTCCCGTGTCTGGAGGCGTTTTTGGTATGGAAGCAAACCTGTAGGTTGGGGCCTCTGCCTTTCAGGATGCCAGGACTACAAAATGTGTGTCTTGGGACACATTTAGCTTCCATATCTTTAACAAGTCCTGCCATTGTGGAGAACCCTATTCATTTCAACACATTTTCGCTCCATGCGCTACAAATAGAATTACCTTTAAAACCTTATATGACCATATGCAGCTCCATGGTCTGAGTCCCCAGGATTATTTGCGCAGTAGCAGTTCTCTAGGCTGGTCACACAGCTTGCTGCTGTGCCGACTGGTCAGGGACTCGGACATGGGGCTGTGGGTATAACTAAGCCCAGATTATCACATCAGCGTGTTTCAGTTTGAGGTCGAGTGGCTCCCGCCATCCCTCCTGATTCCAGCGACTACCTTCTAGACAACATATCCTCACCCAAGGCCCATTAGTCGCCAAACTGTACATATTGTTTTTATTACCACGGCCTTCGTGGCTTACATCTTAATCCTTTTATTTGTAAAAAGTTTTGAGATTTATTGTTCGTGTTCCTCTTACTTGCTCATCTATTTGGTTTTATTGGTGATCCTGAAAGGTTCCACTTTTTAACTCGATTTAAAATAAAATAAAAATAATATTACAAGCCCGTTATTCAAGATATAGAATACAGACTTATAATTCTTACCAAGAAACATCTTAACTACTTTTCATTTTAACAAATTCCACAGAGCATTATCAACTCAACCCCACCCCCTGCCCTCCTCTCCTTATTTTTTGTTTCTTTCTTTCCTCTTTTTGAAAGCGGACAAACACTCAAGTCCTTAATGGCTCAAAACCGTAGGACTTTTAATATTAATTTTAACATTTAGCTTAAGATTCCAGAAGTGGATCTGTGCTGTGCTGGGTCTGCTGCAAGCACACTAGAACCAGCTCGCAACAGTTGAGGTGAACAATCCAATCTGAGGCATGAAGAGGTACTCAAAAGCCTTTATCCCAAAACTCATAGACTGATAACGTTCCTAAGTTCAAAGTAAAAAACCCAGAATGGTAAGTTATATTGAACGTTTAATTTATGACAAACCAAACAAATCACAAGCACGTCGACTGAATGGTCTTCAAAGTGGACCCAAAATCTGTACCTTGACTTGGTTGTGTATTCAACAGCCTCCAAGTTCAAACAAATGCACCAATCAAGGCCAACACTCACCCTGCGACCTCTTCGTCCCGAGGGTCGTTGCCATGGTTTGGAGCCACCACAGGAGCACCTTGGGATTGCAGCCAGCGTAGCACCTCGGGGGCGTCGTCCGGCGACAGTTCTGACGAGGGTACCTGGCGGCGGGGAGGGGGCTGGGAGGTGGGGGTGCGGGCCTGGGAGTGGGGGTGGGGGTTGTTCACCTCAATCACCGTTCTGTGCATTGGACCTTGACTCTGCTGTTAAAAAGAAGTGTTGCTCACTGTTTCAATGACAGAATTGAACATTTACAGAGGTAACTAAACGCCATCCATGATTAGTTCTAACACACACACACCCACACAAAAGACATCCTATGTACATATAAACCATAGGCCGTTCTCTTACCTCTTGTCACACTGTTCTCACGTTATTTCCTCTCACTTTGAGAAAAGGAATTGCCTTCTGCAGCCAACCATGTTTAAATCCTTGTAGCAAAATGTAAAATATGACAAACTACTTCTTACCCCACTCCCCTGTATATGTCACATCTAACAATCGTATTCCTTAACGCTCACAATAATAATTCAAAATATGTGCCCCCGACACCTATTTTCTCCTGCTGATATAATGAAAAGACCGAAACAAACTGCGTTTGAAAAAATTAAATTCAGTTCCTAAAAGACATACAGAAGAACCAAACAAATGTTTACGTGACGCCATTATTCGCAGAATGACGTCCTCTTGCACTTTGTTTCGCTTTTAATTTGGAAGAGAGTGTCAAGAAGTGACACCTTGGCTTATTTAATGGGTGTTGTTTGTCATAAACCTTCTTGACATGACATGAATAAAAGTAGATTTAAACACCACAATCAGTGGATAATCCAGAGAGACCTGAAGCACTCAAGAGAAAAGGTGAGACATGTCACTGTACCTGAGGGGCAGGCATCTGAGGTCGCCCATCTACAGTCCCCCTGGGCAGCCACTCCTCACGACCTCCAGCCGCCCCCAACGACCTTGACACTGTTATCCCACGGCGATCAACAGCCACACCATCAGGGCCATAATCCACGGGCGCAGGGCCATTGTCGATGGATTTGGTGTAGCTGTTGCGGCGATACAGGTGGTGGTTGTGGTCGGTGGCGGTTGCGGTAGGGCCCATTTGGGACAGCATGTTGGCCGACGCGCCCAGTGGAAGACCTTCACTATGTTGTTTCTAGTGTGTGTGAGAAGATAGAACATGGAGATAAGTTTCAACAACTCCTTTCTTCATCTCTTATCAATCAAATGGAGATCAGTTTGGGTCCAGTGGAAGATCTTCCCTTTGTTGTTTCTAGTGTGTGTGAGAAAGATAGAACATGGAGATCAGTTTTAACAATTCCTTTCTTCATCTCTTATCAATCAAATGGAGATCAGTTTGTGCCCAGTGGAAGATCTTCACTTTGTTGTTTCTACTAGAAATAAGAGATAAGTTTCAACAACTCCTTTCTTCATCTCTTATCAATCAAATGGAGATCAGTTTGGGTCCAGTGGAAGATCTTCCCTTTGTTGTTTCTAGTGTGTGTGAGAAAGATAGAACATGGAGATCCGTTTTAACAATTCTTTTCTTCATCTCTTATCAATCAAATGGAGGTCAGTTTGTGCCCAGTGGAAGACCTTCACTCTGCTGACTCGATTGTGTTCGACAAAGATAGAGAATGGAGATCAGTTCAACAATTCCTTTCTTTGTGTACAGTGGAACCCCCCCTTTAAAGACCATGTTGGTTTTTTTAAAGTTTACTGTTTATTACCACTGCAAAGAGCCTCCCTTTTAAGACCTTTTTTACATTTAGTCAAGTTTTGACAAAATGTTTTAACGTAGAGGGGGGAATCGAAACGAGGGTCGTGGTGTGTGTGTGTGTGTGTGTGTGTGTGTGTGTGTGTGTGTGTGTGTGTGTGTGTGTGTGTGTGTGTGTAGAGCGATTCAAAGTAAACTACTGGACCGATCATTGTGAAACTTGACATGAGAGATCCTGAGTATGGTATCTCCAGACGTTTTTTTCATTTTTTTTATAAATAACTTTGATGACGTCATATCCGGCTTTTCGTGAAAGTTGAGGCGGCACTGTCACGCTCTCATTTTTCAACCAAATTGGTTGAAATTTTGGTCAAGTAATCTTCGACGAAGCCCGGACTTTTGTATTGCATTTTAGCTTGGAGGCTTAAAAATTAATTAATGAGTTTGCTCATTAAAGTTGTCATTAAAATCGATTTTTCGCAAACAGAATTAAAATTGATTGCATCGTATTCTTCATCATATTCTGAATCTAAAAATATATACGTATGTCATGTTTACTCTTAAAATGTGATCACAATTAACGAAAATAGATTAATTAGTCTTACGATAAAAATGTAAGAAATCGATCCAAAAATGATTTCATCTTATTCTTTATCATTTCCTGATTCCAAAAGCATATAGATATGATAGGTTGTATTCAAAACAAGCTCCGAAAGTTAACAAGAATACAGAAAAGCGCGCTTTCCTGCTTAGCACAATACGCTACCGCGCTATTCTGGCGTGTTAATTTCACTGCGTTTTGCACGTGGAAGGTGAGCGATTTCCTTCTCGCGGGGATTGACGAAGCTGTACTGTCTTGGTTAAAAACTACAGTGCGTTCAGTTTCATTCCGTGAGTTCGACAGCTTGACTAAATGTAGTAATTTCTCCTTACGCGACTTGTTTTTATCAGATTTTCAGGTCTTAAAAATTTATTAGTCTTGTAAACCAAATGGAAATCAGAAGGCACCCAGGAGAAGTTCACTCTGTTGTCTCTGTTGTGTGTTAAATATAGAGAATGGAGATAACTTTTCTCATTGTTTAATGATACAATTTCTTCCTGTGTAAACATCTTGTAAATCACCATAAAGGTATCCAGAATCTTTCATTGGATGAGAACACCCTTCTGCTTGGACACATACTATCCAGCCTAGCTGTGCACAGTGGCATTTGTTTTGATTTTGCTAAATTTATTTCATAGCTGACACCAATGTCAACCTGTGGAATTCACCCCTTGAGTGCCAGCTATTGTTTTACTCTTAGGCATTTCTGTGTGCCAGGGAGAAATTGAGTGAACACCCAATGCATTCTTAAAATCATCATTGCTCACTTATTTCTTTACTGACAAACTTGACAATATACAGAATCAATGCTGATACAATTTACTTTTATTTGGTAACAAAGATAACAGCACACATATACATCTTCAGGAAGTAAAAGGGTAAGGACATATTGACCAATACAGGGTTTCATTTACTAGTGCGCCTTGCGCCATTGGCGCATAACATCTCAAAATGTCCCATTGGAATTCCCTTCCGTGCGTCAAAAGGCGCACTGAGATTACGTACCACTGCGCCACCCCATGCACATTTTTTACCGGGTACAGTGTTCGGAATGACCTAAGCAAAAACGCGCACCAAGCCGAGCAACTTGCGAGTTTGTGAAACGCTTTTAAATTGTAATTCATTAGTATTTGACCAATCCTGCGAACTATTTGTGCTTGCACGTTTACCTCTCTGGAAACTGTCAACAGAAGCGATATCGATCGAAACACAGAACCACACACAGATATACGCGCGAACCTGATACACTGGCAAATTCTTATATCACCATATGGCACCAAATAGCACTATTTTGCATCTTTCAACAAAAGCATTTTCGGACCGCCAAGCCTTATTTTACGCGTTTTGACTTCGACTATGTAATGTCCCATCAGAATTTGGTTGAGGGGGACAAATGTCCCACTGTCTTTTTCTTCCAGGCTAAACCCTGCCAATACATATTTTGTAATCCAGGTTCAACTGATTTATTGTCCTCTATGCCTAGGAACAACTCTGCACAGTGCAGAGATTTTGGCGTTTTAATTGCCACTAGCAAAATGATTACAGTAAAACTTGACCTTGAAAATGTCCAGAAAAATCGGTCGTAAAAAGGAGGGGTCTTTATTGGGAATCTGAGGAGAGTTTCATCACAGATGAGTTTTTTTCTTTTTTTAATGATTTCTGTCGCACCGCCTTCCCACCTGTTGCAAATAGTTTTTGATTATTGATTGAATGTGGGTTTTCCCACTCCCAGATTTTTTGCGATTCCGATCTCTCCATGACTTACTCTATCTTCTAGCTTCAAAAGTTACCGTTATTTTGTTGGAGTCGCCATATTTATACCACCTCTCAACGATTTAAAATGAAGTCGAACTAAGACAGAGCACTTTGACAGACAACACCTCACAAACTCAAGTCAAAAGAAGTGTTTTAAATGTTTCTTCGGGATAATTCATTCACTCAACTATTGGTGAGCACATACTCACAGAATGCGTACACACACAAGTTGTTGATCAATCTCCGACCCCCTTTCTCCCTCCTCACATCCTACTCAAAGGTCTTTCAATTGTGAAAGTACAATTAGGTAAGATGAGGACAGCCGCAGGCCACTATATTTACACGCACTACTGATTTCTGACTACCACACCTTCTCATGTTGGTCTACGCCACTAATGAGGGACGCGTGCATCGTGTGCTGGACGAACTTTGAAAAAGATCAAAGTCGTTATTGACCCTCTGTTGGTAGGTCGGTCGTCTGAAAAAGGAGGGCGTTGCCATTCGGAGGTTAGTTACAGTGTAAAAGGCATCCGTGCCAAGAAAATGGGTCGGCAAACGTAGGGGGTCGTTTTTAGGATGGGTTGTTACGGGAGGTTTCACTATAGTACCCCCCCCCCCCCCCCCTCCAAAATTAAATATTCTCACTTACCTCTAATTTCTTTTGTTCTTTTCGCTGCTGCAGTTTCTGTTTGTATTTCTTGTCCTTGAGTTTCTCCTGTTCCTGTATGATGACGGCCAGCTGTTCGTCGCGCTGCTCTATTTCACGCAGTTTGTGCTTGTCCACCTCAGCCTTGGTCCTCTGCCACACAAACACACATCTATTTATCTATCTCACGCAGTTTGTGCTTGTCCATCTCAGCCTTGGTCCTCTGCCACACAAACACACATCTATTTATCTATCTCACGCAGTTTGTGCTTGTCCATCTCAGCCTTGGTCCTCTGCCACACAAACACACATCTATTTATCTATCTCACGCAGTTTGTGCTTGTCCATCTCAGCCTTGGTCCTCTGCCACACAAACACACATCTATTTATCTATCTCACGCAGTTTGTGCTTGTCCATCTCAGCCTTGGTCCTCTGCCACACAAACACACATCTACTTATTGCCTGAACACTGGATTCTCCTTCAGAGGCCATCTCAAACTCATGTCTAGGCGGTTAGCCGAGACTACCAAAGAGTGCATGTTTGTTTGCGTTCAATCGTAAGAGAATTCAAACACAAACAGATCGATACATGTCATTTGCATTTTATTTTTAACAAATGTGACATTTGACACAGGTCTTGAGTCATTGTTCACCTCGACTACTGACATGTACAACAATGACAGTCTTGATCTATGTAAAATGTCATATTTTGGTCAAACATGCAAATAACTTTTATTACCATGCGTGGACATCTACATTACTGGAACCTGGGACATGTAAACCAAAACTTACAAAAATTCAAAATGTGAACCTTGACTGATTGTCAGAAGAATTTAATACATTAATACAAAACGCATGCAAATGAACTAAAAACACTATACCTTGTGCTCTTGTTCTTGTAATAATCTTGCAAGCTCCTGAAAGTCACAGCAACAGAAAAACTCATGAATACAATCATTGGTCTGTGGCCAGGCAAACCAAGCTCTTTCTGCAAAATCACTAGTAGTTGTAACAAAATTCTCCACCTTCAGAAAGTTTTCTCAAACTCTTACAATTAACCGAGACTTACATCTGATGCTGAAAGGTACATTTTCTCTCTGATTTTTGAACTCAGAATTAACCAGATGTAGCTGCATGCTATTTTGTTCACTCAAAAAAATCACACACACACATACACACACACACACACACACACACACACACACACACACACACACACACACACACACAAAGACGCGACCTTGAACTGACCTCATCTTGTTGTTGCTGCATCTTTTCCCACTCCTCAGGGTGAAGGTTGTCGGGAGGGACGGCAAAGAAGTCACTGAAGTCCCCGTCATCCTCTATATGACCTGCTGGGGTCACTCTGATGGAAGCAAACAGTCGACTTTCACAACAAAACACTTGTGTTAATGTTCATGTGACAGTAACCAACATCACAAGCCTAACACCTTCTCTTGTGGCCCTTTGTCAGATATCTTGACTCAAATATACCTGTCATGACAGGCCACCTGCAATGCAGGGACACTTTTGGCTGGTCCCAAGGGTGTCCTGTCATCGCAGGTACCACTGAATTCACGACAAGTACTTAGATCTGTCTGGCTTTGAAGTTAAACTGTTACGTGTGTTTTTTTAATTGAAAGCTTCAAGTAGGTATGAAGTTTGTATACACAGCTGATGCAAGTATCCAATTTTATCAGCAAGCAACGAGTTTGATCATTACAGGCATGAACTTTGGCTGGGAAAAGTAAGGTTGCTTGGTATGACAATGAAATAACATCTTTTCAGGTCTCTATGGTTACAGAATGCAGAATGGGATACACAATCAATTCTGAATGGGACCGAGATTTGGTCTGGAGTATAGTGGGTAAAACTTGATTTGCATGAGACTTATTTAGATGCAGGTTTTATACAGTACAATCATGCATGCTTTCCCAGAAGGTTGTGGTGACAATGGAGGGTGGAGATAAAAGAGGGGTATTAAACACAGGTGTCCGATAGTTGATGGGGGTGGGGGATGGGGGTGAGTGTGTGGGGGGATATTGGAGGGGGGGAGGGAGGGGAGGAGGGGTTCACCAATATAAACAAGCCACCAGATATTCCTTCAAGCATGATTTATAGATGATTGTGCTTAAATGAATTAAAACTAACAGTAACAGTTTTTTGCTGTTGTTTGTTTAAAAACAGCACATTCTTGTGGTTCTGATATAATACATCATCCTTAACAAAAAAACTTGCCAGACTTGGTGTTTACAATAAAACATACAGCCTTTTCATACTTCATTAAATTGTTTTAATGTACTTGCATCACTTGATGACAGTTACACCCTTCTCTGATCTTATCATTAAGTATGGACCACGTGTGTCATGATGTCAAGGTACTTTCATTTCACAACACACTATGCTGATCATTTGTTTTTGCATAATGTTCTCAACTGCCTGCCTCAGCAGCAAAAGGGGGCTTTAAAACGTGATAATGATAATTGTTCCATCAATGGAGAACTTTAGCATGCTAAATATTTCAAGCAACAATATGCATAATTTTAAACTCTTTAAAGCTGAAGCAAGAATTAAAGAAACTTAATGTAAATTGAAGCAACTTCCATCTCAAAATTCAATAAAATCAGTCCAAACAGAATTTCAAAATCAACCAATCAATTCATAAATAACAGGAACATTAACGTTAACAAGGATTTCACCATAAATTGTGAAAATAAATGTGAAAATGAATTTACCACTGATTAGAGGATAATTTCCTAAAGCAAAAACAAAAAACAAAAAAACAAAAACATACACTGAATTAGTTAAACTCAGCCTAAACAGGGTTTTGGCTAGAATATTTAACAAGCATAGAGCAATAACTCAATGGGCCATAAAACTGGATAATTTTCAAACCCAGTAGATCAGTCTATAGCTCTACTACTTGACCAAGTAATATGATGATCATTTTCAAACCCACTAGATCAGTCTGGAACTCTACTATTGGGTGGCTAGTCCAAGTTTAAGTGATGACTTGACTAAGTAGCATGATGATCAAAGTGACTATGGAAGTGAGTGTGAGCTGATGACTGAAACAAAGCCTTTTACCTCTGACGACTGAAACAAAACCTTTTACCTCTGACGACTGAAACAAAGCCTTTTACCTCTGACGACTGAAACAAAGCCTTTTACCTCTGACGACTGAAACAAAGCCTTTTACCTCTGACGACTGAAACAAAGCCTTTTACCTCTGACGACTGAAACAAAGCCTTTTACCTCTGACGACTGAAACAAAGCCTTTTACCTCTGACGACTGAAACAAAGCCTTTTACCTCTGACGACTGAAACAAAGCCTTTTACCTCTGATGCAGTGGAACCCTCTTTTAAGACCTCCCAAAATCTGTGAAAAAAAGGGTATCTACAATAATATTACCTGTATGATAGATCAATTAAGTTTAACAGAGGTTATGAACAGAAAATTGGAGAAAGAAAAGGTCATTAAAGGGCGGGAAGAGGGTGGGATTGGGGGGAGGGGTTACCACTGCATAAAACTCCCAAGCACACGAATGAAAGATTAGCCAGGTCACAAAACAATAAAAAGTTAGTCTGTAGACACTACACCCTTCAATCCTTCCCTCCACCTTTATGATTAGAAATGATTAATGGATTAATGGTTTACTTTTTATGATACAAATTACCATACCACCAACACAAAAACAAACACACACACAAAACCCAGGTCATATGGTTCCATATGTTGTGAATTCAAATCAAAGAGTTCTGCCTAATGGCAAATTTTTTACTGAAACGCAATGCCTTCCGCACATAATCATGCCAGCTCCTATGCAGTTTCCTCAAGACTTAAATCAACGATATGAAACATGACTCGCCCTCATCCGCTCAAGCCGTCTCTCTGCTTAAAAGGGCGGAAGCTATTTTGCACTTGACTGATGTGGCTGTTACGGGATCTGCATAAAGACTATCTAGCGGGTCATATTGGGCGCTCCGAGAAGGAGAGAGTTAAAGTACAGCTACATGTGAAGAGAATGTTATTATCTGCAGTTTTACTTTTTTTACTCTCTTCTTGAATTTCAATAAAATATTGTTTCAACAAATAGCTTTACAAAAGCTTATCCACTAAAGCTTGCAAAACAATTTTTTTTAATGACAGAAAGCAAGACCTGCATTTTATTTTTAAAGCCAAAGGAAGAAACTTTTGATCAACATGCAGAGACTAGTTAAGCCATGCCAAGACTTTGCATGACCATCACAAGTAATAGTGATATGGTTCTATCCTAAAATTTTTTCTTCCCTTAGAAATAAGCATAGGGGAGCTCAAAAACTGAGAAAAAAAATATGCTGTGTTGAAAATCAAACATATGGAACCATAATGATGCAGCTATATTCCAAATTGTTTGGTTACTATGGGAAGCATTATATATATGATTCACGCAAAAGATCACTATAAAAAAAGCTTAAAAAAACTCTAAAGAATGCAAAATTATAAAACTAAATAAATTTACTTAACAAAATTGTGCACGCATATCTACACACAATGCCTAGACATTAAAAATTAAGCATGCAGCACTCTCTCAATGTTTTACTCATGAACATTTTGTGCACAAAGTTTTTCCTCCTTCCCCATAAAAATAAATGTTTGATATGATAAACATTCACACACACACACACACAGTCTCCTGGCAACAACAACTAAATTCAGTAGCTTTTGCTACTAGATAACTACTGTATACAGACACAGATTCATCATTCTAAAACACACACACACACACACACACACACACACACACACACACACACACACACACACACACACACACACAGAATGCTGTGCATCTACCCAGACAGACACACAGACAACACTGAGCGTGGTGCAAGAATGTTAGTGTGTTAGTTGGAAGCCAAACTACCTGTACTGATACCTAGTGACACCGTTGGCTGGAGATGCTCCCTGCAGACGTAAAGCTTCCATGTCTTGTCGTGCCTGGTCTGTGTTGCTGCCGTCTGCTATGAAAGGGCAGAGGTAAACAAGGATCATACTGCTAGTTTCCAAAGGAATAGGGGGAAAAAACAGAGCTAAGTTCAAACAGTGGTTGTGCATGCTAATTTCCAACTTTTTCTGTTTATGATATTATTATTATTTGTTTGCCCATCAACTTCAAAGAATAATAGGCCGACAAACTAATTGATGTTGTATTTTGTGTGTGACTTATTGTCGAGGGTGTTCAGTTTTTTACAAACGAGAGAGAGAAATAGATTTTTTTTTTTTTTAACATTTTAAACTTGAAACAAACTTGATTTTGCCCCAGATCACACTTTAGCATGTTGTTACTGCTGAGCTCATTTTATTAACAATAACAGTCAGTTACAATATCAACATTCCAGACAAAGCTGTTCCTCAAGTCACAATTTCTTCATTTCTTGTCTACCTTTGTGTAAGGTTGTTTCAAAAGAAATGTATGTATACAACAACAACTAATCGTCCTCCCAGTCAAAATCTGAGGAAATTGTAAATCAATCACATGTAAGAAACTCAAACACACCCTCTGATCTCTGAATAAAAATGTAAACTTCTCGGTCACCATAACACTTGTAATTCATACCAACTCGCAGAGAAAAAAACAGCTGTCAAGCATGATGTGTGCGTGCGTGCCTGAGTGTGCATAGATGCATGTGAGTGTTTGTGTGAGCGTGAAATAAAAACAAGTGAAGCAGTCACAGGTATAAATTCCTTGTATCCCGACGAGTATTATAGTGTGAGGCCCCTCCAATCAGAGGACACCAGCCATGCAAAGACACCTGTTGTCCCTTTGTCTATTATCTTCACAAAAATATACCTGTTATGACAGGCCACCTGCAAAGTAGGTATGCTTTTGGCTGGTCCCAAAGGTATCCTTTCATCACAGAAATAGTGAAAACCCCTTTTAAAACCCTTCATTTAAGACTTCCCCCCCATTTAAGACCTTGCCTTTTCAAATGTTCTGTTCATAACCCTTATTGAAGACTTACCCCTTCTTAAGATATGTTTTTTAAGATTTTTGGAAGACATAAAAAGACAAGTCGCGTAAGGCGAAAATACAATATTTAGTCAAGTAGCTGTCGAACTCACAGAATGAAACTGAACGCAACGCAACGCAGCAAGACCGTATACTCGTAGCATCGTCACTCCACCGCCCGTGGCAAAGGCAGTGCACGTGGAATTGACAAGAAGAGCGGGGTAGTAGTTGCGCTAAGAAGGATAGCACGCTTTTCTGTACCTCTGTTTGTTTTAACTTTCTGAGCGTGTTTTTAATCCAAACATATCATATCTATATGTTTTTGGAATCAGGAACCGACAAGGAATAAGATGAAAGTGTTTTTAAATTGATTTCGAAAAAAAAATTTTGATAATAATTTTTATATATTTAATTTTCAGAGCTTGGTTTTAATCCGAATATAACATATTTATATGTTTTTGGAATCAGCAAATGATGGAGAATAAGATAAACGTAAATTTGGATCATTTTATAAATTTTTATTTTTTTTTACAATTTTCCGATTTTTAATGACCAAAGTCATTAATTAATTTTTAAGCCACCAAGCTGAAATGCAATACCGAACCCCGGGCTTCGTCGAAGAGTACTTGACCAAAATTTCAACCAATTTGGTTGAAAAATGAGGGCGTGACAGTGCCGCCTCAACTTTCACGAAAAGCCGGATATGACGTCATAAAAGACATTTATCAAAAAACTGAAAAAAACGTTCGGGGATTTCATACCCAGGAACTCTCATGTCAAATTTCATAAAGATCGGTCCAGTAGTTTAGTCTGAATCGCTCTACACACACACACAGACAGACAGACAGACAGACGCACATACACCACGACCCTCGTTTCGATTCCCCCTCGATGTTAAAATATTTAGTCAAAACTTGACTAAATATAAAAAGGGGGGTTTGGTACAGTGAAACGTCTGTTTACAGACTTATATAAAGTTATTAGAAAATTTGGACTTTAGGAGGGAGTCAAATTGACCTTATGGAGACAACTTGTATGGAAACAAGGTCTTAAAATGGTCTTCTATCAGGGGGTCTTAAAGTGGGGAGGGGGGGGGGGGTTCCAGTGCAGCAGTGTGGTGCCAAGCACTGACCTGCAGGATGGACGGTGAGACGCGCCTCCTCCGTGTTCTTGGCCAGTTCCTGCTCCAGTTTCTCACGTTCCTTCTTCAGCTTGCGTTCCCGCTTCTTCTGCAGGTACTTCTCGTACTTGGCCTTCTCCTTGTCCTGCAGTTGTCGCGCCAGCTCCTGCACCAACAGCCACTCTGCTTTTAACCATAGAAGTCTGTTGCCAGGTACTTGTAAATCTCAGAGGACTCGAGCAGCACCAAACTGTGTTTACTTTTCAAGTCCCTGCTAGAACTAGTTCTAGTATTTTTCCTTTGTTTTTATCCAACTGTGCTCGAGATTTACTGGTGAATTTTGTGTGGTGTCTGAAAACATTAACTTGATTAAGCATATGAAAAACCCTACCTCATCCTCAATCTCTCGCACAACCTCCGTTCTGCGTGCCTCATCCTGTATCTGTCGGTTGACACGCCGCGCCACAATTTCATCCGCCTCAGCCCTGAAAGTCAAAGGCAAAAACGTCAGTCACAATTATGTCTGGACATGGGTACAATTTTCCATTAAACCACATTGTTTCTATTTATACCAAATGTAGAATTGATGTTTCCCTGTTGTTGTTTTCAGGCTATAGGATTAAAAGATATAATCATCAGATTTTAAGTCATTTTTTTCTGTAATAGTGCAAGACTGAGATAGTAGCAAACAGTGTGGGTAATGGTGTCTGTGTCCCACTATGGGGTCCCACTAGTAAAAGTTAAGGTGGACAAGGATCACGCACAGAGACGCACCCCTCACTAGTGATTGGTCTACAATGTCATGCGGAAAAGCAATGCCTCATTTTCCAAGAGTATTAACTCTTTCACAACCCATACAAACCTGACAGTTATTTCCGAACATTGTCTACAGTGGAGTCCGGGTACAACGAATCTCAAGGGAGATGCATTTTAGTTCGTTATATCAGTAATTCGCTGTAGAGTTTTCAACCCTAAATGGCCTCAAGACAAGTTTTCCCACTCACCTTCAAATGATCGTCCCATCGATCTTTCCTTGGAGAGTACACTCTCTGCATGTTTTCAACAGCTTCATAATATAATCCATAGAGAGGCATAGTTCAAATGTTCACTTTACTGTCACAATTTTAGAAGTAAAATTTAAAAAGTCGTGTAAAAGCATATACATGTACAATCTCCGTGTCCGTCAAAAAAGACACTGCACACACTGACACTGACACTGCCGCGACACACGTACTAAGGCTTGAAAAAGTCCAGAATGTTTGTCTGACGCTGCTCAGAACTGGCACACTTCTCCACTATACAATCCAATTTGGAGAGCAAATCCAACTCACAGACATCGCTGCACTTTGCCTGCAAGTAGCGACGTAGGATATTGGCAGCAACACGTGCTTCAGTGGCAGTTGGCGTTGGGAGCGGTTCTGGGTCATCGTCTTCACCGCTGTCACTGGCTGTTCCATCTTGCGATGCTTCCCCCTGCACACTGTGTACAATGTCTCTGATGCTCGCGATTTCTGTTGTGGACACTGCTTCATCCATGTTGACATAATCGCTGAAGGGCACTTTCTCATCCAGTTTGTCATATCACGCTGGTGCTGTACAAGTGTCACTTTGGATTGATGGTTGGGGTTGACTGACACTCTCTGCGTTCATGTCAACGAACCCTGCATGTCGGAAACAGTTCGAAATTGTGTCCTCTGACACACTGCGCCAAGCTGATCGAGCGATGTACATAGCGTCAAGAACGTTCAGATGGAAGGAGTCAGGCTCTTTCTGTAGTTCAAGATGCAGGAGATATTTGTGAATGACAATCTGTCTGTAGTTGCATTTGAAGTTGCGAATAATTCCCTGGTCACAAGGCTGGAGAACAGAAGTGGTGTTGGGGGGGAGGAGAATAACTTTCACTGACGACAGGCCTTGAATCTTTCCATGAGCTGGGCAGTTGTCGATCAGAAGCGCCACTTTCCGTTTTTCTAAAGTCATCCTGGCATCCAATTTTCTCACCCACCCCTCAAACAGCACTGACGTCATCCAGGCTTTTCGGTTGCTTGCATACTGGCATGGTAGAGTGCCGATACCACTGAAACACCTAGGTTTCGCAAATTTGCCAATGACGAAGAGCGGTATCCGATCAGTGCCACTCATGTTGGCACACATCATCACAGTCAGACGCTCCTTGGACTGCTTTCCTCCAGCGCAAGTTTCACCCTTCATGGCAAGAGTCTTGTTCGGCAAGCAGCGGTAGAATAATCCAGTTTCGTCAGCATTGTAGATGTCATTTGGATGATACCGAGACAGAATGTCAGGCAACTGTGTTGTCTTCCACTCGTCGGTCATTTCAGATGACACACTAGCACTCTCACCCACGATCGACTTGTACACAATCCCTTTGCGTTTCTTGAAACGATCAAGCCAACCATTCGATGCAACAAAGTTGTCAATGCCAAGTTCTGTGGCGAACTGTTGTGCTTGCATTAGGAGGATTGGTCCCGAAATCGGGGCATTCATTGCTCGTGTCTGTTTGAACCATGCTAGCACTGCGTCGTCCAGTTGAGTGTGTTTTTCAGTTGGTCCGGATCTCATGCGTTTGCGCGCAGGTAAAAAGTTTGAATCTTCAATCTTTTCTCTTTGTTTGAGTATGGTTGACAAAGTGGACTTTGGTATCGCATATTTTTCCGCGATCTCACATTTCTTCAACACATTTTCATCTACGTCAGCGAGAATTAGTCTCTTTTTTTCCAGGGAACAAGATTCGCGTTTTCTCTTCAACATCTTGAACGTGGAGTGAAGTCGATCAGCTCTGATCAGAAAACCGTATCAACTGAGCGTAACTCACATTCAAAGCAATCACATGATCACTCTGCTAAACTCCCGATGTGTACTGCTATTTTTTAGAGCACAGTCACAGCTTAGCAGCTGATTGGAATAGTGAAAACACAGCGGCGGTGGCTGTTCCGTGCACCTCCCGCTGTTTGTTCAGAGTTCGCTCATCACGCGATGTGCACTTGTGTTTGTGTATTTTTGTCTTTGGAGACAATTATTGACATTAGTTCATTGTAGCCTTTTGTGACTTTTAGAGACAAAACGGCTCTGGGGCGATAAAAACGTGTTTGTTAAAAGAGGGATTCGTTATGCAAATGAGTTCAAAAGGTTCGATGTAGCCGGAAAGTAACAAGTAAGAAATAGAAGGCTGTCTGCCGGGAAATCAATGGCAGTTTGTTAAAAGCGGGATTTCTTTCTAACCGGGTTCGTTATAGCTGGACTCCACTGTATTTCTATTTTTTATTTTTTTTTTTTGCAGAAAAAGGCTGAATCAGTGAATTGTCAGCTACAAAATGTGATGCTACAAATTTGTTCTAAAAGCCGGGCTTGTCCTATCCTCTATTTATTGCTCACAATCTTTCTGCTGTGACTGTAAAACTTGCCAACAGACACTGTGCTCACGCCATCTCTACTGACCTAGCATGGCCAGGAACGCAAAAGAAAAGTAAGACTGTACTCACTGTGCCTGCAAAGCAGCGAGCTTCCTCAATCGCTCTTTCTGTTGCTCAATCTCCTCCTGGGTCTGAACCACTTTGGCCACTGGGATGTCTTCCCTCACAGTGCGCCGGTTGTAGCGGTTCAAGCCATAGTGCTGCTCGACTGAAATCGCACCAGTCAATCACATTCAAGTTGATAGGACTCAATCAGTCGAATACATGTGAAAGAAAAGGGCAAACAGTCAAGTTAAGTCATAAAAAGTAGTTTGACAGCTTCATGTAGCAAAACAAAATTCATTCCTTTTTATCTAGATTATTTGCAACGCTATGACATGAAGTCACCATTTTAAAGCAATATTTGTAAAATGTCACGCCTATCTTTTGCCCACTTTAATGAATGAAAAATTAATTAAATATTTTGAACACCATTAAGGTCATGACATAATAGCTCTAACCCTTGCTCTACTTATACATTTATAATTTGTGGACAAAAAGTAAAAGTTAAAATCAAGTAGAAATAAATTAAGCTAATTGCACCACTCACTTTCTCTTTCCTGAATTTGGTATGCCAGTGCACCATCTTCATGCACCCGAAACTGGTTTCGCACTGCAACAAACACCATATAAATGAGCTTTAAATGATCATATACTCTTTCACAATAGCAAAACTTTCAATATTATTAGGTAAAAGTAAACCGAAACTTAAATAAAGTATCTATGTCACATATACTTGTTGCTTTTTCAAATATTAAAAAGCTTGCTTTCTGGTACAACACAGCAAGCCATGTAGTGTTCTACTTATTTTGTTGATGTTTACAGAACGGTTTGTTGCCTGTTAAAGCAATTTACCCAGGACGTGAGCTGACGTCCTCCAGGCAGTGAAATAGTTTAATGTGCTTTCCTTTAGCTGACAGCAAAATGTCAACATGTCCCCTCCTGTCATCTCAGACAGTACTCTAGAAACACTTTCTGTCAATAATTAGGTGTCAAGACAGAAACAAAGTGAGTCTGAGAAGAAAAAATATAAGACAATATAGAGAGGATTTGAAGAAATTGACTTTAGGCATAGAGGTTTCAGGAACAAACCTAGTCTTACAGTTACATGTATAACGAAATACTACATTTTGAACATAAAGACATCTATAAGAGAGAGATAGAGAGCATCAAGAGAGAGTGAGACAGAGAGAATCATGCACTGCAAGAAAGTGAAAGTGGATTCAGTAAAACATTAAAGGTTAGGCAACACAGAAAGGAGGGTGTCCAGTAATAGGCCGACAAAGAGACAGAGAGAATAAAGAAAGCTGAAACATTGGTCACATTATAACTTCACTGAACTCAGTAACAGTTCCATAATTACCCTAACTAATAAGCTTCAAATATAATTCATATGACAATGAAATTGCAGAAATTGTAAGGTCCTTAAGTTTCAAAACAACGTAATAATTGGAAACATTTTATTTCCTGAAATTTAAAACAAATTTAATTTTTATTTTTTTTAAACAGAACGAACACTACAAACAACAAGAAGGGCAAAGCCCATACGACTCACATGCTTTACACATTTTTCCTACCAAAATACATGTGACCTTGACCCAAGGTCAAGGTCATCCAAGGTCATGCAACACAAAGCTGTTAATTCAAGACATAGGAAGTACAATGGTGCTTATTGGCTCTTTCTACCATGAGATATGGTCACTTTTAGTGGTTCACTACCTTATTTTGGTCACATTTCATAAGGGTCAAAGTGACCTTGACCTTGATCATATGTGACCAAATGTGTCTCATGATGAAAGCATAACATGTGCCCCACATAATTTTTAAGTTTGAAACAGTTATCTTCCATAGTTCAGGGTCAAGGTCACTTCAAAATATGTATACAATCCAACTTTGAAGAGCTCCTGTGACCTTGACCTTGAAGCAAGGTAAACCAAACTGGTATCAAAAGATGGGGCTTACTTTGCCCTATATATCATATATAGGTGAGGTATTGAATCTCAAAAACTTCAGAGAAAATGGGAAAAATATGAAAAATAGCTGTTTTTTAGGCAACATTTATGGCCCCTGCGACCTTGACCTTGAAGCAAGGTCAAGATGCTATGTATGTTTTTTGGGGCCTTGTCATCATACACCATCTTGCCAAATTTGGTACTGATAGACTGAATAGTGTCCAAGAAATATCCAACGTTAAAGTTTTCCGGACGGACGACTCGGGTGAGTACATAGACTCACTTTTGCTTCGCATGTGAGCCAAAAATGTCTCAGTTTAAACAATATCTTACACATTCAGTCATGACCATCCACTGGTGTCCATAACAGTTACTGTCCCAGGATCTATGACTGGGTGTTCTTGTTCACTTAAAACCACACACACACACACCTCCTAAGAATTCCTTGCAACATTGTCAATGTGTCCCATAATCATATAAGGAGAAATACTCATGATATTCATGTTTTCAACTATACATGTACAGTTCTTGTTCAGCTTTTATCACAGAGAATGAGGACTGCTTTGTCTCCAACCTCAACCTCAACTCATTAACGCAATTTTTATTTTTATTAATTTTTTTTTCCCCCAAGTCTATTGAAATGTACATTTTAGTAAACATTGGCGAAAGAATTAGGTTGAATGTTACAGATGTGCTTTTTGGTACAAAAAGTAACAGCAAAAACATGAAGAAGATTAATCACATTATTTTAATCGCAAAGATGTGCGTAAGCATTTTTTTTAAAAACGATTCACGATTAACACTGGAAATTATTTTTGGAAATGATGTTGTTTTGAGATTTCGTTAGTCTGAAGTTTTATTAATTAAAAACAAATTATTGTTTATTTTCTTTGATATAAGGTAAAGACAGCCATACATTATGATGCGAATATTGTTTTTAAAAAGATCAATATATGATGACATATGATCATTTTGATGCTACACATGTTGACACGTATATTTTTTTCACGTATGACTATTTTAATAAGTGTCCTTTTGTATAAAAATTGTAAAAGTTTTTTCTGAACCGCATGTAAATGAGAGAGTATGTGTGCAAACAGAAAATACAGTTACCATGTTTGTTATCTTGTGTTTTATTAATTGAATAAAAAAAATGTAAAAAAAATTGTTAAAAAAAAATAATAATAAAAAGGTTCCATACGATTTTTTTTTAAATTAAAAAAAATATATATATACATTGGCCCGTGTATACAATAAACATACATTTAACATACATTTATATGGGTAAAGGTTTGCGAACAGGTAAGGGGTGAGAGAGAGAGAGAGAGAGAGAGAGAGAGAGAGAGAGAGAGAGAGAGAGAGAGAGAGAGAGAGAGAGAGAGAGAGAGAGAGAGAGAGAGAGAGAGAGAGAGAGAGTCAGAGAGAGATGGTGGTGGTTTAGGTAATTGTTATTGAGTACAGGTTCAATTAAAACAAAACGGGCTTGTGGACATAGAAGGCTTTTAAACTGGACACGTGCAATAGGAGACACACAAAAAAAAATTAAATAAAAAAATCCACACATTAACACAATTAGCTACCTTGTAAAGTGAGGATGTCTATCAAATTATTAGTACACGCAAACCAAATGTCAACTTGTGCCAAAAAAGGTGGTGCATTATCACTTTTTCAAGACTTTCAGTTTGAAAAAAAAGCAGGAAACAGTGACACAGTGTTCAAACAAAAATGTTAACTACAAATTTCTAAGCTGAGGATAACATGTTTCAACACTGGCTTCAAAACCAGTTGTCGCTATCAGCGTGAGTTCAACCCCCACGTTGGGCAAAATGTTAACTACAAATTTCTAAGCTGAGGATCACTCAGTGACTACATGTTTCAACTTTCCACTTTTAGTTTTAGTTGGGAACACATGAGGTATGAAATAAATTTAAACAAATTTTTAAAAACTTAAAATATAGCCAGTGTTTGAATCGATCAACACTCTCAGGCGAGAAAATACAGTTGCTCAGTTGGTAGCGACACTGGCTTCAAAACCAGTTGTCGCTATCAGCGTGAGTTCAATCCCCACGTTGGGCGAGGGATTTATTTCCCAGAGTCAACTTTGTGCAGATTCTCCTCGGTGTCCGAAGAACCCCGTGTGCATGCATGCGCACGATAAAGAACCCAAGTTCACAGCGAAAGTCTCAGGGCTTGGAAACACGAATACATGCATGCAGGAAAAAAATAAAAATAAAAATGGGTAGCGCCGTATACTGTATGGCAGCTCGCTTTCCCAAGGGAAAAAGTAGCCTCAATTTCCACGAGGGTAACCTCACAGGACTATATGAATCTTATCTTTATATCTTATACATAAATCTTTACAGTATTACTCATAGTGTAAAAAAAACAAATCAAGAATTAATCAGTACATCAGTAAAAGCTTAAAAATTTTAAGTCACATGTAACAAGGCTACATCTTTAGCGTACGCCACTTATCACGTATAACCCCCTCAAAAACAAATTGCACCACTTTCGCCAGGAAGCTGAGAAGTGGCCAGCCAACACAAGCCAGAGAAACACCCTTTAACTAAAGAGGAAATTAGCCAGTCATTGAAAGGGCAAGAGGTCCACAAGAAAGAGTGGAAAGTAAACTGTAACACAGAGAGGAAGGGCACTCACTGCTCAGTCCCTCACATCCACAGCATTGCTGCTATGAAACTTCCAAAGATTAACAAGACTTTACACAGCAGGTCAAAGGACCTTGGGCCTAACATTTAAAGTTACATTCCATCTTGTGTGAGCAATCATTCTCACCACCACAGATCTGTTAGTGTTAATTAAGGCTTTCTAGACTAAGCGGATTCTCAACCTAAACAAACGCCAACAATCCACAGCCTGGCTGCTTCCTGTGCAGAGCTGTATATTTCGTTTCTGAATTAGTTTAGCAGATCAACATACTGGATCATGGATGTCACTAATTATGAAATAAGTTCAACCAAAAATGCCCACTTCCACACAGGAAGTAGCCACACTGTGGATTGTTGGCATGTGTTTCACTTTCAGTTGAAGGATGGTCTTAATTCCACATTAGAGCCTGACACAATCCACATAGGTGAACGTAAATGAGACGGAAAATACAGTGTACCTTTAAATAATCATAAATGATACAATCAAGTGAAAAAGGGGGTGGGGGGGGGGGGGGGGGGGGGGTTGGTGTAAGGGGTCCTGCTGGCTACACTGAATGAAAGCAGGGACTGACATTGAGTCTTGACAAGACTAGAATAAGTCAATTTGTACAAATCCATGCAAAGTGTTAGCCTGTTACTGTAAGTTGATAAGAACGTTTTAAGTTTCAGTTCAAGAAATGTGTAGTGACAATATGATCCTCACTCACAGCAGGACTAATGATAGGATTAAATTACACACTCTCCATACATTTATAAATAAAATTTACACCGTAAACCATAAAAGTTTTGGTGAATAACATTTTAGGATACATAAATTAACAACGTATAAGTGACAAAAGTTTATGTGAGAAAATCCGTATGGAGAAACTTAGAGTGAGAGACAAAAAGTTAGTAATTTAAAGGAATGTTCAAATCTTGGGAGAATGAAAACGGCATGTACAATGTTATAACATGATAAGGCCATATAATGACACGATGAAATTGAAAAAGAACTTAGGCATAGAGCTGACTTTTCAAATCTCCATTTAAAACAAAGGTGTTTAATTATAATAATAATAAATGAGCATTTATATAGCGCAACATCATAACTTTACAATTATGCTCTTTGCGCTTGACACATTTAAAATTTAAAACACAGTTATACAAGCATTTACATCTGTAACATTCATAGTCAGCAACGCTTAATTAAAAGCATACACCATCAAACATACATTACAAAAGATTCTTCCACTAACTAAGTAATAAAAACATGAATAAAATAGGTAGTGAAAACAAGGAAATACCAGCTGAATACCCTTAATCAAACAGAACATGTTATCAACAATACTGAAAACAGCCCTAGATGTTTATATATATATATCCCATGACCTCCCTTCTTTGTCTCTGTTACTTCAGTATGGGTATATATGTTGTATTTTTATAGCTCAATAAATACATCATGGACTCAAAAAAATATATGATAGTGCAGATTCCGATTTGGGCGAAGAACTACTTTGCTCCCGACCTTTGACCTCGCGCCGAACAATGTGACACATTTGTATGAAGTTCTAAAATCGTATTGCACGGCTCAGAAAACCATATCAGTTGCACGCAAAAATGAATCTCAGAACTGATCTGATGTATGAGATGCAATAAGCAAAAGTTTCTTTCATTATGAAAGCAATGCAGGTCGAAAAAAACGAACATTCAACTTACAAGATAACCAGATGCTAGCGAACCAAAACAAAAACACGAGTACCCTCCCCTTGCATCGTTAGCAGACGACTTTTGAGAATCTGTCGATAGTGTGTTTTGGTGTGCGCCTTCAGCTATCAAACATCGGCTGTTTCACGTGTTTTGCGAGCAAGTCTACTCTTTTGCCTGGCTCTGCAGTAAGTCCACATATTTTTCCGTAATCCAGTCATATTCCTTCAAAATGCAATCAATCGGCGGTGACAGACGTGTCGGTCGCGTTTTCCTCACTGTGTGACCCATACATTATTAAGTTCATCCATGCAAACACACTCGCAAAACAGTTTATCACGTAGATACATTTCAAATAGGGAGCAAATGGTTAAATCTAAACCTACATATTTGTTCCCTAAAATTTGCTTCTCTGTCAATAAGCCTAATTACACACGTTCGAGAAAAACAACGTGGAATCAATTCTGAATCGAGTAAGCCAAATGGGTCCCAAACCCGTTTCGCCCGTTCTGCCGACCTGAAACGCAAAACAAAAGAATTGTGCGCTTCAACTAAATTAATTTCTATTCGACTTCATTACTTTCTTGCAACTTATGAACCTTTACTTAAAGCTTTTAAATGGTCTGAAAGTAGTGTTACCGTGTACTTATCGATGCACTCATTCGTTTTATTTTTTCAGCGACGGTCACTTAGTTTAAGGTTGCAAAAGGGCTAAGTCTCGCTGGCAACAGTTTTACCCTGCACAGATCGCAACAGTGCCGCTAGTAGTCTACACTTTGTGTTTGATGGTAGAATGGGATATACAGATTACAAC
>NC_090254.1:29215182-29355182 GCF_037325665.1 Littorina saxatilis
TAGTCATTAACTCTGTTTTAAGATTCTGTTTTTGAAATTTGGAAGATAACTTGTAGCATACTTCCTGGACAAAGCTAGATATGTTGTGTGTGTCAACCGTAACACAAGACACAGTACTATGCTTAATATTTGTTCATAAAACAAAAAGTGTGAAATGGTTCAAAATCACGTTTCTACACATAAAAATCTTATCCAGTACAACTTTTATTGTTCATGCTGTCATCTGTATTCTCTAGATCAGCACTTTAATTTTGTGACATGGTGTTAGTGTTAACTGTTATGAACAGCACATGCGCACACTTTTATGCACTATGTACCCATAGTCCGATTTCTCTAAAAACTTGTATTGTTTGAATTGTTATCTTTTTCTCAGCGAGCTATACCTCATGCAAGTCATAGTTTCACTTTCAGTAAATCACTTTATATATACATATATATAATATCGTCAGGAATCTGTCAAGGTGTCCAAATGCAAAAATCCTGTTCTGGATACTTTTATTACTTTGTATTTTATTCTGTTTTTAAATGAGTACCGGTACAATATAAACAATACAGTTATGAAGTATTCCTCATGCAGATTCTACCCATACCAAATTTATGTCTGTCAGTCGTCTGGATGCTGAGAAAATTGACTTTGTTCAAGAAAAAAAAGCACCTTTTTGGGCACACAAGGCGTTACGCGAAATGCATGGTACATTGTGCATTGAATAACCAAGTTACTGATAAGGGTATCATCTCAATCTAATTTTTAATAGGTCCAGAAATGGATGGAGAAACATATGTTAGATTAATGAAAGTTTGATCTGAACATAGGTTTTGGATTTTGAACGTTCTTTTTTAGCTGGTCAGTACTTTACATTTGGTGTAACTGTAAATAATCATGAAAAAAGGGAAACTATCTTAAAAAAAAATTTCTGGTCAAACTTACTTAAAAATCATTGCAGAGGAAGGTCATTAGGTAGGATGATTGTATTTTTTTTTAAATTGAGCAAAAAAGTTGTGTTTGATGTAATTTAATTGTACTTCTAAGTTAAAAATATGCGTTTGGTGTAAATGAAATTGTATCTACTTGCCCAAACAAGTTTTGTCACAGTCTTTAAATAATGCCATAATACACAAAAGTGTGTGTTTTCTTATACCTCAGACACCAGGTAGTTAAACTATGGTCACAGGATTCCTAGTGCTTGCACCTGTTGGCTTGTAGAGAGACTTAAGTGAGGCCATCTGACAAGGGTGTAAATGTAACGTACATACTGAGAATACTTGAAAATGACAATGAATTTGTTTTAGAGACAGAAGATAACTTATCAGTGCTTAAGAACAACCAGCAAGACCAAACCTTTGTTTCAACATGAAAACAAGCACACTGAATGACAAAATTTACCTCAGAAGGACCACTGTTGGGACATTTTGGTGTAAATGTAACATACATCACCTTGTTTTTTTACTGAGACCATATGCAGCACATAATAATGCTAAAAAGAGCACATAACAGTCTGTTGAGGGTTTATGAGCTAAATAAAAGATAAATTACCCTTCAAATGGACCTGCAGATCTTCGGAGCCTTCTGTATGTTACTTTACACCATCCTTTTGTGTAAAGATGTACACACAACCAAAAAGGCACAACCATTAATTTAACCCTTTATTTTGACTTGAGACAGGTAGCTTAGAACAAACAAGTTAGAAATACTGTTTAACTGATGTGAGCATAGCCCATTAAATGTAAATTCAGTACCTTGTACTTGCTGTTTGGTGTAAAGTAACGTACAGATCATGGGTAAAATTAACATTTGGTACCGTAGTGGAGTACCAACCTGACTATTCTATCGTGAAAAGGATTTGTTATGATTTCTTGTTTGTAACTCAAAAAACTGCAGACCAAAATAGTGTAAAAATATTTAAAGAGGGTGATTTGATAATAATTTCTACACCGATGACTGTGCTTTTTTCAAATTAAGTAATAACCTGATGATTGAGGTTAAGGTTTGCAAAAAAAATGACATGAAAATTTACTGGAACCTTTTCTGCACTTCCATAGAGAATTTCATTGTTTTAAAAACAGTGTAAATAGGTAAATGTTGAATTGTAACTTTGATTCTGGGCTTTGGTGTAAAGTAACTAACGGATAAATGATTTTGCTTATATTGAGACAGGAGAAACTTTTTTCAAGTGTTGCTTTAGTACAGATCAACTCTACATTCAGCCATCAAGCCATTGGATAGTGAAACAGTTGCCTAAAGCTGAACCTAAGAAAATGACAGCACCTTGAAATTATGTTATGGTGTAAATATAACATACAGTCATTTGTGCTTTATCTGAAAATATTTGATAAACCGAACACTTGACTGGAAAATAAAATGCTGCAATTGAAGGACAGGAATACCGAGATGTTTATTCATGTAAATTTAAGGAGGTTTAAAAAAAGTCTAAAAATTGTAACACTTTTTGGACTCCTTGACAGATTCTTGGTCATATAATAAATCTTAAAGCCTACTTAGGATGACCAAATGTTGCCCTAAAGCCCCTATTTTACAACACTTTCGATTTAGGGCGACCAAAAATCAGTTGCCCTAAGGTTTGGCGCCTTTTCTCCAATTCTATTGGACTGACAACATTGACCCCATGCGCTATCAAGAAGAAAGTGCAAGTATCTTGCTTGTAAATCGCATTAAGTTGGGATTTACTGTTTGAGCACAAAATTGAATAAGTAATTTTGAGACTTAGGCCAACCTTTGCAAAACAGGATCTTTAGGCAACCACGATACTTGTACAAATATTTTTTTAACTGAGTGTAAACATATTATCATCATTAAGGCGATGATGTAAAACACCTATATCTTAATCTTGACTGATTTTCACAGTCAATTTGTTACTGTTGGGTGTAGTACTCACTGTACTAGTACTACTAGTAGTAGGTCACATAGCAAATGTAATTTACAAAATTTAGTTAATATTGCTTGAAAAACAACGGATATAGCACTAGTAGCCATTAAACCCCTTTTTAATTAATTACTCCATTACTCATACTGGTTATGTGATTGTGATTGTGAAAATACAATCGTTAACCAAAAAGCTGACTCAAAATGATGGCCTACACGGACTTTTAGAACAACTCACTCCACCAATAAAAAATAAAAATGTCACTATAGTGTCATTTCATTATTTTAAGTTTCAACTGGCAGTGGCAGAGTATCATGATAAAAACAAAATTTTAAAATGGCACTTGGTGGATGACAACTCTTTCGGTGCCACTCTTTCTATTACAGAATTCTATACAATGTTTAAAAAGCCCCAGTCCGTCCCAAATGGTTTACAGAACAATTTAAATCTTCTCATGAAAAAAGCAGTTCTAACCTTATGGAACACACTTGCAATAGCATTTACTGAATAGCATTAAATGACACAGTTCGTTTGAATGGCTATTTAGCTCACGTAAACCACACTCCTGTTTTCGTGGTTTATCTAACCCCTGAGCCATCGTGAACCCGTGTGATCCACTTTCCTTTTTTTCACAATTTACTAGTAGTCAGTTTGTTATTTCAATGCGACTCGCTGTATCTGCAATTGTACGTTATTGTGTACCTCTGAATCTAAAACGCAACAAACGGCTTCGAGTCACACAAACTGAGCGGTGGCGGTTGACCGTTCAAAGAAACTGGCGACATGCAGAACATTCGTCTGCAACGAGAAACACGTTATGAGGGACACGCTTCCGGGCTACCTTTTTTTAAACTTTGAGTTGTACTGATATAGTGATAATTAAGTGATCTTGTTTTGACGAAAAAAAGAGTTCTTTTATGATTTAAGAATGTTTGTGAAACAAGCTGTCAATTTATTATTTAGATTTTAAAAGTTAGGTCTAGCGCCAAAATGAGCCGTCCGATTGTCTGATCAGATATTCCGGCTGGCCACGCAAAAATTAATTCTTTTAAAATTGCTCCCTCTTTACGGAGGGCACTGAGGATGTTCTCAAGCGGTGAGTGTTTAAACGAAAGGGTGTTTGTACTGTGTGTAAAAGCCTGACAGTGTCTGTGATGGTTTACGGGAAGCTGAGTGTGCCTTTAAGTTCGACAATTCATTGAAGTTGAACAAAAATCAATCACAGATACTTAACTTGACTCTTTCTCCACATCAGACATAATTCCTATCACAACACTCAACAGCTGAGAGTGAGACACTGAGAGGATCCTGATGTGACATTATTAAAATTACTATGAATAAGACTTTTAAACTGTTTAAATCTACAGGCTTAAATCAGAAACAGATAAAAACAAAACATAAGTCAGCAGATCAGAAATCATCAAATGAGAGAGAAAGAGAGAGGTTCAAAAAGTCAACAGACCTTCCTCCACCCTCCCTTCGGGGGCCAAGCTTCGAACTTCTTCTCTTGCTTCCGCCATAACCGTGTCATCTACACTTTATAAAACGACTAATACTCATTATAATGTTATTCCCGATGCACACAACGGCAATTCTCGCCAGAGAAGAAGTTACATTGGGCTCGAAAGACAACTTGTTTTCCCCAACTTCACCATAACCGGAAGTTACACTAGAGGAGTCAAGAAATATTTCCGGTCCGGAAGTTTCGAACTCAAGCAGACGACATTTTGTGCACCGATCAAGTGATCATAGAGACAACACCTGTGAATATCTTACTGGAATCATCAACAATACATTAGAATCATTCAAATCTCTTTTGGGTTAATCCTGACACAAGACACTCATTTATTTCGATGCGTATACTTGATAACATTAGATTCTGTGTAGCTGAACGCGCACATAAACGTGCCACGGCGCAGAAAAAAATAACTGAGCAGATCATGCATGTAAGCTTACTAGAAATAGTAGAATGGGCATGACTCATTACGCTGGGACGGTTGATGTGATGTTGTGGAATTTACAACAACACAGGCGCATTCATGTAGTTCCTTTAATGTCCAGTAAGGTCCTGAAAAACTGTGCCGACATCCTCGCGGCACCTCTAACCTGCATATATAGACACTCTATGGAAACAGGACACCTGCCCGCAGACTGGCTAACTGCCAACGTAGCCTGCGTTTTCAAAAAGGGAGATAAAAACAGAGCTGAAAACTACCGACCGGTGTCCCTAACATCCGTTGCATGCAAGCTGCTTGAACACATTATCAGCCACCACATCCATCTTCACCTGGAGAAATACAAAATCCTTACGGACAGAAACCATGGGTTTAGATCAGGCTTCTCCTGTGAAACGCAGCTATTGACGACCATGAACGACTTGCAGAAAACAAACAATGCTGGAGTGCAGAGCGACATTATTATCCTCGACTTCAGCAAGGCGTTTGACACGGTCCCCCACTCCAAGCTCCTCCACAAATTGGAACACTACGGCATCAAGGGACCCATACACGATTGGATCACAAGATTCCTGTGCAATAGAACCATGAAAGTCATCCTGGAGGGAGAACACTCAGAGGGAGCAACCGTCGACTCAGGAGTACCACAGGGCACTGTCCTAGGCCCATTGCTTTTCCTGTGCCATGTGAATGACCTTCCTGAGCAAGTGAATTCAACAGTACGATTATTCGCTGACGACTGCCTGTTATACCGAGAAATCCACTCGTTCCAGGACCACATCACCCTTCAAGAGGACCTTGAAAAACTAGAAGTATGGGCCAATCAATGGGGCATGCGATTCAACGCCAAAAAGTGCTTTGTCCTCCCCACTAAGAAAAACACAACGTACATCTACGAACTCAACAAGGAAATCCTACGGCACGTCGACCAAAGCCCATATCTAGGGATCGAGATCTCAGCAGACCTCAAATGGTCTAAGCACATCGCAACCATATGCAAGAAGGCGGGATCCAAGCTGGGATTTCTGCGAAGAAACTTGGGAAGTTGCCCCCCAGAACTGCGACGAATGGCATACATCTCCCTCATAAGGTCCACCCTCGACTATGGAGCAACAGTGTGGGATCCACACCTAGTCGATGACAAAACAAAACTTGAGCGGATTCAGAAACAAGCGGCAAGATTCATAAAGCGCGACTACCATTCCCAAGACCCAGGATGTGTAACAAAGATGCTACGGGACCTAAATCTACCATCTCTACAAGAGCGCAGAAAACAACAGCGACTCACCACTCTCTTCAAAATCATTGAGGGACATACCCCAGCAATACCTCCAGAAAACTTCCTGAAACCAATAGATAAAGAGAAGAGGAAAATACGGGCCAACACCTTTCCCGATTGCGTAGCAAGTAACATCGTCACCAAGTACTCTTACAACAACACCCGTGGCTACATCATTCCAGACGCCAGCACAGAGCAGTATCGACGCTCCTTTTTCGTGCAGACGGTGGCTGAGTGGAATGCACTAGACGAGCAGGTGGTCCAGGCAAAATCTGTTGCTGCTTTCTCAACAGCAATAAGCAGAGGTGCCACAAGCGGCCCTCTGCTCTAAAAATCTAGAGAATCACTTTTAAACCAGCTTTTAAACATTTTAAATTAGGGAAGCTAAAATAAGAGGACTGGGGTCGGCGTGTATGTTGGGTGCTTTACGTCCCTCGTTACCCCCCAGCTCCTCAAACACCCAAACAATGATAGGAAATTGTATAGGTTATGGGGTGTCCTAAACTAGGGGTTACTTGAAGTAACATGTTAGATGTTTTTATGAGGACACACAGAAATTGATAGGTCCTTAGTTTGTTTTTAACGTATAGGCGGTGCGCTCTCACCCCCGTCGCGCAAATAACCTAAAAAGGTTCCAAGCGGCGTAAAATTCCTGATTCCTGAATGACACTTAAGTTATTCCTTCAAGTGAAAACAATAGTTCTTCAACCGGTTCTGTCACTGAGGTGCACACCGATACAAGATGTATATTTTCCTACACATGTCTGCGTTTGGTGCATCCTAAAATGGTATGTGCATGTTCTTGTTTGTAGGAGGTTGGTCAACTTCAGGCTTTGTTTGGAAGAACGCTTCCATGAGTAATAGCAAGGCTGCAAGGCATTTGATCAGTGCCAGTGCTCGAGCTCTCAGAACCCTTAGCCTCTGGATCGTGTCCTATTTAAAAGATTCACTTCATTGAATATGTATACTCCCTTAATCCGAGGAAAATTAATTCCACTTTAAAGCAATGCAATCGAGAAAATGCGGTAGACAATGTGTAAAAAGATATTTAAGTACTTTTTTTGTTTTTGTAAACTGATACTCAAACATTAAAAAAAACAATGTGATATGATGTGTGTGTGTGTGTGTGTTCAAAGTGTATAATTTGGTTAAATCTGAATGTACTAATCTGATTTGTCTAAGAATTTCAACTAGAAGGAAATTTAATTCTGGTTTTGCTATCAGGAACTTGTCATGGACCGTTTGCAAGACAGTTGTATCAAAGAGTGTAGCCCTACGCGTAGGGCTACACTCTTTGGTTGTATTCAGTTTTTAAATCAAATGTGTGTGTGTGTGTGTGTGTGTGTGTGTGTATGCAAACAAGAGACAGCCCAGCCTTCATCCATTACGGTTCTTGCCAGATGAGTTCTCAATTATATATATTTATTTGATGTGTAAACTGCACTCTCACAGATAACACTGGTCAACACACGATCACACATAGAACAATACAACTCTTTGACGCACACAGTTCACACACAAGCATTTGCAACAAAGCAGTCATAGGCATTACATTCATCTTTATTACTTTGCAATCTTCCATTCCCACTGTAGGTATTGCTAATTACAAACAGATGGTGAACACAGCAATTGCATTTTAAGATGCTTTCCTTCCAGGGCAAACTACTGTGTACATCCCACAGACCTGTCCAGGTTTTTTAAAAAGGAAATGAGCATCCTTCCACTTATAGTCACATCAACGGGCTGCGTGGCTGCTTCCTGCGCAAAATGAAAGAAAAATGTTTCGCAAATTCACTTCTGCATATTGACGTGAGAGGTCCTGATCTTTTCGGTATCAACCGATGGTGTTTAATTCTTGCGTAGCCATGTTCGAGGGCCCCAAAGGGTTGAAAATCGTGATCGTGATTGGTGTTTTTTGACCTTTCTGTGACCGTGATTGCCGAAATTTCCATTTCTGTGATCGTGATGGGACTTTGCCCGTGATCCGTGATGACAAAAAAATCAAGTCTCATGATCGTGATTGTCATTTGTTTTCGTGATCGTGATGGGCATTATTGCAAAGCATTTTATTTTCAACGTACATTTTTCACAGCTGTATCACTCTATGAGTATGATCCTCTATTCGTCAAGGAGCTAATCCCGATTGAAGGGAAGCAACAACACATTCAGAAATATGATTTTGACAGCGATTGCTTCTCTTTAAGGGGGGGGGGGGGGCGGGTTACAGATGAGGGTCCAGGGGGCAAGGCCCCTTGGTGGGGGTCCAGGAGGCGAAGCCCCCCTTGGTCGGGGTTCGCCCCCTTGAAGCTGAACGTTTTTTGATGTTTCTGGAGGGAAAGGAAGCATCTCCTTGAACGAAAAAGGTAAATTCGACAGCAAGCTGTATAGGCAATGAAGAAGAATTGAGATTGTAAGGACTCATACTTTTCATCACAAAAATCGTTGAAGAAAAATGTCTTTCGGCGAAAGGGGGTGAGAGGTGCGATTTCTCCTCGGATTTCATGATGATCCAGATGCAACCCCTCCCCCCACAAAAAAAAAAGCCCGGACGTGAAAAACACCAAATTTCGCCTTTGCAGGCGTTGTTTCAGCACGCGTCCCGGACCGCTGAGCCGAAATGTGACGGCAGTCACTATAGTCTTGGTTTTTTCTCAGGACGCGTCCGTCTTCTGCGCAAACAGTTTATAGCGGCTTCATTGAGAAGACTTGTGAGCATCTGAGATGGTACCCGACAAAACAAACTGTAAATCCACGCCTATCAAAGATTTTTTTTCTTTTTCTTCAAAAGCTATTTGCAAAATGAACAATCTATATGTCCATAACACATACTTTGATTAAAGTGAACTCGACTTAACAGCAAAGACCAATTTCTATCTTCCGTTTTTGCGACGACGACAAATTGCTCCATTTTCCAGCCGGAACGTCTCGCAAAGGCCCCGTCCCGACTGTGTGAGAGGAAAAAAAGAAGGTCACCGTCACTTGTCGTCGTGCTGAGTTGTCGGGCGTCTTCCCCGCAACCTCACTAGTGTCTGTGATGATCAGCCTGGAAGCGTGTCCCGCAAAACGTGTTTCTCGGCGTAGCAGACGAATGTTCTGCATGTCGCCAGTTTCTTTGAACCGTCAACCGCCACCGCTTAGTTCGTGTGACTCGCAGTTGCGTTTTAGATTCAGATGTACAAAATAACGTGCTATTGCAGATACAGCGAGTCGCATTGAAATCACAAACTGACTACTAAATTGTGAAAAAAAGGAAAGTGGATCACACGGGTTCACGATGGCTCAGCTCAAGGGGTTAAATAAACCATGAAATTTTAAACAGGTGTGTGGTTTACGCGAGCTAAATAGCCATTCAAACGAACTGTGTCATTTAATGCTATTCAGTAAATGCTATTGCAAGTGTGTTCGATAAGGTTAGAACTGCTTTTTTCATGATAAGATTTAAATCGTTCTGTAAACTCTTTGGGATGGACTGGGGCTTTAATTGAACTAATTTCAGCATAGCTTCGCGAAGTCCAAGGGAATGCACTCTGGCGTAAGCAATGTATTCAAAAGTGGACGTGAAAATGTGTTCCAGGCTAAATGTTAGCTCGGTAAAGAGAATTTGGGAAAATGTGAAGGATGGTTAGAGATGTGGTGGGTATTTTCTAATGTTATGTACACCAATCATTGAACTTTTTGCCCGCCAGTGCGGCATTTGAACGGACAAAACACCTTATTCGTAAGTTACAGATGGACACAAAATGAGGAAAAATGAACACATTCCGCATCTGTTGACAAGTGTGCCATGCTATTTCAGTTTTCTCTTATTTTGGTTTTGTTGCTGCTGAAACAATTTTATTTGTTGTGAAAGGTCGCCTCGAAAGTGTTCTGTTTATGCACGTATGGCAGAAGTATCTTCATGATTTTTGACACCAAACGAAACATGGACTTCTGATCCCCGCTAACAATTAGCAGTGCTTTAGAATTTTAGGCATAATAAGTACTGGCACAATGTTGAATGGCATCTTCTGCAATTAACTTATTAAGCCAGGAATTTTGGCCTTGTACACTATTTTAAAACCTGCCTTTTAGTTCTTAGGAGGAGGTATTCACTGCATGTCATCAATTTGGCCGCCATTACAACCGAGTTTTGTCCACAAAAAAATTATTTTTAATTATAACACTCAAATTGAATATTCACATGTATACTGTGAAAGAAATTTTCATTATCTGGCCTATATTTAATTAAACATAAATTTTAAGATGTAAAGTTTTAACTTTTCTTGTCAAAACTACCCTCGAAAGAGCATACCCCTTAAGCTGCCATGTTTTGCCCAATATCGTGCACCCCAACCTATGCTATAAAAGAAATTACCCTGGTGAGTTTTTAATCAAAGTGGTCATGCATGAATTATTTGTTTAAAGCACCACTCCGCCTCAATAAATGGCGGGCCAAAAACGGTCATACACGTAAAAGCCGTGGGAGTTTCAGCCCATGAACGAACAAACAAATACATGATCAATTTAGTTGTTTGCGCTTTCAATCCTACTATATATCTGCAAAAGTATGTTATTGTGCACCTCTAAATGCAAAATTCAATTCCAGCACAACGTTATACAGGGGTGGGACTCCCTTGTGATGAAAAACGAGGAAATCCCTTATTTCTAGGGGGGTTCGGGGGCATGCTCCCTCGAATTTTTTTAAATCTTTCTTTACTTTCTTTATTTGGTGTTTAACGTTGTTTTCAAACAGGAAGGTTATATCACGACGGGGAAAGGGGGAGATGGGATAGAGCCACTTGTTAATTGTTTCTTGTTCACAAAAGCACTAATCAAAAAATTGCTCCAGGAGCTTGCAACGTAGTACAATATATATTACCTTACTGGGAGAATGCAAGTTTCCAGTACAAAGGACTTAACATTTCTCAGGGTTCGACACTAGCGGGGGCGGGGGGCGGAACGCCCCAGAGTTTTGTGTTCCGCCCCAAACATTGCCGAAGCTTGGGGCCCACTCCGCCCCAGGATAAATTCCAACTGACAATGACAAACCGAAAATTCCAATGCCAGAGCCAATCACTAAAAATCGCCAGTCAAAGTCGTCACGGAAGTTTGCGTTACGATCAATGCCGCAGTCAAGAAAAAAAAAACATTGAAATCGTCGAAGGACAATGCCGCAAGAGAAATAACTCCCAGATTGCGCTCTTTAGCGTGAGAGATAAGTATCGCCTTCAAATGCCAAACGCAAAATGTGGCGACACATCCCTGGTGTAAAAAGACATGGAAATGAAGATGAAGAACAGGGTGGAAAGAAACGAAAAAAGGAGACGGCCGATGCAGCCAATAGCGCGAAGCGCTGTCGTAATTTCAATGTCAAATGGTTGAAAGAATTTCCCTGGCTTCAGTACGATGAAACAAGTCGCGTAAGGCGAAATAACTACATTTAGTCAAGCTGTGGAACTCACAAAATGAAACTGAACGTAGTCCGCCGCTAGTGCAAAAGGCAGTGAAAGTGACGAGCCTGTTTGGCGTGGTAGCGGTTGCGCTGTGCTTCATAGCACGCTTTACTGTACCTCTTTTCGTTTTAACTTTGTGAGCGTGTTTTTTATCCAAACATATCATATCTATGTTTTTGGAATCAGGAACCAACAAGGAATAAGATGAAAGTGTTTTTAAATTGATTAAAAAGAAAATTGATCATACTTTTTATATTTTTAATTTTCAGAGCTTGTTTTTAATCCAAATATAACATATTTATATGTTTTTGGAATCAGGGAATGATGAAGAATAAGATGAACGTAAATTTGGATCGTTTTATAAATTTTTTTTTTTTTTACAATTTTCAGATTTTTAATGACCAAAGTCATTAATTAATTTTTAAGCCACCAAGCTGAAATGCAATACCGAAGTCCGGCCTTTGTCGAAGATTGCTTGGCCAAAATTTCAATCAATTTGATTGAAAAATGAGGGTGTGACAGTGCCGCCTCAACTTTTACAAAAAGCCGGATATGACGTCATCAAAGGTATTTATCGAAAAAAAGAAATAAAGTCCGGGGATATCATTCCCAGGAACTCTCATGTCAAATTTCATAAAGATCGGTCCAGTAGTTTGGTCTGAATCGCTCTACACACACACAGACAGACAGACAGACAGACAGACAGACAGACAGACACACACACACACACACACCACAACCCTCGTCTCGATTCCCCCCTCTACGTTAAAACATTTAGTCAAAACTTGACTAAATGTAAAAAAAAAAAAACAATGCATTGCCGCAGGTGAATACTGAGAGTGGGCCCCAGATTTTTGTTTTCCGCCCCAGCAATTTCCATCTCTGGGGCCAGTGTGGCCCCAGGCCAAATAAGTTAGTGTCGACCCCTGTTTCTTACATACTGCTTGACTAAAATCTTTACAAACATTGACTATATTCTATACAAGAAACACTTAACAAGCGTAAAAGGAGAAACAGAATCCGTTAGTCGCCTCTTACGACATGCTGGGGAGCATCGGGTAAATTCTTCCCCCTAACCCGCGGGGGGTATTTTTTTAAATGGTACATTAAAATCTGTGCAATCTGGTGCATTCTGAGACTAAAATTCAACTCATTTGGATCAGGTAAAAAAGACATTCTCCTCACACACCCCCCCCCCCCCCCCCCCCAAGTTATAGATACTGTGATGAAATGGGACGCGGAAAAATAGATTACCCCAGCGGAATTCCTAAGTTGTGTCCGCGGAAATCCGCGGAAAAGTCCCACCCCTGGTTATAACAAGGGAGCTCATAGCACCCCAGATCAAATGACTGAAAGTGACACAAAACAGAGTGGCGGCATCTTTAAAGAAACTAGTGGTTTGAAAATTCGTCTGCTTTGCAATGGTAAGATGCAGCACATTTGATGTGATAGTCGCCCCATGGCGGAAGAACGTTTGTATGCGCGCAATACTCAATCTACACAGGCACAGCAACAAACGGTATCAAATGTTTGAAATCTCAGTCGACCAGCATTTATAAAAAAGCCAAAGTTGTATCTTTTCCATGTCATCAAATCGAAAGAGCTGCAAGTTGCACATGCACCAGTCGAATCATTCACCTGGTTTGCTTGACATACATCCTTTCTAACTTTTAAAACTTCAAACCCTACTGACTTCGTTTTGATGATAAAAGAATTCTTTGGTGTTTTAACAATGTTTGTGTAACAAGCTGCCAATTTATTATTTGGATTTTAAAAGTTACGTCTAACGCCATAACAAGTCTTCTGATATGTTTTAATGTATTTCTGTTCTAACTGCACAAAACAAATTCTTTGAAAATTTCTCACTCTCAACGGAAAACAGCCAGGATGTTCCTGTTCGGTGAGAGTTCAAATGGAAGTATGTTTGTGAAGGCCCGGAGAGCTCAATGATCAGAAACAGATGGTTTACATGAGGCGGATGGTGGCTTTAAATGCTTTGACATGTGTCTCTTCAGGGAACTAGACTGAGCAAAAGCAGCATTGCACTGACTACAATGATGTGGACGTTCACCTGTGTGTGTCAACATGTGTTTTCTCAGAGAACCAGCCTCAGCAAAAGCAGCACTGCACTGACCACACTGATGTGGTCGTTCACCTGTATGTGTCAACATATGTGACTTCAGGGAACTAGATCGAGCAAAAGCTGCATTGCACTGACCACACGGAAATGGTCGTTCACCTGTATGTGTTAACATGTGTTTCTTTAAGGAACCAGATTCGGCAAAAGCAGCACTGCACTGACCACACTGATGTGGTCGTTCACCTGTATGTGTCAACATGTGTTTTTTCAGGTTACCTGATCCTGCAAAGGCAGCAGTGCACTGACTACACTGATGTGGTCGTTCACCTGTATGTGTGAACATGTGTCTCTTCAAGGAACCAGACTCTGCAAAAGCAGCACCGCAGACACCACACTTATGTGGTCGTTCACCTGTATGTGTTAACATGTGATTTGTCAAAGCACCACACATTGCAAAAGTAGCCTTGCACAGACCACACTGATATGGCCGTTCACCTGTATGTGTCCGCAGGTGTCTCAACAACTTGCTGGGAAAGGCAAAGACAGCACTACAATGTGAGCACCGATGAACTTGTTCCCTTAGACATTTTAACATGTGCTCCTTTGGTTGAGTTTCACCTGCAGACAAGTGTGCTCCTCTGCTGTATGTGTTTAGCTGTGAGTCAGTGTTGAAGTTACTGTCACTGTCAGTGCCCGACAGCTGTTCTCCTGCCTCTTTTTTCAGCCAGGTATCACTGTCACTGTCAGCACTGGCTGCAGCTTGTCCATCACGTGTCATGGGGATAGTGGCTGTCTTCTCTCTGCTCACATCCTCTCTGTCTGGCACTGTAACAGACATTGTGCTGAGAAATGAAGACATATCAATTGTCAGTGGCAATACTGGTAATACTGGTCTATGGTGTGGCCAAAGACAATTTGATGAAATGTAACTCAATAAAAAAGAAAAGAAAACGACTGACATCAACTCCATATTATCAAGAAACTTCACTTTCCCTTTGTTAAAGCAATGCAGGTCGCTTTCTCCCTGTCGAAAGCAAGCTGCCACCCATTTTTGCTTTTTGTACCCTGCCGCATGACTGTTTAGAACGTTTTGTTTTTAAAGCCCTGAGACCTTGACTGTCACCTCCGGGTCTTTGCAATGTGTACGAGTACACACTCGTCATTCAAATTAATAGTAACAAAATGGAGAGTTGACTCTGGGAAATAAATCCCTTGCTTACCTCGGAGAGAAACCCACGCCGATGGACATCAACTGGTTTTTATCCCAGACGAGCTTCCAACTGAACTATACTGTTCAAAAAAAGAAACGCATAGTTGCTACTTGCCAAATTTGTTTTATTTTTCGAAAAAATTAACAGAAAATCCAATATTTAGATTATTTGTTTGAAATTTGGTATGGACACAGTTGAATGCACACACAGTTCATTTGCATCTTCAAATCAATCAGTCAATCAATACGATTGGGTGCCGAGGCTGTCAAGTCAGTAGGGTGTGTGACTGCCTTGAGCAGCAACAACTGCCCGGCACCTTCTGGGCATGGACTGGATCAGATGCCGGATATCTTGCTGTGGGATGGTGTCCCACTCCTCCTGAAGTGCCTGCAATAGATCGCGGTGATTTGCCGGCGCTTCTTCTCGCCTGCGCACACGTCTGTCCAATTCATCCCAGAGGTGTTCTATCGGGTTCATGTCTGGCGACATGGATGGCCAGGGAAGCACCTGGACATGGTGGTCGGTGAGGAACTGGGTGGTGAGTCGTGCTGTGTGCGGGCGAGCGTTGTCCTGCTGGAATATGGCATCCTGGTCAGCCAGAAGAGGAAGGGCGTGTGGGCGCAGAATTTCCTCCACGTATCGCTGGGCAGTTATGCGCCCTTGGACGTGCACCAGGGTGCTCCTTCCAGCGGTATTGATCGCCCCCCACACCATGACGCCTCCACCACCATGAACGGGTGCCTCATCCACACAGTTGGGCGCGTAACGTTCGTTTACTCTCCGGTAGACCCTCCTCCGACCATCATGTCGCTGGAGCAGGAAGTAGGACTCGTCGCTGAACCACACGTGTCTCCAGTGATTCCGGACGGTCCAGCGAAGGTGCTGGTTGCCCCACTGCACTCGGTTCTGGCGATGGCGGCGGGTGAGGACAGCTCCTCTGTGAGGTCTGCGAGCTCTCAAACCAGCTTCATGCAGGCGGTTCCACACGGTCTGGTCCGATAATCGGTGTGGCCCGGGGAGAGCCTGGACAGAAGATGAGGCCGACAGGAAACGATTCCGGAGGTGGCGGAGCCGTATGAAGCGGTCGTGAGCAGCAGTTGTCGCCCTTGGTCTTCCCGCTCGTGGCAAGTCAGCAACGGAGCCAGTGGCTTGAAACCTGACCCACAGTCTACTGATGGTGCTCTGGGACACGTGGAAGTGCCTGGCAATTGCACTTTGACTTTGGCCTGCTTGTAAACGACCCAATGCAATTTGGCGGTCTTCTCTGCTCAATCGGGCCATCTTTCGTCGCTGAATTGTCGTCTGATTTCTTTGTGGCGAACAATCCGCTTTTATGGGTTTTGGAAGACATGGTGAGAGCTCAATATTCCCCGAGTTTCACGAGATTACACTGAAGCATGACGAGTGGTCATGCCAAATGAGCAATTTTGACATTGTAGCCACTGATAACGCATGCGTCACGTGCAGAGCTCACTTGTGGCAATGGACGAAAGGTCGACGACCAGATAAACATTTTCTGCAGTTTGGTGGATATCCTTGTAGCCATATAACTAAATTAACCAAATATTACAAGCTATGCGTTTCTTTTTTTGAACAGTATATGTCATGGCACCAGTTTCCGCAAGACTGATATGTCACACATGCTTAAAGGCATATGTACGCGCTCCCGTGTTTACAAAGTGTAGTTTGCCCATAATCGATGTCAAACGCACCATAAGACCATGTAATGACGATATGTCGCCATGCGCGGACCATATACATGCATTACAGCTTGTTTTAGAGTCTCAAAAACTTTGGATGTAAACAAAGACGCGGAGTTATTTCCCTTGCGTCAACGCTACCTCTGTTGGCAAATCTATAAATAGGACGATCCAGATCAAAATGAAAATTAACATATCTCAACATTGAAGGGGTCCTAGACCACAATATTTTGCAGGGAACTTAATTTAGCATGTCTCCAGCTGTTGGTAAAGCAATTAGCGTGTATAGTCATCGAGTACATATGGCTTTAACACCCACAGACACATACCTATAATACTGACTGAGCTATGGCCCTGAACAATATGGAGGCTCAAGTCTCCAGAAGCCTGATACATCATACACATACAACACCCACAGACACACAGAGCAACTGACTGAGCTATGGCCCTGAACAATATGGAGACTCAAGTCTCCACAAGCCTGATACATCACACACATACAACACCCACAGACACACAGAGCAACTGACTGAGCTATGACCCTGAACAATGTGGAGGCTCAAGTCGCCACAAGCCTAATATATCACACACATACAACACCCACAGACACACAGAGCAACTGACTGAGCTATGACCCTGAACAATAATAATTGGAGGCTCAAGTCTCCACAAGCCTGATACATCAGACACATCGTAGAGCTACTGACTGAGCTATGGCGCTGTCCTGGCAGTTTTCACTAGTGTACCTGATACCATAAACACACATATGACACACAAACACACATGACAAACTAACACACATGGCATACATACAAACACATGATGCACACATCACTACAGTAAAACCTGCGAGCAAAGGACGCTCTTGGGGAGCCTTGCCACTGTCCTTTGTAGCAAGGTATCCTTTCTTATGAATATGAATGCACCGATTCTTTTTTGCCACAGTAATTATTAAAACTCAAAGTTTTGAAGCCCTCAAGTTTTTGTTTTTGTTTTTTTTATTCAAAGAAAAGGAGAGAGAGAGAGAGAGAGAGAACGAGCGAGAGAGAGAGAGACCTGTGCAATCGGTTTCTTATCTGAACCAATGGGCCATTCACTGGAAGATTCTTTGATCGAGCTGTTGAAAACCACTCGAAAAGTTCTTCGTGGTTGTTTTTACGTTTAGTCAAGGTTTGACTAAATGTTTTAACGTAGAGGGGGAATCGAGACGAGGGTCGTGGTGTATGTGTGTGTGTGTGTGTGTGTCTGTCTGTCTGTGCGTGTGTGTGTGTAGAGCGATTCAGACCAAACTACTGGACCGATCTTTATGAAATTTTACATGAGAGTTCCTGGGAATGATATATCCCCGGACTTTTTTTCGATGAATACCTTTGATGACGTCATATCCGGCTTTTTGTAAAAGTTGAGGCGGCACTGTCACACCCTCATTTTTCAATCAAATTGATTGAAATTTTGGCCAAGCAATCTTCAACGAAGGCCGGACTTCGGTATTGCATTTCAGCTTTGTGGCTTAAAAATTAATTAATGACTTTGGTCATTAAAAATCTGAAAATTGTAAAAAAAATAATTTGTTTTTAAAACGATCCAAATTTACGTTCATCTTATTCTTCATCATTTTCTGATTCCAAAAACATATAAATATGTTATATTCGGATTAAAAACAAGCTCTGAAAATTAAAAATATAAAAATCATTATTAAAATAAAATTTCTGAAATCGATTTAAAAACAATTTCATCTTATTCCTTGTGGGTTCCTGATTCTAAAAACATATAAATAATGTGATATGTTTGGATTAAAAACACGCTCAGAAAGTTAAAAAGAATAGAGATAAAGAAAAGCGTGCTATCCTTCTCAGCGCAACTACTACCCCGCTCTTCTTGTCAATTTCGGGGAAGCAGAACAAGACCGAATATACATTTGCGGACAAGACCGAATATACATATGCGCCTAAGGTCGAATGAAAGTGTTTATACATTTGCGGATAAGACCGAATATACATTTTGCCTAAGACCGAATGTACATTTGCGGACAAGACCGAATATACATTGCAGCGGTGGGTAGAAAATATACGTTGCAGCCTAAGACCGAATATACATTTGCGGACAAGACCGAATATACTTTGTCGCCTAAGGTCGAAAATACATTTCTGGCACGAATTTCAATAGCGGCAAATATGTTGCAATTGATCGAATACACGTGAAAGGGCAAAATCCCAAAGCACGTACAACATAGCGACTAAAGTGTGTGAATGACACGTGAATCATGAACAACGAACAACAATAGCGGCAAATATGTGTCAATAACACGAGAATGCACAACAATCAAGCACGTGAATAACGGGCCGATTTACGTGGACGGCACTTTCTACGTCACGCCGACACTGTTTGATTCCCTGCTCACGCTTCACCTCGCGCGCGACAACCACGTCTTCCCCGTCTTCTACGCGCTGATGACGATGAGAACCGAACAACTTTACGTCGCGACACTATCCAAGATGAAGGGGCACATGCCTGACAACGTGGACATCACACATTCGATGACCGACTACGAGCTGGGACTCATATGAACGCGTGTGGATCCGTTTTTGATTGTCCGACTCGAGGATGTTGGTTTCATTACTCGCAGGCGATCAGGAAGAGAGTCAAGAATATCGGCTTGATCACAGCGTACAAACGCAACGCCGATCTGAAGCTTTTAGTGAAGAAGATGATGGCCATGCCGTTGCTACCTGCCGACCGGATTCTTACAGCATTTGAGATCCTGCGCGCGGACATGCCTGATCTTACTGCTCACGACCACCGTAAACTCGTAGTCCTCAAACGATACATCAACAACTTCTGGCTGACGCGGATTACTCCAGAGAAGTTGACTGTGTTTGGATTACAGCACCGAACGAACAACGGCGTCGAGAGTTTTCATGCTACACTGAAACGGAAGATAGGACGGGCGCACCCCAATTTCTACATCTTCGTCGAATTCCTGAACAAGCTCATCGTGACCAAGCTCGGTGACCTTCGACTCGTCAAAAACGGCGAACGCATCACACGCAGACGAGCGGCGAATCAGGTGATCAACAAAGTACGTCTCTCGCGGCTAGCACAACGTCTGGACGGCGCAGACGGCTTGACCAACGATGAATTCCTCACCCGTGCCTGTGTACACATCCGTCGATATGTTGACGAACTTGAAGATCGCCCGTTGGACGCCAATGATGATTCGGAATCAGACGAAGACGAAGCCGGATCCGAATCCGACGCCGAACCTGAAGCCGGATCCGAAGCCGATGCTCCGCCGAATCAATGTCCTGTCTGCCTTCATCACTCTCCCGACTCGATATTCGTACCATGCGGCCACTCCTTGTGTCATTTTTGCGCTGTCCAGATCAGCAATAACGTACCGCCATTGAACCGATGTCATTGCTGTCGGTCAGACATTGGGAGTGTGGTGCGCGTGTTCGGGATGTCCTGGGAGTGTTCAAGGCTTGGTGTATGATGCACTTCAAGCTACCTTTCATACCCGTCCACCTTCATCCAAAGTTCTGACAGAGAGACATAACTTCGTGGATTTATGTTTTTCTGAGCTACTTTATGACTTATGTCTGATTCGATCGCATGCGGTCTATTTAATGTATTTTTTTTAAACTTTCCATCATTATATTGTACAAGAGACAGAGAGACAGAGAGAGAGAAAGAGATAGAGAGAGAGAGAGGGAGAGAGAGAGAGAGAGAGAGAGAGAGAGAGAGAGAGAGAGAGAGAGAGAGAGAGAGAGAGAGAGATTTATGTTTGTATGCGCTACAGTATAAATTCAATAAATGATCATTCATTATTTCAGACCTTCGTATTGGTTTGGTATTGGACGAATCCATTTTAATCTAGGATCTATTTTAACCATGCGCGTTTATTAGCAATACGAAAACGTGCGCTTATCGGATAAACTGTGATCTTAGTTTCTATCGGCCTTAGGCAAAATGTATATTTTCGACCTTGTGCGCAAGTGTATATTCGATCTAAGGCGACAATGTATATTCGGTCTTAGGCAAAATGTATATTTTCGACCTTAGGCGCAAGTGTATATTCGGTGTTAGGCGACGATGTATATTCGGTCTTCTGCACAATGTATATTTTCGACCTTGGGCGACAATGTATATTTTCGACCTTAGGCGCAAGTGTATATTCGGTGTTAGGCGACGATGTATATTCGGTCTTCTGCACAATGTATATTTTCGACCTTGGGCGACAATGTATATTTTCGGCCTTAGGCACGTATGTATATTCGGTCTTATTCATGTTACCCTCAATTTCACTGCCTTTGCATCGAGCGGTGGACTGACGATGCTACGAGTATACGCTCTTGCTGTAAAAATGCAATGAGTTCAGTTTAATTCTGTTAGTTCGACAGCTTGACTAAATGTTGTAATTTCGCCTTACGCGACTTGTTCTTCTCTTAACTCTTACCAGTTCGGGGGTTTTAGGGCATATTTTACAGTGCTGTTGGTGCCTACTTGCCGAATGGCTATCTGGGGTCATATTCTAAATGAAATATAGAAAGTTATATATCAAATGAAAGGAAAATGAATACTTTTCATATTTGCAAAGAGAATTGTGCTATCTTCAAAGGTAAAAAAGGTTATGGGGGTGACAACATGATTTTTGTTGAAATTTGTACGCCCATTTTTCGGAACACGTGACAAACACAAAGAAGACATTTTTTTGTGTTCAGTTTATTTTAGATATGCTGCTAACTAGTCTGTTTTGGCACTCATTTTACATAACATAGCAAAGTTTTATTGAGTTTTGCTGATAAACAAAAAAGTTATTGTCACCTGAATACCCCCACCCAAATTTCAAAGTTGGACGTTTCATGACATACGCATGCCTAAGGCCAAAACAACCGACCGACCCTATTTTTTTGCGCGACCCTAGACTTTTTTTTTGGCATTTGGGGGGGAAAAAAAAGAAGAAAAAAATCTGTGTTTTTTTGGCTAAAAAACTTAAAAATATGGTTTTTTGAAGGAAAAATAAAAAAGTTTTTGTTTTTTGGCAAAATAACTTAAAATTATGTTTTTTTGGAAAAAACATCAAAAAAATCCGACCTACCGACCCTATTTTTTTTGCCTATGTTACCGTTAACAGACTATTTATTTTGGGGGGCCTAATAATGCATTCCTATAACTAACTTATAACAAAAACCCAGCTTGTTTCTGTCATAAAGTTTGTCTAACATATGAGTTTATCCACTGTCCGACCCATCCAATGTAAAATAACCATTTTTTTTTCTTGATAATTAGATAATTGGTCAGTAGAAAACTACAGGGGGCGGGGCATCGTAAGCTTGCTTACGATGGGTAAGGGAGCGAACTGGTAAGAGTTAACACATTTTGCCGTCGATCTGGCACCGGAGTCCCACTGACTGAGAATTTGTGTTCGATCAGCTTTTATGTTGGAAATTTGAGTTTTTCCGCAATTCAGCTCATCAGCAACTTTTCGAACGGTCTTTATGACATCGACTCTCTCTTCTAAAGTCAAATTTTTTCGTTTTGGCATGAATGATGAGACGAAGATGCATCACAGTACAGAAAGTAGAAACCCGAAATGTTTGTGAGTTCACGGCATCGACCAATGAGCGTGCACCATACAAAAATCAACTTCTTTCAAGTGCTGTCATTGGCTTACAAAATAAGCTTCTCGCGCGTTCACATCGCCAGCGAGATTTAATTTGCAGAACCAAGATGGCGGACCAGCGTCTGCTAAAAGCTGTCTGCTTCAAGGGTTTGTCCGTTGTTGACAAGTAACGAACCCAATCGGGACCAAAAAAGGGTGTCCGTGTCCGCGCCTTTGAGGTGTTCGCTCTTTTAAGGTGTTTTTGAGAGTAAAATACATCCGTCCTCACTCGAATTGTCCGTTATGCTAAGGTGTCCGCCGAAATAAGGGTCCGCTAGATGCAGGTTTTACTTTAGTGACACACACAACCTTGCTTGCTGTACAAACACAACACAGGGTACATATACTCACACTGATGATATTGCTGGGTCATAAACCAAGACTGTGGTGGCTCTTCAGCGACATCAATCTCTATTTTCACCTCTGTCTTCACTGCTGGCTGGTCTCCCTCCATCCTGTGACGAGAAGACAAGCACTGTCCATAAGTCTTGTGTTTGTTTCTTTAATATAATTTGTCTAGGAAAGAAAGTAGAGGGAGACAGCGGGCAGAACTATATTATCTGGATCTGTCTTGAGAGTAGATCAAGTTAAGATGTATACAGTCTAAAATTACGGTTTGCTCTTTCTCTTTCGGGCCAGCCACATTCAGGACTTATGAATCTCTTATTTATCGCCTTGCACATGAGCTTACAATGTAATCGTAGGCTTTGACCGTGTTCTATTGCTTATGCAAAAGTCATGATGTGGTGATCATGTGGTGAGGATTTGACCATTCAGAAGAGGCAAGGCAGCGACACCCTCGGCTGTCAGCGAGGCGCGTGACTTTAATTAGTTTAAACACGATGGCAGGCTTCAATTCGGTTTTATTCCTCGCAATTTCACTAACCTATTGACTTATGTAGAAGTCATGAAGAAATCTGGACCACATCATTTGAGTGTAACTTCTACAAGAATAAGTAAGCAAACACCGTATGATTGCTGGCTATTCTTAGAAATTTGGTATAGTGTCGGCACGTTGAATCGCGTTATGAAAAATTTCGCTCAGCAAAATCTTGCTCAACAAAAAATGTCACAAGGTGGTGCATAAGCAGTTAAAATAAATGTAGATGTGGCCACTGCATTAGTAAATGTTGGTACTGTGAACAAGGCCAATTGTAATGTATGTTTGATGGTGTATGCTTTTAATTAAGCGTTGTTGACTATGAATGTGCTTGTATAACTCTGTTTTAATTTTAAATGTGTCAAGCGCAAAGAGCATAATTGTAAAGTTATGATGTTGCGCTATATAAATGCTCATTTATTATTATTATTATTATTATTATTAATTCTTTTTCCATGGTAGGTTTGATCAACTTGCTTTTCAAAACTGGTGATTTTCTCACGACAGCTCTCAGCCCGATTTGAATGCACAGTTGGTACTCCCGAGCAAATGGGGTATCATGCAAAAGATAAATGCATAGAATCTGACCTAACCTAACAAGGAACCCAAAAGTGGCAGCAGCTATACGCAATCTTAATCAATCAATCAATCAATCAATGAGGCTTATATCGCGCATATTCCGTGGGTACAGTTCTAGGCGCTGTGCAGTGATGCCGTGTGAGATGAAATTTTATACGGCCAGTAGATTGCAGCCATGTCGGCGCATATTTACCTTTCACGGCCTTATTCCAAGTCACACGGGTATGGTAGACAATTATTAATTGTGCCTAAGCAATTTTGCCAGGAAAGACCCTTTTGTCAATCGTGGGATCTTTAACGTGCACACCCAATGTAGTATACACGGGGGGTGGTTCGGACACCGAAGAGAGTCTGCACACAAAGTTGACTCTGTGAAATAAATTTCCGCCGAACCTGGGATCGAACTCGCGCTGACAGCGGCCAACTGAATACAAATCCAGCGCGCTACCAACTGAGCTATATCCCCGCCCCATATCTTAAGGCAAAGTAGCCTAGATATTTTGAAATGTATACTGCAGAAAAAACACTTTGTTGCGAAAAAGGGCCATATCAGCTTAACCGCATGCATTACAGTGAATATTAGTGAATGAATTATCAAGTAATTGCAAGATGTAAAACAGCAAGTAAGAAGCTTGTTTGACTGTAGCACATAAGAGCGTCACCAGGCCTTGAACTTCAGAAGTTGTGTAACGTCATGCCGTTTTTAATTTTCTGGATAATGTCAAATCTCCCCCAAGACTTTCATGTCACAATCGGATCAAATACCAGTCATAGGAAAGTGTAATCATCATCATGTAGCAAGTAACTTTTTGGAGATACCTCTTAAACACAAAGTGTGAGAGTTCATTATAGAAGTACACCCCCTTTATTTTGGAGGTCAAATTCTGTCCGGAAAGTCGTTTTCACGCTTTATGACAGGTTGGAATGAGATTTGACAGTCTTGATATTTATGTTTTTACATAGACAAATGCCGGGTCATTATGACCGAGGTGCAATATTTAAACAGATACATGTAAAAACACTATTGTGAGAGACAGTTCATTTGTGATTAGCTTACTTAGACAAATTACGCCTTTGATTGCGTACCCTAACACTTTCGCTATTGCTGGTTTGATCTAAATTGCATTTAATCCTCAAAATTTCTCTCAAAATATTCTTCTTCTTCAGCGTTCCAGAAATTCTGGTGATGTGTGAGCTCGTTTGCCAATTTAGGTTCCTCACACTCTGAGAGCATAGTCAGCTTCATTCCGCTTTCGTTGGGTAGGCATGCTGGGTATTTTCGTGTTTTCATAACCCACCGCACTCCAACATGGATTACAGGATCTTTTCCGTGCGCACTTGGTCTTGTGCTTGCGTGTACACACGAAGGGGGTTAAGTCACTAGCAGGTCTGCACATAAGTTGACGTGGGAGATCGGAAAAATCTCCACTCTTAACCCACCAGTCCAAAGTCTCACCTCAAAGTGTCAAAATCCCCTTTTTCAGATCATAAATATATTTTGTATCCTCTGTATTCTCTTAAAACATCAGATAATACAATCTAAAGGACAACACCTGGTGATCGCAAAATAAGTGTACTTCTTTTAATTTTTATTTGACCAAGAAACAACATCTTAATGTCGGGTATATATATCGATTCAGAAGGCTGAACGCACTACATCGGTTAAAAAATGGTCAAAACCTTATCTTAGCGTCTAGTCTACTGCATAAAGGTTAACCACCCAGGCTTCCTGGGTGGTTATCTTTATGCAGTAGACTAGACACTAAGACAAACAGACTAGTTGAAACTGAAAGGTCACACACAAATCAAATCAAATCAAATCAAATTTTATTTTACGAGGGTTGTGGCATAAGCTGACATAGACACACGCATGCACACACACAAACACACACCCACGCTCAATCACTGAATCCAATCACAGGCGGAAGGTATCGTCCACTGGACTACTACTATCACAGAAAGACTACTTCTGTGATAGTAGAAAGACTACTTCTGTGATAGTAGTAGTCCAGTGGACGATACCTTCCGCCTGTGATCCAATCACAGAGATATAGAATAGAGCCACCAAGCGCCGCAAAACGTGCAGTAACCGAGACCCGCGCGCCGGCCATCGCGGTGTGCCCATTCTTTCGCTGGCACACCCTGTTTCGCTCTGTCCGGTCTTTGTTTTTTGAGAGCTACAATCTCAATACCACCTTGTTTAAACCTTATAATCATGTTAATAAAAAAAAGCAAAGTTGTAGAATAATGATGCGTGTGTCTGTATGCTGCTTAATTTTGCTTTTTTAAATTTTATTATTATTGAAAATACTAACCTGTTGATTTTGTAGTAAGACATCTCTCTCTCTCTCTCTCTCTCTCTCTCTCTCTCTCTCTCTTATTTTCTCTTTTTCTCTTCCCCTCTCTCTCCCTCACCCTCTCTTCCCCTCTCTCCCTCTCTCTTTCTCTCCCTCTCTCTCTCCTCTTTCTCTCCCTCTCCCTCTCCTCTCTCTCTCTCTCTCTTTCATCCTCTCTCTCTCTTCCCCCCCTCTCTCTCTCTCTCTCTCTCTCTCTCTCTCTCTCTCTCTCTCTCTCTCTCTCTCTCTCTCTCTCTCTCTCTCTCTCTCTCTCTCTCTCTCTCTCTCTCTCTCTCTCTCTCTCTCTCTCTCTCTCTCTCTCTCTCTCTCTCTCTCTCTCTCTCTCTCTCTCTCTCTTCTCTCTCTCAGTCGGTTTTCAGTGGGACCATTTTGCCTGCACTGCTTTTTCTTTAGTTTTACTTTCAATTATATTGTATATTTATTGTATGGAGGACAATCGACTTCAACAATTCAGATTCGTTTGAAATACTCATGTTTTAATGATGAGATTGATGTATCGTTCATAAATAAGTTCACTCATGTGTTTGTACTTAATCATGTATTAAAGATTTTGGCTGAAAGATGTCAGGTTTGTTTGACTGATACAGACACTGACATGTTTCACTGATTGTAATAAGCTTGCTGTACATTCTTCTTTTGAGTACTCTTCTGTGTATAATCCTCGCATTTAAAGAATTTAGCTTTGACATGATTTCAGCCGACTTTTTTGGTTCGAAAACAAGTGTACGTGTATCATTTATCAAATTGCTGTTTCTTTTACAATGGAAACCCCCTTTTAAAGACACCCCCACCCTCAAATTGCTTGTTTGTTTATTTGTTGCTTAACGTCCAGCCGACTACGCAGAGCCATATCAGGACGAGGAAGGGGGGGGGATGAAGGGGGCCACTTGTCAAGCGATTCCTGTTTACAAATGCACTAACCCATTACTTGTGTCCCAGCAGGCTTTAGTAAAACTAAATTAATACCTACTGGAAGATTACCAGTTTCCAGTATGTTAAAATAGACTTAACCTATCTACTGCTGGACTTACATCAGAACACTAACAGATTAAACTATACATGAATCGCGAGACAAGCGGCAAGAGAAGAGATTTTTGGAAAAAATACAGGTGAATGAGCAAGAAGGCAGAAAAAAGAAAAGAATTCATGAAGAAAAAGAGAGCATAACAGGAAAGAGGAACCAAAAATCTACCTAACAGCAAACTAGAAAGCTCCTGCGGTTCCAAAAACAGGAGGGGCCTTTAATTTCATAACCGCAGTGCCCCACTGCGGGACCCCACCCTCAAATGGCTGTATCGTTTTTGTGTCACTCGTGTATACTGACTTAAATTGACAAATTTAGCTTTGATGTCACTATTGCATTTCTTATTACGGCAAAGATTTGTTTCATTTACAGAGAGAGAGAGAGAGAGACAGAGACAGAGACAGAGACAGAGAGACAGACAGAGAGAGACAGAGAGACAGAGAGACAGAGAGAGAGACAGAGAGACAGAGAGGTGGAGAAGGGTGGGGGCGAAAGAGAGAGAGAGAGAGAGAGAGAGAGAGAGAGAGAGAGAGAGAGAGAGAGAGAGAGACGATGACAATGACAATGACAATTCTTTATTTAACGAGGGTAGTAGATTAAGCAGTAGTCTGCTTTTGTACATCCAGCCCTCGCCCTAAAGATCAATCAATCAATCAATATGAGGCTTATATCGCGCGTATTCCGTGGGTACAGTTCTAAGCGCAAGGATTTATTTTTTTATTTTTTTATTTTTATTTTATGCAATTTATATCGCGCACATTTTCAAGGCGCAGGGATTTATTTATGCCGTGTGAGATGGACTTTTTTTACACAATACATCACGCATTCACATCGGCCATTTCGGCGCACATCCTACTTTTCACGGCCTATTATTCCAAGTCACACGGGTATTTTGGTGGACATTTTTATCTATGCCTATCAGACCTGTTTACCCTTACGATTTTGGCGTAATTTATTACGATTTTCTGCAAAAAATACGCCATTCCGCTATCCGTGTCAAGACTACGATTTTTTTTTTAATCAATTCACATGTTTGGCATTGTTTTTTCAATGGCAAAATGGGGTGAAAAAGCACAGGACTGACCAGAGATCATGTCTGTCTGATGAGACGTTGGAGAGCCTTATTCTAGTGGTGAAGTCTCGCCCTCACTCATTCGGCAAGCGCAAGTACAGTAGAGAAGCGCTTGACACACTGAAAAAGGCCTACTACGAGCAACAGAAAAAGAATCAGAGATGCATGTGCTTTTGATGTGATCTTCTTTGAAATTATGATGACTACAAAAACTGACTGATGTGTTTTGTTTGTGAATGATGGATATGGACTGGGTGGCCGAGTGGTAACGCACTTGCGCTCGGAATCGAGAGGTTGCGTGTTCGACCCTGGGTCGGGCCGCTATTTTCTCCCCCCTTTCCTAACCTAGATGGTGGGTTCAAGTGCTAGTCTTTCGGATGAGACGAAAAACCGAGGTCCCTTCGTGTACACTATATTGGGGTGTGCACGTTAAAGATCCCACGATTGACAAAAGGGTCTTTCCTGGCAAAATTGTATAGGCATAAATAAAAATGTCCATCAAATACCCGTGTGACTTGGAATAAAGGCCGCGAAAGGTGAACATTCGCCTAACAGGTTTGCTGGTCGATGTGAATGCGTGATATATTGTGTAAAAAAAAATTCCATCTCACACGGCATAAAGCGCTTTGAACTTCGGATAAGGCGCTATATAAATAAAGAGAATAATAATAATATATGTGCATGATTGCGTTTCGCAGACACAGTTGTCATGTGCGTTTGTAATTGGCGACGAATGCTGGATGATTACTATTTTTGTGCCAGGATTACTATTTTTGGGGCTGAGCATTACTCCAAAACACTATGGGGGTAAACAGGTCTGGCCTATACAATTTTGCCAGGAAAGACCCTTTCCTGGACCCTTTTGTCAATCGTGGGATCTTTAACGTGCACACCCCAATGTAGTGTACACGAAGGGACCTCGGTTTTTCTCATCCGAAAGATGAATAAAGAGAGACTAACTACAAAAAATGAAATAAAAATACAAGATAAAAAAAATAGAAAATAGAAAAACTAAAATTCTACATTTTAACAGATAACTAAAGTGAAAACACATTATACATATATGTACACAAAATGCATTGCATTGAGGTCAATTGCGAGTTAATTGATGTGAATTAAGTGGTATAGTGCAGCTTGCACTTTTTCAACATCATGCGAGAGAGAGAGAGAGAGAGAGAGAGAGAGAGAGAGAGAGAGAGAGAGACATCATGCGAGAGAGAGAGAGAGAGAGACATCATGCGAGAGAGAGAGAGAGAGAGAGAGAGAGAGAGAGAGAGAGAGAGAGAGAGAGAGAGAGAGAGAGAGAGAGGTTTATGAATAACATCTACAAATTTGTTTAACTTTGTCATCTTGATGTTTGCTTCGTCTGATTGGCTTCTCTTGTGACACTAACTGGTTTTGCATCATTTTTTTAATTGTTATAAAATTAATGTTCTTGGTTTCGTATAACCTTTTTGTCTCAATCTGTCTGACAGTCTCTGTCTCAGGTGTGTGTTCGTTCGTTCGTTCGTGTGTGTGACTGTGCGCCCGGTTTTTTTTTCTCTTTCGATCAGTGTAACGTATTTAGTATGCGGTAAGAAATACCATTCTCCCCCTTCCATCCACCAGGTACCGCCACTAGCAGATCATATTATTTTCTGAATAGTTTCTTCATTACTCAATAACATTATGCCAGCTGATTCTAATCAACCGACGGAGATAAGAAGCCCAGTGTGCCACATTCCCACTGAAATGTACACTGGTCAGGCTGTGGGATGGGCACAGCGAAATGGCGGCCCGGTAGCTGCAATCGTTTCCCCTGCCAGCACAGCGCTTGGTGGCTCTATTCTATATCTCTGTGGATCCAATCAGACGCAGACACAAACACTCTTCAGCGTTACGGTGTCAACCACACTAATACTACCACAGTTATATATGTATGCAGGTTAAGTTTTGTACCTTGCAACTGCACAACCACAGCACGCAGATCCAGATCCAGATATTCGTGATGGGTCGTTCGTGATTCCTTACAAATTGTGTAATTCGAGCCACAATTATCGCATACTGCTGCAGTCGGCGTTAGTTCTGTAGAGTGGTTTCCCCTGCTACGATTCTGTCTGTTTACCCCAGGCCCAGGCTATGTGAACAATAATCGTTCGCTGTCTTCAACAACCACTATTGTCACAAAACAAAATACATTGTACCACTATGACACCCGTGGGTTTTTTCTGCCGTTTTGCAGCGAATTTCACCCGCCCGGGTAGATATTAAGACACTAAACACTTATAAGTTATTATCAAAAGTATTTGTTTGTTTTTGTTCCCCTTCTGTATTCCTTTATTTCATAAATAATGTTGAACGCTTTAATGGGTAAACTTCTAATTAAAGACAATTTTGTTGTTAAACCTGAGACTGGATACATGATCGGTGTTTAGCCTGTGCCGGTTTAGCAAAGTTAATTAACTCTCATTGATTGCCCATGCACCTCACTGAGCGATATTGACTGAACTCAGCAGTTCAATATCCGGCAGGGCACCCATTTTTGTTTGTTTGTTTGTTTGTTTGCTTAACGCCCAGCCGACGACGAAGGGCCATATCAGGGCGTTGCTGCTTTGACATTTAACGTGCGCCACACACAAGACAGAAGTCGCAGCACAGGCCGCATGTCTCACCCAGTCAGTCACATTATTCTGACACCGGACCAACCAGTCCTAGCACTAACCCCATAATGCCAGACGCCAGGCGGAGCAGCCACTAGATTGCCAAATTTAAAGTCTTGGGTATGACCCGGCCGGGGTTCGAACCCACGACCTTCCGATCACGGGGCGGACGCCTTACCACTAGGCCAACCGAGGGCACCCATAAGCATACGGCACAGTAAGGCACGACTAAAAGAGTGGGATTCCCTGTAGGTGGAGTTCCTGGAGGGGGATTCCCTGTATACAGGGAATACCACAGGATTTAGTTCCTGTAGCGTGTCGCTGATATCGCTGAAAGTCACGTGATGCTTGGCGACATCGGTAGAATTTGACGTTTTTCAATCTTTTTTTATATTTCTTAGAAATTCGAGTATGGTTTGCAAGTTTTATTGAAAAACTCCACCCTGTGGGATTCCCTGTAATCCCCCTCCAGGAACTCCACCTACAGGGAATCCGGCCAGGCTCTTTTGGTCGACCGTAGACCCCATCAGCCACGCCTCCCGTAAACGGCCATCACAGATACTGCCAGGCTTTTACACACAGTACAAACACCCTTTCATTTAAACACTAACCGCTTGAGAACATGCCCTCCGTAAAGAGCGAGCAATTTTCAAAGAATTCATTTTTGCGTGGTTTATACCCTGAGCCATCGTGAACCCTTGTGATCCAGTTTCCTTTTTACATTTAGTCAAGTTTTGACTAAATGTTTTAACATAGAGGGCCCTGGGGGGAATCGAGACGAGGGTCGTGGTGTATGTGTGCGTGTGTGTCTGTGTGTGTGTGTGTGTGTGTGTGTGGAGCGATTCAGAGTAAACTACTGGACCGATCTTTCTGACATTTTTCATGAGAGTTCCTGGTATGATATCCCCAGACATTTTTTTTTTTTCAATAAATGTCTTTGATGACGTCATATCCGGCATTTTGTAAAAGTTGAGGCGGCACTGTCACACCCTCATTTTTCAATCAAATTGATTGAAATTTTGGCCAAGCAATCTTCGACGAAGGCCGGACTTTGGTATTGCATTTCAGCTTGGAGGCTTAAAAATTAATTGATGACTTTGGTCATTAAAAATCTGAAAATTGTAATTAAAATTATTTTTTTTATAAAACGATCCAAAATTACGTTTATCGTATTCTTCATGATTTTCTGATTCCAAAACCATATAAATATGTTATATTCGGATTAAAAACAAGCTCTGAAAATTAAAAATATAAAAATTATGATTAAAATAAAATTTCCGAAATCGATTTAAAAACAATTTCATCTTATTCCTTGTCCGTTTCTGATTCAAAAAACATATAGATATGATATGTTCAGAGACGTTCAGAGAGTTAAAAAGAATAGAGATATAGAAAAGCGTGGTATCCTCCTCAGCGCAACCGCTACCGCGCTTTTCTCGATTGTTAATTTCACTGCCTTTGCCACGAGCGGTGGACAGACGATGCTACGAGTGTACGGTCTTGCGGAAAAAATGAAATGCGTTCAGTTTCATTCTGTGAGTTCGACTGAGCTTGACTAAATGTTGTATTTTTGCCTTACGCGACTTGTTTCACAATGTAGTCGTCAGTTTGTAATTTGAATGTGACTCGCTGTAAGCTTATCTGCAATAGCACGTTATTATGTACCTCTGAATCTATACGAAACAAACGGCTGTGATTCACAAGAACTCTAGTGATTGTTTTTGACTGTTCAGAGGAACTGGCGATAGGCATAAACCGTCGTCTGCTACGAGAACCACGACTGACCTTGCGTGACCCTGCTTCCGGGCTTTTCTTTTTTCAAACTTTCAAAACTTCGAATTGTACTGATCTTGTCTTGATGAAAAAAGAATTCTTTATGATTTAAGGTGTTCTGAGTGTATTCAAGTTGCTTCCCTTGCTAAATTTCTACTCATGAAAATTACGTATCGTGCTTGCGACGGCGTATACACACGAGTCCAGTGTGTATTCGCCAGAGGGTGTCTATTTTGCATTGCTAGAACTGAGATACTTATTAATTTTAACAAGAAGGGCAAAGCCCATACGACTCACATGCTTGACCTTGACCTTTACATGACCTTGACCTTCAGGGTCAAGGTCAAATAACTAAACCTAGCAATGACATCATACACTAAGAACTGCTTTACACATTTTTCCTACCAAAATACATGTGACCTTGACCCAAGGTCAAGGTCATCCAAGGTCATGCAACACAAAGCTGTTAATTCAAGACATAGGAAGTACAATGGTGCTTATTGGCTCTTTCTACCATGAGATATGGTCACTTTTAGTGGTTCACTACCTTATTTTGGTCACATTTCATAAGGGTCAAAGTGACCTTGACCTTGATCATATGTGACCAAATGTGTCTCATGATGAAAGCATAACATGTGCCCCACATAATTTTTAAGTTTGAAACAGTTATCTTCCATCGTTCAGGGTCAAGGTCACTTCAAAATATGTATACAATCCAACTTTGAAGAGCTCCTGTGACCTTGACCTTAAAGCAAGGTAAACCAAACTGGTATCAAAAGATGGGGCTTACTTTGCCCTATATATCATATATAGGTGAGGTATTGAATCTCAAAAACTTCAGAGAAAATGGGGAAAATGTGAAAAATAGCTGTTTTTTAGACAACATTTATGGCCCCTGCGACCTTGACCTTGAAGCAAGGTCAAGATGCTATGTATGTTTTTTGGGGCCTTGTCATCATACACCATCTTGCCAAATTTGGTACTGATAGACTGAATAGTGTCCAAGAAATATCCAACGTTAAAGTTTTCCGGACGGCCGGCCGGACGGACGGCCGGACGGACGGACGACTCGGGTGAGTACATAGACTCACTTTTGCTTCGCATGTGAGTCAATAAAAACGTACATTACATGTCAACTAGTTTGTTTTTATATGATTTTGAGAGACTCGCGAGATTGTATTGTGTGAATAACATAATTCGGTGAAGTGTGCGAACGGCGCCGTTCTTCTACTGAGTAGCTCTCGGTCCATTCCTTCTTTCCGGTATGGAAACAGACGACGTGTTTCTGGCGAAAGAATCAGCGTTTTCAACTCGCCATATCTCAATATTTATTCGGACTAGAACAACGAAATGTGACTTTGTTGTAAAAAAAAATCCCGAGCCTTGCGACTCCGGTAGTCATTTTGTTACCGCGAAGCGGCCTTTGGCAGGTACAGTTCGGTGCGTCCCGCTAGCGCTACGTGTCATTTGTGCTACGTATCGTTTGCGCTATTTTCTGTAGTGCTATCGACACAAATTGCCAAAAACCGTAGTGCTATCGGCACGTAGTGCTATCGGCACGTAGTGCTATTGCCACAATTCACACATGCCATTATCACTACGTCTCAATAGAACTACGTGTCGATAGGCTATCACTATTTTTGAAAATCCAATGTACTGTAGCGCTACGTGTCGATAGCACTACTATATGTTCAAACGGCAGACACTTCCCTTTGTGTTTGCGTGTGAGTGTATATATATATATATATAGAAGATATGTCTGCATGGCTGGCTGTCGGATCTGTCTCTCTCTGTCTCTCTCTCTGTCTGTCTGTCTCTCTCTCTGTCTCTCTCTCTCTGTCTCTGTCTCTCACTCTCTCTTTTTTTTCACCACGTATTTATTTTAAGGTTGTTGTTGGTGTGTGTTTTGTTTTTTTGATTTTGTTCTTCTCCCATCCCCCGTGGTTTGTATATGAGTCTGTGGCAAGTTAGTATAATAAACCATTTTATTACCAATTCAGTGCCCCATATGGCTTTTTGACCAATCAGGACGGATTCTAGGTGACCTGTTAAATGTTATAACGTTCAGGCAGGGACCCTTTTTGTATATCAAGCTAAAAAATTGACAAAACAAAGTAAAAATGTAAATCAACAATATCAGCGTGATTTATTCTACAGAATGACACTTCAAATGCTGTCAGATAATACTCTCTTTATCTAAAAAAAAAAAAATACCGATAAGCGAGTTTTGTCGGTGGGTGCTTTACGGAACGGCAAGGTACCGCCCATCCTCTGAGTGTGAAATGCTGACCCGCTCACTTGAAATCTAAATTACCTTAGTTCGGAAAATCGTCAAATTTTTCATCCGTCTTGAGTCGGTTCTAAATCAGTCGCTCTCTATTCAACAAGAAAAAGCGAAGCAAGCGAAACGCATGTTGAACATGGTTTATCTTGTGAGATTGTTGTGTGTCAAACGCATTTGATCTGTGAATATTCATCACGTCAGGAGTATTACTCTGATTGGCTGACCCAGGTCACGAGAATTGTTTGACTGACAGGCATAATCAGGTAGGAGCGCTCCAGTTCCCATTGCGGCTGTTCTGTCTAATTCGCGGGGTCGCATCGAAATTTGGTTTGGTCAAATTAAACGATAATAAAATCGTTATTTCTAATATGCGGACTGTTAGCAAATGACAACAGTCATGTCTCACAAACGATATCAGCATTCGCCTAAAAGGCTCATCATGGGACACAAAGAGAGACAGACAGATAGAGAGAGAGGTAAAAAGAAAGAGGAAGACCCAGGAAGAGGGATATGGGGGTGGGGGGAGAGAAAGAAAGAAAGAATGAGAAAGAGAGAGAGACAGAGACGTAGAGAGAGACAGAGACGTAGACAGAGAGACAGGCACAGAGGGACAGAGAGTGTGTGTTTGTGTTTGGCTGTGTGCGGTGTGTGTGTGACTGTGTGTGATGGTAGCCCTGTCGCAATAGTATGTTTGTTAGCGCAATTGTCATTCTGCACAGGCACAGCAACAAACAGTATCAAATGTTCGGAAATCTCAGTCGACTAGCATTACACAACAGGGGAAGGTTGCATGTTTTCGGTAGCCTACTTCCCCGCCATCAAGTGAAAAGAGCTGCCTGTATATTACAATACACGCACCATTCAACTCACACACACACCTCGCTTGACCTTTTTAAACTTTCAAAACTTTGAATTGAACTGATTTTGTCTTGATGATAGAAAATTATTTCGTGTTTTAAGAATGTTTGTCTCACATGCTGTCAATTTATTTTTTAGGTTCTAAAAGTTAAGTCTAGTGCCATATCGAGGGTTCCGATCACAAAATGAAATCTTTGAAAAATGCTCCCTCTCTATGGAGAGCACGTAGGGTGTTCCCCAGCGGTAAGCGTTCAAACGAAAGGGAGTCTGTACTTTTTGTAAAAGCCTGGCGGTGTCTGTGATCGGAAACTGAATGATGGTTTATGCGAAGCGGAGTGGGCCTTTAATTTGAGCGAAACAAACCTGTTTGTGTCCCCCCACCCCTCTCTCTCTCTCTCTCTCTCTCTCTCTCTCTCTCTCTCTCTCTCTCTCTCTCTCTCTCTCTCTCCCATATTAAAAAAACCTAATCAACTAATCGCGTGAAGGGATATAAAAAACATTTAGTCACTCGGTCGGCATAAAAAAATCAGATCAACATTTAAAAGATTAAAAATAAAGCGCAGCCGACACCGATACTACATGTACTAACTAATGCTTCGCTAGCCTAAACCCGAAGACTTAAGACGGGTCCAGCTCGTCTCTGCAAACCACGCGAACGTGGTGCCTAATAAACCTTTTTTTTTTAATTTCATGTTGAGTGCATTTTCAGAGTGAACATGGCATATCTATATACTTTTGGATTCAGAAAATCATTTTTGGATCGATTGCTAAAATGTTTAATTTTGTGTGGAATGTTTAGATTTTTAATGACAAAACTCATTAATTAACACTTATGATACAAATAATGAACTAAAAATCGTCGATGAATCTCGCATGCAAGATGCATGCCGGCGAAGTATTTCAATTTCAAAATGTCAATCAATTGGATGAAAAAATTAGGGCGTGACAATGCCACCTCAATTTTTACTAAAAGCTGGATATGACGACTTCAAAGACATTAATAATTGTCATCTGAAAGAATGTGCATGTAAAGTTTCATGAAGATTGGTCCAGTACTTTCCTCGGAATCGACCTACACACGCACACACCACGACTCTCGTCTCGATGCCCAAACTATGGTAAAATGTCTATTTGTAGTCAAAACTTGACTAAATGTAAAAAGAAGAAGGACGGGCTGAGAAAATCAGAATTGCTCCGACAGGGGATCGAACCCTGGATCTTCGATTTACGAGACCGACGCCTTGCCACTTGGCCACCGAGGCAGGTACAGGAAACAGGTACGAAACACATATCAGAAAGACAAGTTACAATAATTCAAATAGAAACACATCATCACAACAAATTGTTTACCAAGAATTAACAGGGTTCCCCACAGACGCCCCTCCTAGAGGGTCCCGGGACCCCCACTTTCAGTTTCTAGAGGGTCCATGGACCCCCACTGCAGAATTTTAGAGGGTCCCAAGGGTCCAAAAGCCGAAAAGTCCCGTTGTACTCATAAAACATTGTGGTCACGCATAGTTTACTGTGAAGTGTCTTTATCATTGACATATTCTAGGAGGACATGACACACACACACACACACACACACACACACACAGACACACGCAGCGGACGGAAGCTGAAAATTAAAGGTACATACAGTTCAAACAATCATTCAACTGTATTTATTTGACCTTACACAGACTGTAGGAAGAGGCAAACCGTCTTGAACAATATTTTTCCCCAGGAAGCGACTCCAAGAACACAGAAGACTCGAAGGTGAGTGACGAACCTTGTAGTCTTTCTGTGATAGTAGTAGTCCAGTGGACGATACCTTCGCCTGTGGTCTAGGTACGAAAACAATGGTCCTCCTCAGGACTAGATTACCTTGTGATACGTCCCCCACAAAGGGACTTTACTCTGTAAATCTCGGTCCCCCTTGAGGAGGGTCTGATGCTCCCAATAGGCTGTCTGTGAAGGGATATTTTTTCTCTCTCTCTTTCTCTGCAAAGAGATTTTAACAAATCTCGGAAGAAAGTCTCTGCTGACTTTCAATTGTTTCTTTCACAATTTCTGATGTTTTATATATATATATATAGTTTCAACCTCCTTTCCGATTTCCTTCGCGTGAAATTGACATCGGTGCTTGCAAAATCTGAAAGCTGTACCTCAAGTACATAATAGCTGACGATTGCAGCCAAAAAATAGTATCTACGGTACGCACCATAAAGGGAATTTAGTGCGTCCCAGGACCCCCTCTTTGACATTTTATAGTGCGTCCCGGGACCCCCTCCACACATTTCTAGTACGTGTTTTTGGCTTCTAGTGCGTATAGGACGCTCTGGTTAAAACCACTTACAAAATAGGTCCTGTGTGTGTAATTTATTTATCATGTTCTCATCAACCCAAAACAGATAAATCTAAAGCATATTTGAATAAGTCTGACTTGCACACCAAGTTGTATCATGTGATTTTGAAGTATAGGGGGCTTTTGACAGTGATTCGTGAAGGCCTCCTAATATGGACCATTTGTGATTTTGTCTGTATTTAATTTTTGCTGAATGTCTATCAGAGCTAACACACTTCTAATTAGGCCTAACGATTAATTACAAGCATCAAAATGAACAAGCGATTTTTATAGATTTTTTGGGAGAAAAAATCCTTGCGCCTATGGCGTCGTTCATGTGTGGTGTGTGCGTGAAAGTACACAACGCACTGTTTCGATGTAACAGACCTGGTTTAGATAGATACAAAGATAGACAGCTGGTGTAGTCACTGAAGTAAGTGATATGTGGTTGCGTGGATGTGCGGATGATTCACTAAGCAAGGTAAAAAGAAATAAAAATATGTGTCTGACTGTCTTTCGTCTGTCTGTCTCAGATAAAGATGAATAGAATAAGAACAATTTGTAATATAACTATAGGTGAATTACATAATGCGGAAATTCGTTTCTATTGTACTCCTACATCTTATGTCTGTCTTTTTTGTACTTTCATCATTTGTTTATCCCAGTGCTTGAAAACTGATTCTGTTATTTCAGTTCCTCTGTTCTGTTTTGCACACACACACACGCATACGCACACACACAAACACACACCACCACCACCCTCGTCTCGATTCAAGTCTTTGCTTTAATTCTGCCGAGAGGTACACAGTTTCATTTAGTCAAAACTTGACGAAATGTAATAGCCAACCTGTTTGAATGTTGGTGTCAAAGTAGAACGGTGTTCTTAACGCATGCAAAAACCCTCTTGTTCTTTCAAAACCGCGGCAGTCCTTACTCAAGTTACTGCTCTCTACGGGAGGTTTGCAGGCCGATACACAAAACGCCATTCTCACCCGACGGAGCACACTTCTTCTTCTCGTTCACTTCTTTAGACAACCACACTCTTACTGCTCGCCTCAGTTGCTTTTTAGCACACAGCGTCAATGGTTTATTGCTTTAATTCTGCCGAGAGGTACACAGTTTCATTCTGTACAGTAGGAGGCAAAAGAAACGCGCCACATTGTTGCAAGTGATTTTTTTTCGTCGTTTTCAAACTGTTGTAAAATATGAAACCAATATTATTTATTCTACAGTATCTATATTATCTAATATTACGTCAAAAAGAAAAACAGATTCGTGGAGGATATTTTACTCGCTGTAAGATTAGTGGGTGGTTTTTTTTGTCGTTGTCTTTTTTTACCTTGACATAAATCGTGTAATGATAATACGAAAAAAAAATAATAATCGATTAATAATTTGTCTCTAGCGCGAGTCCCATTAATTAGCTTCTGGCGCTGTACAATATCATTCTAATACAAACAAACAAAATTAACAAGCATATATATACCAGTGTAAGTTTTGGGTTGAAGATAAGTAGAACAGAGCTGCATGGTAATCCTAATTTATATTTCGTTTTGGAAGATAGGAGTAAAGCAGTTCTAACTCTGTTGTTATTGATTTTCCAGTCTAGTGTTTGTAGTTAATGTTGCCGATCGATTTGTGTTTTGTGTCAGTTCATTATTCTTTAAACTGTAAGTGCTGGAATGCACCTGTGACCTGTGACCTGTGACCTGTGACCATCTAACAACAGCTGCAAGAGAAGGAGAACTTTGCCAGAAACGAGCTAAGTGACTACATCACGTTATCAGGGGAGCAAACTACAAACACACGTCCTCTCTTACTCGAAACCTGATAACGTGATGTAGAGTGAGAGAGGACGTGTGTTTGTAGTTTGCTCCCCTGACAACGTGATGTAGAGTGAGAGAGGACGTGTGTTTGTAGTTTGCTCCCCTGACAACGTGATGTAGAGTGAGAGAGGACGTGTTTTTGTAGTTTGCTCCCCTGATAACGTGATGTAGAGTGAGAGAGGACGTGTGTTTGTAGTTTGCTCTCCTGATAACGTGATGTAGAGTGAGAGAGGACGTGTGTTTGTAGTATATATGCTCCCCTGATAACGTGTTGTTGATCGAGTGAGAGAGGACGTGTGTTTGTAGTTTGCTCCCCTGATAACGTGATGTAGAGTGAGAGTACAACATCAACGACAAAAATACAAGTCACGAGAAGCGACATTAATACATTTAGTCAATCTGTCGAACTCACAGAATGAAACTGAACGCACTGCGGCATTTAATGACAATAGCTCGGCGTATAACCCTTGCCCGGCTCGCTAATCGCCTGAAGTGACAAGTCAGTATAGCGCAGTAACGTGTCGCGCTTCACAGGAATGCGCGCTTTACTTTATTCTTTTTAACTTTCTGAGCTTGTTTTTGATCCAAACATAACATACCTATGTTTTTATAATCAGGAAATCATAAAGAATGGACGACAAAGAGGACATGGACAGTGCCCAGAGCTTCCTGCCCCGTTCTTCTCTCTCCTACGCTGTTTCAAGCACAGGTAGCGTTCGACTCGCGGCATCACGAGAACGGCTTCCCTCAACAGTCTTTGACCTGGAAACGAGTCAAAGAAAAAAGCCACCTGCTCGCTCGTCCAAGGTCGCTGTCAGGCACTTGAGTGAGAAATGGTCCAAGGTGAGCCTTAAGAAGGTGGCGGAGAAGAACGTTCCTCTCCTCAAGACGCTGAGGAAATACCACGTGTCCGGTGACCTGCTGAACGACGCGGTAGCGGGGGTGACTGTGGGTGTGATGATGATCCCTCAAGCCATGGCCTTCGCTCTGGTGGCCAGCCTGCCGCCCATAGTTGGTCTCTACATCGCGCTCTTCTCCTCTCTCACCTACTGTCTGCTGGGCACCGGGCATCACCTGGCCTGGAACTGCGTGGCTGTCCTGGGCATCATGATGGGCAACCTGCTGGATAAGTATGACGTCAATGTGCGTCATCAGCTTCAGCTGCAGATTCAACAAGAAGGCATGGCAGTAGGGACTTCTGGTGTCCTTTCTAAAGGTTTCCCATCGGTCTTGTTCTCGCAGGGTGGCCACACTCTAGAATCAAAAGCTTTTGCTTTGGGCGGTATGTACAACCCTCAGAGACCAGCCGCCCCTGCTGAGAGGAAAGAAGAAACGACGCATTTCAGTTTGTCTGACCCTTCAACGAACGACCTTGCGAGACCAGGTCCGATTTATGAACTTCCACATAGCGACGACAAGCAGGACGACGGAATAGAGAAGGGTGATTCCAGCAAGTCAGTCAACGCCACCTCTGCTGACATGCAACAGAAACTGGAGGACCTGATGGCGAAGAAGAAACTGGAACTGGCGTGTTCAGTGACGTTCCTGACCGGCGTGGTATTGACTGTGATGGGCAAGTTGGGGCTGGGCCGGCTAGCTTCGTTCATGTCCGACTCGCTGGTCATCAGCTTCACCGTGGGGGTGTCCTTCCACGTTGTGCTGGGTCAGGCGGTCCCGGCCTTGGGTCTGCAGCTCCCGGCCCACAGTGGCGCCTTCAAGATATTCAGGCTGCTGGCCGACATAGTAACCAACCTCCACCGCACAAACCTCGCCACTCTCCTCATCTTTACTGTCACTGGTTTGATTGCCTATTGCGTCAAGCGCTTCGTCAATGACAGGTACGCTCACAGGCTGAAGTTGCCGGTTCCCATAGACCTTCTTGTGGTTATCGTGGCCGCGGCTGTCAACTCCGCTGTGAAGATGAACGAGACTTACTCCGTGGAGATCGTGAAAGACATTCCGCTGGGCGTGCCGAAACCCAAGCTGCCAGACGTGTCGGTAGGGATGGAGTATTTGACTGAAGGCATGATCATCATCCTCGTGTCCTTCACACAGACTGTGGCGTTGGGCAAAATCATGGCGCTCAAACACAGCTACAGCCTGGACGCCAACCAGGAGATGTTCTCTCTCGGAATGGCCAGTGTCGTCTGCTCGCTTTTCAGGGGCTTCATCCCCGGCGCCTCGATCACCTGCACCGTTGTCAAGGATACCGCAGGGGGCAGAACTCAGATCGCCGCTCTCTTCTCAGCGGGGTTAGTGTTCTTAGTGGTCATGTTTTTCGGCTCTTATTTCTACTTCCTGCCGCAAAGTGTACTGGCCTCCATACTTGTTGTCAACATGAGGTCCATGTTTCTAAAACTGCTCACCATTCCCGAGCTGTGGCGGAAGTCACGTGTTGACGCAATTATCTGGGTCAGCACGTGCGCAGCAACAGTCGTCCTTGACACTGACCTGGGACTTTTCGTCGGAATGTTCGTATGCGTCGTTAGTGTTCTGGTCCGCTCCAGATTTTCCCCCGTAGACGTTTTGGGAAGAGTTACAGTCGGGGTTCGTTGCGTTTGGAAGTCCTTAGAAAAATACTACTGCGCTCAAGAACTAATGGGCATCAAGGTGTTGGGGGTAAACTGTGATTTCTATTTCGTCAACGCTGGAATTATAGAGACACAGATTGTGGACATGTGTGGGGTCAACCCCACCAAGCTAGCAAACAAGCAAAGGTTTATTACTATCCAGGATCCACGTTCAGCTGCACATGAGGACATGGCCGAACATGCTGTCAAGAAAGTGTCCTACACCCAGTCCTGTGTCAACAATCCTAGAAAGACATCAGATGTTGATGAAGTAAGCGCTTGCCAGCAAGACAACGAACAGACGAACGGATCGAACACTCTCGCCAAAACTCTTTTGAAAACGAAGCAGTGTGTATCTTTAAAAACAGGTCTCACCGAAGACCTTCCCTTCACAACCTTGATTATCGACTTTAGCGGTACATCCTTCTTAGACACCATGGGGGTGAGCGCGCTGGAGAGAATTATCACGGAATATGAAGCGGTTGGAATCACAGTGTTCTTCTCGCAACTGAGCGAGAAGTGCGTGCAAATTTTGAGAAAGACTGGATTTCTAGAGAAATACAACACTCGGGTGTTTGTCAGTGTTGATGCCGTTGTGGAGTTTGTTCGTGGAAGTGATGACAGTGCATGACTATCGTTACGTCAAAGTGGATTTTCACATCCTAGCTGGTGCGTGTGTGTGTGTGTGTGTGTGTGTATGTGTGTGTGTGTAACGGTGTGCAGTGTGTGTTGTGTCACTCTGTGTGTGTGTTTGTTTTGGTGTGTGTAAGGGGGGGTATGTGTGTGTGTCTGTGGTTGGGTCTGTGTGTCTGTCTGTGTGTTTGTCTATATCTGCACGTCATATGAAAACGAGCGTTAACTAAATAAGCGGAGTTCGTGGGGGAAAAAGAAAAAAAAAAAAGTCCGTGAATCATGTCCATGCCCAGTGACCTCGATCGCCCCACACGTGTCAGCCCGGTGTGGTGCACATATTTTTTTTATTTTTTTTAAATCTCAGCCAGTGTTCAAACTGGGTCATCAGCTCTTCGAAAACCAGACAGCGAGACTGGTTAACTGTAGTCGTGCTCTGTCAAGAAAAACACCCGTGCTCTGGCTTGTTTGTTCTTGTTGTTGTCAGTCTGCGTTGTCTTATTGCACCCGGCCCCGGTATAGGGGTGTGTGTAGGATTCGGTCGATGTGTTTGTTTGTTTGTGTGTTTGTGTTCGCATATAGATCTCAAGAATGAACGGACCGATCGTCACCAAACTTGGTGAACAGGTTCTATACATTCCTGAGACGGTCCTTACAAAAATTGGGACCAGTCAAACACACGGTTAGAGAGTTATTGGTGGATTAAGATTCTACAATGACTTATAGAGGGACATATATTAATGGTCAAAGGGAAATAACCTTCTCAGTTGGTGGCAGTGAGAATGGTAAGGACGGGGGTGTTTTTCCTACCTCGGAGGAATTTCTTGTTTTGCTTACTTTTAGTCAATTTTAGATCACATGTGTTAACATAGACGGTAAATGGAGACGAGGGTCTTGGTGTGTGTGTGTGTGTGTGTGTGTGTGTGTGTGTGTGTGTGCGCGCGCGCGTGTGTTTGTGTGTGTGTGTCAGTGTGTGTGTGTGTGTGTCACGTGTGTGTGTGTGTGTGTGTGTGTGTGTGTGTGCATGTAGAGCGATATGTGAGTAAAATACTGAACCGATCTTCATACCAAGGAAATCTCATGTAAAGTTTCATGAAGATCGGTTCAGTATTTTAAAAACATCTGATTCTTTTTTAATAGTATCGTGATTCCAACTACATACATATATAGATATGTTATGTTTGGATTAAAAGCAAGGTCTGACCATTAGAAAGAATATCAAAACGCGCGTTTAACATTTTCTGAATTATATGAAAAGGTGCAATTTATTTCACGAGTTTCAATCCGGCTTTTGACCCAAACATTCCTGTAGTAGTACTGCTCTTTCATCACTGTGGGATAACTGGTTGTCGGCAATTAACCAGGCCGAAGTAACGGGAACTGTATTTCTTGATTTCAAAAAAAGCTTTTGATCTTGTAGATCACACATTACTTCTACAGAAACTCAAATTATACGTTAAAAATTTAACGTGTTCATTCTTGAAATCCTATCTTGTTAACAGAACACGGTATGTTTCTCTAAATTGTAAAACCTCTTCCAACGGGCCTGTACGGAATGGGGTTCCACAGGGATCAGTTTTAGGACATCTTTTGTTTCGCATATTTATCAACGACCTCCTCCTTCATATATCTACTGTTTAAGTAAAAAGCGATTTTTTTTGCGGATGATTCGACGCTTCACACGCGTCGTAAAACTGTTCCAGAAATTGAAGTTGCCTTGCAATCCAGTCTGAATGAAATTAATAGTTGGTGTATTCAAAATGCTTTGATAGTGCATCCAGAAAAGACAAAATACATTATTATTACCACCAAACAAAAACACCAGTCACATGTGAACTGTCTGGTTGGTATACACACGTAAATAGGCCCAGTGAAATTGAACACTTTATCTGTACATATTTATTATGATATATGCGTGTGGAAGGAGTGTGATGTTTTATGCATACACCATAACAAAATCCTGTGCTTTGCATTTGGTAAATAAACTGTTTGACTTGACACAACTTCTTGACTTAAAACTTTCTCTGTTGAGCAGGTTAAAGTATATCGTGTACTAGACGTGACAGTTGAACAAGATATCAAATAACCAAAGGGAAGTAAGCGCTCTTTATGTATACTGACGACATGTGTAATGGAGTAAGCGAGAGTTATACGGAACCTTTCTCCTGGCACCTGAGAGAATAACAAGAATTGAAATGGCAGTCTCATGTACATGATATTTGTAAATAAATGAGAGAAAAAAGTGTCCAAGAATGTGTTTCTGTTATCGAAGTTAAGGCAGTACGTAGATAGTAAAACACTGAATGTTTTCTATCATGCCCACATCTTGTCCCACATTAACTATGCATCTTTGGGATGGGGTCTCCGATGTCTCCACATAAAAAAGTTGAACTCTCTGCACCGCAGAGTTGCCAAACGTATGTTAAATTGCCCACACGTGTCAGCTGATTTTTAATTAAAAACTCTTCGCTTTCTTCCTCTAGTTAAACAGCTACAGTTTAATAAGGCTGTACTGATGTTTGAAGTATACCATGGCGAAGTGCCCAATTATATACAGACCCTGTTTCACACAGCCACCAAACTATATGGCTCGATCAATTTTCTACCACATATATACCCCGGATCGATTTACTATACAAAACTAGTCTTCTCTGTTTCAGTCGATCCATGGTATGGAACTTCCTTCCATCGGTTATTAGATCAATAACATCGCCTAAGAGGTTTAAATAAAAAAAAAAAGCAGAACATGCGTAAAAATGGCTGTCACCCGGGGAGAGGTGGAGGCGAGCTACCCACGCGCCCCTTCCCATCTCGCCCCCGCTTTGTAGTAGCCGACTTCTCGCTCTGCGGCTTGCTTTCAGTCTGTCAAGGGTGCCAACTTGCCCCCCGCAAGCAGTAGCAACTCGCCCCCGTGTATTCCATGAAGTTGACTTTTGACGTTTCTCGTGCAGAACAAGTTATGAAAAATGACATATTACCTGAGTTTTACCTGAGTCAGTTTACCTGATGTGTGTATGTGTGTGTGTGTGTGTGTGTGTCAGCCTGTGTGTGTGCCCGTGTGTGTGTGTGTATGTGCCGTATGTGCGTGTGTGTGTGTGCGCGGTGGTGTGTGTGTGTGTGTGTGTGTGTGTGCGCCGTGTGTGTCACAGTACTAGTGTGGCGTGTGTGTGTGTGCCGGTGTGTGTGTCTGTGCAGTCTGTGTTTCTGTGATGTGTGTACGTACGTGCGTGCGTGCAAGACTGAGTGCGTGATCGCGTCCATAAGCAGTAGGTATAGTAGCTAGCAAGTTAGATTTACTGTTTCGGTTCGACGAGAACATTATTTCAAGCACAACAGGAAACAAAAGAAACTTATCCAAAAAGAAAGAGACTCGAAAGTAAATGTCATCATCAGCCTCGGCTCAGTTTCACATGGAAAAAAAGACTATTTGGTTTATTTTTTTGGAACCTCAAGGGCTTAATCATAGGTTATTTTCAGCGAGCTTATTTAATGACTGACTGAATCCAGCCTTTATATTTTCAGGCTGTTCTTCTGTTTGTTGAAAGTGGCTCATTATGGGACACACTACACATACTTTGAGATTTTGCTATTATTTTTTTGTTTGTGCTAGAAACTGAGGGACAACGTGACACAGCTAAAATGTAACACCTTGAATACAGTCTTAGATGATGTCATCCTAAACGGCACAATTCAGTTTCTGTGCCGTTAACAGCTTTATCTGTAGACAGAAACTAGTCCGTTTTAAGTGTCAAATTTAGAGTAAACGCTGCCGAAAGTGTAAAAAAAAAAAAAAGAGAAACACTGCCTAACGGTGGTGTGTTGTTTGCGTGTGCGACCGTTTTGACAAACATGTGCAAGTCAGTATCTCGAGAGGGTAAACTTAATACCGTGAGATTTCTGTTTTAAGATAACATTTTCGCTGTTGCTTCCGGTGAGATTCAAAACAACATGGCGGACTACAAGCATAAACAAGCCCGGAATTGATGAATGTACTTTAATTGCTGGTGTGGATTTGAGAGTTTACGGATGCCTCTTATTTACTGATGTCGTAACTTGGTTTGTTTCATGCACATCGTCTCCATTCATACTGGCTGAGTGCTGCAGTAATTTCTTTCAGAGCATTGTATTGCAAACTCGTCTGCAACAAGCCTAAACGTGAACGGTGAAGAGGTCGTACCCGCCGTTGTCTACGCAAGTGGTAAAACGCCTCTCAAGCAAAATGCAAGTGTCTGGGCTTGTACCTGCACGGTTTCTGACAATCATCGCTCATCTTATCATCGTAATCGTCATATTTTGGTCGCGGGTGAGCTGTTTTTGATGTTCGACTTTAAAGTAGTTCTTTTTTAGGCCATGGTATGTTGGTGACGGCTGCAAGAAAAAGCGGGAATTTTTTGGTGGGGATGAGGGGTTATGGGAGAACAGAGGATGTTTGTGCATCTTCATTCTAGCTGCAAAGTGACCTTGTAGGTTGTACTGCAAATATTATCAAACTGCTATCTTTAGCCTTATCTTATTTTTCCCCTGGCAAAAGCTTTATATATGGTCAAGAGTACAACAGAGCGTCGAGTGCCTGTATCACGAGTTGGTCACAAAACTAGCCTTGTAAAGGCAACCATTCTACATGCACCTCAATCAAACCTGTTCTGATCTGTTCAAAATAAGTTGATTTCAATATATGCATGTCTTCTTCAGTTCTTGTGTTCAAATCTGTGTCTGTTGAGTTATATAAGATCTGTGGATTATTTCGAAAAAGTCGGTTGTCGGCGAAATGCGAAACGTGAAACGTGACACAATTCACACACGTACACTTTGAAGCTGCATGTTCGCTTTACCAGAGACAATTTGAAACTGAATCAATCATATCATGTTATGAAAGAGAAGAGGGCGGTTTGAACAACTTTCATGCACAAAGGCAGAGAAATGAGTACGGTATTTGTTGCCTATTTATAAACGGGGGGGGGGGGGGGGGGGGGGGGGGGTCCGGTGGGCAATTGTCCTCCCATGATGGGGGGCAACTGTCTGGGGGGCAATTAGCCTGCTACCAATGTTTACAGTTGTAGTTGGTGTTCTCTCCAGATTGTTTTAAATTCACTTGAATATTTTCATGTTCAGCCTAACCCTTTTTTCCCCTTTGTTTTTACGGCCGTTGCAGGAGGAGAACATCCGAATGTGTTTGCCAGAGAGGTACACCGAGTCCCAGTACGATGAAAAGGACCTTCAGTAAGTTCTTGTTGTTACAGAAAAGTGATGATGAAATAATGCTTGTGTCCGGCTCATAGCCAAAAGATGTACGGATTTTCTGTGCTTTGAGAGTGTTTCACACAGTAAGTTCTTGTAATGTTGTGCGCTACAAAAGCATCTGTCAATTTTTCTGCCTTTTGTGAGGCTCTGGGTCGTCCACATCCCAGGAAGCACGGTGAAGGTTAATGATTTTGGTTTTAGGCACCAGGGGTGTTGCTAGACATTTTCATGTTGGGACATTTGACCGAAACTGTCAGAAAGCTTTGGAAAATTTTCGGCTATTATTTTGGCTCATACAAAGTCACTGCAACATTGAAGCACAAGACTCAAGAGGGGAACACCAATACATACAATCATTGTCTTAGGAACACAGATTACAGGGGCGGAGCAGTTAAGCCAGAGGGGAGGGGGGTACAACCTGGCGTCCAGGGTCCTGTTGGGGGATCTGGGGGGGCAAAGCCCCCCTGAAGCTGAAGAATTTTAGCTATTTTATAAACAATTTGTGGCTTATCCTTGATTTTATGTTGCTTACTGCAACTGAAACAATCAGCTTTGCTGATTAACTACATCAGACACCAGTTCTCTGAAACTTTTTCAAGCCTTTAACTTTAATTTCTTGAAAGTAAAACTCTTCCAACCTTGTGCTAATCTTGACAAGCCTTGGGAAACATGACTGGTAAAAAATCCAATAAAAAAAACCGTGTAGGGTGAGCCAGTTTGCTTGGAAACCACGATTTGGAGGACGCTTTTCATTCTCTGGCTCAGCAGATTTCGATTCGCGGTGACTATCGTCTGCTATGTCGTCTGCTTCGATCGACTCGACAACACTACTACCACTCACACACACTGTCCGCATTCGCGGTGTTCCTGTCATTTTGTCCGGAATCACTTACCTTGGCGAAGGGTAGCAAACCTTGGGCAATTTAGTTTTTTTTCTTTTTTGGTTGCGACATAATGTTCAAATCCAAATCGAAAGCACTGACTGACTGATAAACTATCGCAAACCGGCGAACGCAAACGCTGAGGGAAACCACTCCGGCATCTATATTTTTTGGCAATGGCTTCCGTTCCAAACATTGATGTTTCGTTTTTGGTATTCGCGAAGGAAATAAACGTCAGTCAGTTGACTAAGTACATCGGCAGCAGTTTTAGCAATCAAAGCCTGACCAATACAAAAAAAAATGGACAAACTTTGGCCGATTTAGGCGAATACTCTTCTGACATTTGGCCGATAGGGACATGAAAGTTTCGGCCAAAGTAAAAAAAAATCGGCGATTGGCCGAAGGGCCGACCCAAACGACACCCCTGGGCACAACACTGAAACACTGTTCATGTTCAATCAAGTTTCCTCTCTTGTTTATGTTGCCATGAAATTACCTGTAGGATGGAGGGTGTTGTATTTGGGGGGAAATTGGAAAGTCAGGAAGAAACGATTGTTGTGCTTTTATGTTTCAAAGTGCTAGTGGAGTGAATGTGATTCTAAGCTACTCACAAAAAGTTAAGGATCACTTGCACACAAATTCATAACTTTCCAAATAAGAAAGCCAATGCGTTGGTATTTGGCAAACGTTTAATTCAATGCTTTAGTGATAACGATACAACATTTCCTTCAATTTCGAGCAATCGTTTGGTCTGTACATTTTATCAAAGTGTGTACGTATCGAAATTTAATTTCACAAAGTCGTTGAAATCACAAGACATGGCATTCAGATGCTCCCAAAAGTTCAGAAATTCGTTTAACCGCTCTGGCTGTTCTGGCACTCGACGCAGCGAGTCCTCATAGAGTTGACCAGGGTGGTGAAGATCCTCTGCGGAAGCGCCTGCCACTCAGCCTGCAGCATCTGGTAGAGGTGCTGGACATCGCTGGGAGGGGGGTGGTTGCTCCTCACTTTGCGATCCAACTCATCCCAGAGGTTCTCAATCGGGTTGAGATCGGGACTGCATGCTGGCCACTCCCTTCTGTTGACTCCAGACTGCTGCAGGAAGTCGTTGACCACCCTTGCCCTTTGGGGGCGAGCGTTGTCATCCTGGTAGACAGCCTGCGGTCCCATCTGCTGCAGTGTAGGCACAGCCAGTGGTCGAAGGATCTCATCCCGGTATCGGAGGCCAGTCAGATTACCCTGTACATGAAACAAGGGTGTTCTGTGGTGAAGGCTGAAGGCCCCCCAGACCATTACAGAACCTCCACCAAAGGCCACCTTTTCTTGGACAGTGGCGTACGTCAATGTAGCGTTCCCCTTGGTGCCTCCAGACCCTCAGTCGGTCGTCGTTGTGGTTCAGGGTGAAGCGTGATTCATCACTGAACAGGACCTGGGACCATTGCTGATGTGTCCACCTCACGTGACGTCTGCAGAAGGCGCGGCGTGCTGCCCTATGGGCTGGAGTTAAGCGTGGCCGTACAGCTGGGCGACGAGAACGGAGGTTAAACCCATGAAGGCTATTCCGTATGGTCTGCTGGCTGATGTTGGTGTTAGTAGCCACCCTCAGCTGCCTTCGAATAATGCTGGAAGAGGCTGTTCTTGTTTGCAAGGCTAGTCGTTCAATGAGACGATCTTCACGTGGAGTTGTGACCGGCACGGTTGGCCTGGTGGTAAGGCGTCCGCCCCGTGATCGGGAGGTCGTGGGTTCGAACCCCGGCCGGGTCATACCTAAGACTTTAAAATTGGCAATCTAGTGGCTGCTCCGCCTGGCGTCTGGCATTATGGGGTTAGTGCTAGGACTGGTTGGTCCGGTGTCAGAATAATGTAACTGGGTGAGACATAAAGCCTGTGCTGCGACTTCTGTCTTGTGTGTGGCGCACGTTATATGTAAAAGCAGCACCGCCCTGATATGGCCCTTCGTGGTCGGCTGGGCGCAAACAAACAAAACAAAAAATTCACGTGGAGTTGTCTTCTTTGGTCGCCCAGGTCTGCGTCTTTCCTGGACCCTCCCAGTGGCTGGAAAACGTTGAATCAGTCTGACAATGACCGAGATGGACACGTGAAGTCGCCTGGCCACTTCTCGCTTGGGGACACCATCTTGGAACCATGCAACAGCTCGTCCCCTCTCAAACTCGTTCAATTTTTGTGGTGGAGGCATTGTCAGATAATGCCTAATACTGGTGGTATGTCTTCCCAAAAAGCCAAGCAAGTGACAGCATCTCACACATAAACAGCAGTGCTTGCACGTGCATAATGGTTTTTCCATGTGGCTTGTGCAATGTGTTCGGGCTGAACGGTCCAAAACAAGGTCCTTTTTCGCAAGTTTCCGCTTTTTCTTTTGCTACCAAGCTCAGTAGTAGAGAACCCCGTGCAATTTCCCCACTAACACAACATCGCCCACTTACAGCTGAACAAGAATTCATAACAATTTGGTTTGACTGAGAAATAAATAACAGTAGCGAACTGATTTTATTGAGCACCTGTTTTCTCATAGTGATCCTTAACTTTTTGTGAGTAGTGTATATGATTTTCATGCGTGCAGGATGATCATTGGGCTATCTGTGACGCTGGGTCTTTTTCTGTTTGAGTTCATCGGCTTCATGGGCGGCATCACCATGTTCTTTCCCTTTCAGAGTCTCCTCTGTATCCTTTTCAAAATAAAATTTTAATGCTACAGAAAAGTGAATGGTTTCTTGAACTTAGTTGAAGTAGCATCATTCAATATTCCAAGGTATAAGTGCTCTTGGTTTGCGAGTGCTACATACTGTGAAAACTGCCTCTCGCCTCCTTTTCTCGTAAGTGCAATGGAGCCTATGTTGGTTGGTTGTCTCAGTATTCTTGTTTGCTACTAAGGAAAGACAGGGCACTAGTTATACAAGTTTAAGTTTGTAGTTCTTTAACTTATGTCCAAAAGAAAGAAACAAAGTTTTGCAAGGTTACATGTCAATTTTATTGTTGCTATTGGTCTGTCGAGAGTGACAGAATATTCCTTGCAACAAAAAACAGTTAAAATGATTATAACTAAGATTTGATGGAGACTTACAGATGTTCATGCTCAACTGTTGTGATTCTATGTGTTGCGTTTCTCCTTGACTCAGTCCCAGCCACTGTGGCCCACACTGGTGCAGCGGTGGCTCTGTCCTACTTCCTCTTCGACTCATGGCCGTGTGACTGGTACTGGTACATCTTTGGCTTCTGCAGTGCTTTCCCTGCATTCACCGAGATCATCACTATACTTGGTGTACTTTTTTTCAAGAAGAGCATCTAGGTGTGTGTGGTGAATGAGTGTGCTGACTGAAAAGAAAGGAGAATGAAACTGTACATTTGAAGAAGTGAAATGTAGTGGATGTTCAGTAATGATTTTATGTTTCAGAGTGGTTGAAAGATTGTTTATTTTAAAGAGAGAAAGATAGAGAGCTAGAGAGCGAGAGAGAGGACGAAAATGGAAACCCTTGTAAGCGCCTTCCCACCAACATGTACAGTGTACTGACCTGCAGCTGCAGTAGATTGGTTGTGAAATGCTGGTTGAATTGCAGGTTTGTTAACAAATAATTGTGAATGAGTAATCATTTTGTGAGGATGTAAATTTACCTCAAAGCAAAGCAGACAATTACCGGCTGCTTCTGGACTTTGACTTTATAGCATTCTTTCTTTCTTTCTTTATTTGGTGTTTAACGTCGTTTTCAACCGTTCAAGGTTATATCGCGACGGGGAAAGGGGGGGGATGGGATAGAGCCACTTGTTAATTGTTTCTTGTTCACAAAAGCACTAATCAAAAAATTGCTCCAGGGGCTTGCAACGTAGTACAAAAAATGACCTTACTGGGAGAATGCAAGTTTCCAGTACAAAGGACTTAACATTTTCTTACATACTGCTTGACTAAAATCTTTACAAACATTGACTATATTCTATACAAGAAACACTTAACAAGGGTAAAAGGAGAAACAGAATCCGTAAGTCCTCTCTTACGACATGCTGGGGAGCATCGGGTAAATTCTTCCCCCTTACCCGCGGGGGGACTTTATAGCATTGTTCTAGCTACTCATATATATATGTTGTTGCTTTTATATCACATCAGCCTTTACCAGAATATCTTTAGACTTAAAAAGTAGATTGAATTGTGAAGTTTGGGATCTTCTTCTGTTCATGTTTTATATATACCGAGCAACAAAAAAACCGCAAATTTTCTCCAGAAAAACGATTAATCACAATTTTAAAATGTCATTTCTCATAAACGTAACATCGAAACAAATCAAAATCACGGTGGTATGTTCCTTGCACACTGTTCTTGGCTATAGCATAGTCTTTTGCTGCCACGTGCAAAGGGAGCCTCTGCAGATGGTCAGTACGGTGTGTGACCCCCATGGACGTTGATGACGGCCTGGCAGCGGCGCCTCATGGAGTGAATGAGTCGGTTGATGGCGTCTCTCGGGAGTTGCACCAGGCATGGATAAGGGCCTGACGCAGTTCTGCGGCAGTTCTTGGTCCTGGGCGTAACTGGTTGACCTTTCTTTGAAGTTGGTCCCAGAAATGTTCAATAGGATTCAAATCTGGGCTGAGGGCGGGCCAGGCCATGATGTCGATGTTATTATGCTGCAGGAAGGCCTGGGTGACCCTGACTGTGTGCGGCCGAGCGTTATCTTGCTGCAGAACACAGTTTCTGTGGGCCTGGAAAAAGGGCACAACATGAGGCTGTAGGATCTGGTCAATATAACGCTGTGCTGTGATGCCGTTTCCCCGACCAGGACCAAGATTGTTGAAAAACACAGGTCCCAGGGATTGGTTGAGGCCGATTCCACCCCAGACCATGACGTTTGGTCCACCCTGGGCATTGTGTTCCATGACGCAGTCATCAGCATAGCGTTCACCTCTTCTTCGCCACACTCTGACACGTCCATCAACATGACTAATGCAGAAACGGCTCTCATCGGTGAACAGAATGTTTCGCCATTGTCTCCAGTTCCAGTTGATGTGATCCTGGGCCCACTGCTGGCGCGCCATGCGATGTCTTTGAGTGAGGACTGGTCCTCTAGCTGGACGGCAGTTTTGGAGGTCTCACTCAGCAAGTCTTCGGCGTATTGTCTGGTCACTGATGAGTCTCTGGTGGTTACCGACGGTGTTCCTGGCTGTTTCATTGGCAGTTTCATTGGCAGTATGGAATCGGTTTCTCAAATGATGACGCAGGATCTGGCGATCTTGTCTATGTGTGGTAACGCGAGGTCTTCCACTTCGTTGTGTATCAGCAGTGCTTCCAGTGTTGACAAAACGTTGCTGAAGGCGATATACTGTCGACAGATGCACATTAAAAGCGACTGCTACTGCTTCTGGGTCATCACCAGCGGATAATCGACCCACTGCCCTCTCGCATTGTTCTGGTGTCAATCTTGGCATCTTGACTCTGTCAAAAGTTAGACTGGCAGTAAGCGTGCCATGGTCTCTTTTTATTACTAATGCATCAGTGAACACATCTCACACATGAGGTTTCCCCTACTCCGCTTGCACGTGCTGTAAGCGCACATTATGTGTTTCACGTGGAAACTGCTTGTCCCGTGCGTTGAGACAGCAGCAATGGGAAAATATTCACACAACAGCTTTGTTACACATGACTGCATAGGGCATCTAGATCCCGAAAATTGTCACTCTCAGATTAACTGCGTTTTTTAAAATCCAAATATCGAAAAATAATTCGCGTTTCTTTTGTTGCTCGGTATATATACCAGTACATTTTCTCACAGCATGTGGTTTGTCCTTGTAGCCTTCTCATGCATTCCTCATTACTTGTAACCGATGCAGCAGCTCAACTGCTTCTTGCTCATGTCCGTCCACCAGTCTTGTACAATTATGATGACGATTCTCAATTTCCAAGCCATAATTTGGTCATTATAATTAAAAGATTTTTTCAAATTACGGTTTGTGTTTTGGCTGGTACGAGGGCTGTTCTGGAAGTCCTTAGAATCTCATATCAGCGCACAGCTCATCGTTAATTTGACCACGCCGTTTTCTTGAAGGATCCTTCCTGAGCTGCGACACACTTTAATATTCTGTAGAAATACCTTTCCAACATTTGCCGATACCCTCAATGACCCTCGTTTACTCTCGGACAGCAGCATCAGGGCTCTTGTAACGGTTTCCTCGGAGCTTTTTCTTCAAATGTAAAAACAGGAAAACGTCGAACAGGGCTAATTCAGGAAAATATAGTGAACGGAACATCAGGCAAACATCCTAATCTGTTGGTAAATTCGACCGATTTGGAAGCTGTGTAAAACAGGATGTTGCAATGGAGTAGCATCAACCCTCAACTACCCGTGTTTGGCGCCAAGCTTTAAACACCACGGGCAGGCAATGATGCATGTACTGCACTAAGGTAACTGTACGCTGCTCCCCTTTTAGAATTGTGGCGATTTGTCCTTATTTTCAAACAAATGGGACCATCTTCTTCTCGCCAGTGTTCCAAGATCACCAATAGTTGATAGGGGTGGAGCCGTTTAGGAACATCCAAACGGTTAATCGATGTGTTGCCTGGGGTCAGATTGATAGACCCAAGTCCCCATCGCCTGTGACAACCTTCACAAAATCCTTACTCTCTGTAGTGACAATTGGAGAATATTTGTATGCACATTCCGAGACATATCCCCTTTTGTACACCAGAAAGATCACGGGCACCCACTGTCTGCAACACTTGTGTACCCGTAAAGGCTTGTGCCAGATCACATCGATGAGTGCCGATTCAATTATCTATGTGTCCTTGACCTCCGTGTGTGTGATTCGTGCATCATCTCTCTTCAACTTTCAACGGCAGCAACATTTGTTGCAGTAACAGCATTCAACTGTTGGTCTGGGCGGGTGTCAACTTTGAAGACGTGTCTACCCGATTTAAATTCAATGTACCAGTTGTAAGTACTTGTTTCGGAAGGAGCGTTCTTCCCCCAAAATTCCCACAATATGCAGTAGGTGTGAGAAACATAACAATCTTTTCAGAGATGTTTATACATCATTGCTGTAAACTCCATTTTTTTTAGCTCCATGACAGACAAGTAAACATGGACGGGTAGCGTTCTTTGAGAGCTGTTTTCTTTGCAGAGGAAACTTTGAGATGCATGAAAATTTGTGTCATCGCCAATGAAAGATTGCAGTATGCATACGTCATTTTAAATATCATGAGGCATTGCCAGGAGCTTGGAGTCTAAGGACTTCCAGAACACCCTACGTACATGTAGTTCATTCTTTGTTCCTAAGCTGTGTGATGTGTTCCGGTTAGAAGTATGATTGTACTCTTTCAGAAGAAAAAGTTGAGGACTGGTTGAGAACTTGTATACAATCTTTTAAACTTTGCTGAGTATCGACAATCCCATGATTTAATTGGAACTTGCCTTTATTAAGATAAGAATGTTGTTTTAGAAACATGCTATGGCAGACAGTGCTGTAGCGCAATGCTTTCACATGTGGACAGATTCTGCTTTGGGGGGATAAGTCCCACAAAATTGTGAAAAATCATGCCAGGGGAAAAAAAGTTGTCCTGGCCATGAATGGTGTTCACCAGTTCGTGTTTAAAAGCTGACACACTGACGAAATAATGCACTGTAGCAACATGCCTCCACAACAAAAACCTATACACTTTCTTGACAGGTCCGTGACTTTCTCAGCAGAATATTATATACTTTTCTTGACAATTCCTGTCAGAAAAGGGAATGGTTGTTTTATCTATTTTAAAGTTCAACTTCACCTATCTTACACACACCATGTACATTTAATTCACCATCTTGGATCTAACCAGGCATTTACATGGGTTAAGGTCATCCCCGCATTTAGACATACACCAAACATCAACAGTCTGGATGCTTTCAATAAGAGTGGGATTTCTTGCAATGAAATTAGTACCAGCCAATGGTGACCATCTGCAAAATTACTTTATACAAAATCCAACTCTACACAGAAAACAAGCAGGATGTTGACTTTGGCATGTGTCCAAGTGGAGAGATGGTTGGGTTGGTTGTCCCTTCAATCCATTTGGCTATGCAGATCCAATCAAATGTTTCCTATCCAAGTTTACATGGTGGTCTCCAATTTACGTTTAGGTTTATCACAGCAAAATAAAGAAGTTTCTAAAAAGCTCATGTCTTTTCAAAGTTGTTAGTTCAGATCTTGTTAACAATCTTGATCTTTGAAAAGTTAAAAATCTTGTCCCGTTCCAGAATAAAACCTTCAGAGTGTCTGTAGTGTTTGTCACAAAGTTCTCTTACGTCCAGGCATTTGATAAGGATCAGTTCAATGGTCCAAAATAGTAAAGGCTGTAAAGCCTAATTGCAGTAAGACACAGCACAATTGCTCCGCTGCACGCAGTGTTTTCTGCTTGATATTCTTGCGCTGCACATTTGTTAAGCCCGTCCTTAATTGAGCACAAAGTCGACTACGCGAAGCTTCACGAAGTCTTTATACCGAAAACCTGTAGCTACGGCGAAGTACTTCGTCCACTACATTGCTTCGCAAGTTTTAACATGCAAAGCTACGCTGTAGCTGTGACGAAGTTTTTTTTATTTTTTAAAAGAGTGCTTTTTGATTCAAGATGGACGTAGAAATCACACTAGAAAGAGCAGAGTGCATTCCCTTAGACTTGGCGAAGCTATGCTGAAAGTAGTTCAATTGACGAAGTCTCGTTCTGGAAGCTTGGCGAAGTGAGCTACGTGAAGTGGACTTGGTCCAATGAAGGACAGGCTTAAAGCAACACAAAGCACAAAATGGTACCAAAGATCTAGACTGGAACCCAGTATTGAACAACCGTTGTCATGTCGCCATACAGCAGGGCTAACACCTTTCCGGTTCTCGCCGGAAATCCGTTTTTTGTGTTTTCCGGTTTCTTAAAGTAAAACTTTTTACAAAAATTGTTCTTTCTTTCTTTATTTGGTGTTTAACGTCGTTTTCAACCACAAATTTATGTCGCGACGGGGAAAGGGGGGAGATGGGATAGAGCCACTTGTCAATTGTTTCTTGTTCACAAAAGCACTAATCAAAAATTTGCTCCAGGGGCTTGCAACGTAGTACAATATATTACCTTACTGGGAGAATGCAAGTTTCCAGTACAAAGGACTTAACATTTCTTACATACTGCTTGACTAAAATCTTTACAAAAATTGACTATATTCTATACAAGAAACACTTAACAAGGGTAAAAGGAGAAACAGAATCCGTTAGTCGCCTCTTACGACATATGCTGGGGAGCATCGGGTAAATTCTTCCCCCTAACCCGCGGGGGGTTACAAAAATTGTTTTTTTTTAAGTTTGAATAGTTGATGGAGGCAAAATGTGTATTTATAAATTATTAACATACATTTTGGTACCACGAGAGGCTGTTCTTTGTCCATACAAGATAATATAACAAGTCGCGTAAGGCGAAAATAGATTTCGTCAAGCTCTCGAACTCACAGAATGCACTGCATTGTTTCAGCAAGACCGTATACATGGTAGCATCGTCAGTCCACCGCTTGTGGCAAAGGCAGTGAAATTGACAATCCAGAATAGCGCGGTAGTGGTTGCGCTGAGCAGGATAACACGCTTTTCTGTATCTCTATTCTTTTTAACTTTCTGAGCTTGTTTTTAATCCAAACATATCATATCTATATGTTTTTGGAATCAGGAACCGGCAAGGAATACAATGAAATTGTTTTTGAATCGATTTCGGAAATTAAATTTTAATCATAATTTTTAATTTTCAGAGCTTGTTTTTAATCTGAATATAACATTATACGTTATTTGCGTGTTTGACCAAAATATGACATTTTACACAGATCGAGACAGTCATTGTTCTCCGAGACCGCGCTAGCGGTCGAGGTGAACAATGACTGTCGAGATCTGTGTAAAATGTCATATTTTGGTCAAAAACGCAAATAACATTTATGTATCGATCGAATTCCTTTCAGGTACTATGACTTTGTTGTTGTTTTGACGATTGAACGAGCCCGGGCACACACACATGCAATCAAACACATAAGCTTCATATTTGGGCGTTTCAGGTTGACCGAAACTTCAAAGGAACTACAAAACACATGTCATGTACTGACTTTGTTGTTGTTTTGACATTAAAGAGCACACACACATGCAATCAAACACATGACGTGTGTTTTGTAGTTCCTTTAAAGTTTCGGTCAACCTGAAACGCCCAATTATAAAGTTTTGTAGGCCTCTGACGTCACATGCTAAAAGAAGGGAAATCCAATCTCCAATCGATACATATTTATATATTTTTGGAATAAAAAAAATGATGAAGAATAAGATGAAATTATTTTTGGATCGTTTTATTAAAAAAAAAGTTAATTACAATTTTCAGATTTTTAGTTACCAAAGTCATCAATTAATTTGTAAGCCTCCAAGCTGAAATGCAATACCAAAGTCCGGCGTTTGTCGAAAATTGCTTGGCCAAACTTTCAATCAATTTCATTGAGAAATGAGGGTGTGACAGTGCCGCCTCAAGTTTTACAAATAGCCGGATATGATGTCATCAAAGATATTTACAGAAAAAATGAAAAAACGTCTCTTTCTTTCTTTATTTGGTGTTTAACGTCGTTTTCAACCGTTCAAGGTTATATCGCAACGGGGAAAGGGGGGATGGGATAGAGCCATTTGTTAATTGTTTCTTGTTCACAAAAGCACTATATCAAAACATTGCTCCAGGGGATTGCAACGTAGTACAATATATGACCTTACTGGGAGAATGCAAGTTTCCAGTACAAAGGACTTAACATTTCTTACATACTGCTTGACTAAAATCTTTACAAACATTGGCTATATTCTATACAAGAAACACTTAACAAGGGTAAAAGGAGAAACAGAATCCGTTAGTCGCCTCTTACGACATGCTGGGGAGCATCGGGAAAATTCTTCCCAACCCGCGGGGGGTAAAAAAATTATAAAAAAAAAACGTCTGGGGATATCATTCCCAGGAACTTTCATGTAACATTTCATAAAGACCGATCAAATAGTTTACTCTAAATCGCTTTACACACACAGACATACACCACGACCCTCGTCTCGATTCCCCCTCTATGTTAAAACATTTAGTCAAAACTTGACTAATTGTAAAAAACAGGGGTGGGATTTCTTCCGTCCCTGACGGATTTCCGTCCCAGGAAGAATTTTGGATTTTTTTTTTTTTTTAACCTATTAAAAAAATTTTTTTTTTAAATTAAATTTTTTTTTTTTTTTTTTAACCTTGGAGGGGCACGGGTAGCTCAGGTGGTAGAGCACTGTACTTGTGATCGAAAGGTCGCTGGTTCGAATCCGGGCCGGGATGGACACAGGTCAACCTTATGTGCAGACCCAGAGACGGTATCCATCTCCCTCCCCCGTGTCACCACAGTGGCACGTAAAAGACGTCGGTCATTCTGCCATAAGTGCAGATGACTGATAACACCTAAACACACATACACCTGTGTATCTCATCTAAAGTCGGGTTAAAACCCGGGAACATGCCCCTAATGCCTTTGCCTTGAGGGCGTAAAACTTGAATTTCTCTTTTTACCCTTTGTTTTGTTAATCCCTGGCAGCTGTTGTTTACACTCCGTTCTGTGTACAGAAGGTCAACTACCTTTCACCATTACTAAATTGACCAAATTGAGTGACATGTAGGGAGCAGCTATGTCATGGCATCCTAGCAAATGTTATGAGGGCTTACTAGCACCAAAACTAAAAATTAGTAATTAACCCGTGAAAGTTACTAATTTTCACAAGAAAATTACAATTATTACGTGAAAGTTAATGTCTAATTTTCAGGTGTTAAGAACTAATTTTCAAGTGTTAATGTCTAATTTTCAGTTTGGGCTCGCTTCCTGACGGCTTACTTGTGCCAAAATTAAAAATTAGTAATTTTCACGCATTAATTACTAATTTTCATGTGCCTCGTGACTGTGGGGGCTCAATGCGCATGCGCGACTGTTACGCCGGCCAGAGCGAAACATCCTTCGATTCGAAACTTTTCTGGTCCATAGTTCTTTAATCCGATGCAAATTAACAATGAGAGCTGAGCGCATGTGTAGATAACCTTGACATACAACTGTCTGTCCGACAACTTGTTGAATAACGAATTCTATCGGAAGATATTTGTGAAAGTGTGCGAGTCACGACCGAAGAGTTCCGTCTGCTAGTTGTCGGACCTTTAGCACATGTCCGGGCGGCCACCATTTTTCCTCTCTCGGTTCGAACATTTTCGGATTGATTGTCCTTCACTACTCACTACAAAGCAAATTTATGAGTGTGGTAGTGGAAACAAATATGAGGTACGGCTGTCTGCCCGACAACTTGTCGAATAAGGAATTTTATTGAAAGATATCTGTGAAAGTGTGAGACCTCAGCCGATCAAAATTCGTCTGCTACGAACAGCTTCGATTCGAAAGTTTTTGGGGTCGATTATTGTTTTCTAAGATACCCAAAACAACGTTTAAAGGCATACTAACGCACTCCCGTGTTTACAAAGTGTAGTTTGCCCACAATCGATGTCAAACGCACCATAAGACCATATAATGACGATATGTCACCATGCGCGGACCATAATACATGCATTACAGCTTGTTCTAGCCTCTGAAAAAGTGAGGATGTCAACAAAGCCGCGGTGTTAGCTCCCTTGCATCAACGTTACATGTGTTGCCAAATCTATAAATAGGACCATCTAGATCAAAATAAAAATTCAAATATCTCAACATTGAAGGGGTCCTAGACCACAATATTTTGCAGGGAACTTAATTTAGCATGTCTCCAGCTGTTGGTAAAGCAATTAGCGTGTATAGTCATCGAGTACATATGGCTTTAAGGAAAGCGCTATTGCAGAAAACTGTGATATGCATCTTCCCGTCGGATAACTTGCTCGATAAGGCCTTCTATTAAAAGATATTTAAGAAATTGTGTGAGAGTGATGTTTGCCGCACGTTGAAGCCTCTCAGTGCAGACTCTTAAAATCCGACTACTGTGACCGAAAATGAGGCAAAAATGAAAATTAGTAATTAACACTGTTAACCCTAGGATTTGATACTAGTAAGCCGTCATAGAATGGCATCAAGTTTTACGCCCTCACGGCAAAGCCATTAGGGGCATGTTACACGGGAAAACCCAGCTTTGTATCAAAAATCAAAATGCAGGGGGGGGGGGGGGGGCGGGGGGATGTAGAAAGCTGGCTGCCGGCTGCTAGAGGAGAACTGAAATGGGCTAAGGACCGGGTTGGGTCGTCTTGGGTCAGTGCTGAAATGGTTACTTTATTGGCTGTTGGCCGAACGGACACCCGGGCTTCATATTTTTGCATGCATGTATTCGTGTTTCCAAGGCCTGAGGCTTTTGCTGTGACCCTGGTATCTTTATCGTGCGCATGAAATTCAAGTTTTATGCCCTCGCGGCAAAGCCATTAGGGGCATGTTCCCGGGTTTTACCCTGACTTTAGATGAGATACACAAGTATATGCGTGTTTAGGTGGTATCAGCCATCTGCATTTATGGCAGAATGACCGAGGTCTTTTACGTGCCACTGTGGTGACACAGGGGTGGGAGATGGATACCGTCTCTGGGTCTGCACATAAGGTTGACCTGTGTCCGTCCCGGCCCGGATTCGAACCAGCGACCTTTCGATCACAAGTCCAGTGCTCTACCACCTGAGCTACCCGGGCCCCCGGGGGGGTGTTCTGCTCACCCACAAGTTTGCAAGTGAAACACGCTTAATTTAAACATATTTCTCTTTTAATTCAAGCTATGATTCAACAATAATTTTAGAATATAACTCCTGAAATGATGAATTGAAAAGCAGTGTATAGCATTAGCAAGGGATATAACTCTGGTGGTTTCTGTTTTTGTCTCAACCTTCTTTTCTAACCTGAGCAGTTAGCCCTTTTGAAGGTGTTGAATTGAAACAGACTGACTTGAAACTTGTTTCTCATTTGGTTCAAGCTATGGTTCAACAATTATTATTTTGAGAATATACCACCTGCAAAGATAAAATCATAATCTACAAGTAAAAATGTGTAGTACAAGGTAGGTGACTGTTATTTTCTGTGTTTGCTTTGTTTGCATTGCGATTTTCCTTTAATGCAGTAAACATTTGTTTTAAACAAAGACAAAAGTAGGTGATCAAATCAAATACCTTCAAGTTTACAAGATTTTTTAATTATGTGCATCTCCAATTTTAAGTTTTTGTTTAAGCTGCTTCTAAAGCCCTTCTTGAAATTTGTTTACCACTTGTTTGTGTAGACCCCCTAGCAAGAGTGATGCAACCAAACACCTTCAAGTATAGAGGTTTTTGATTTTGTGCATTCATCCCCCCACCCCCCCCCCCCCAAAAACAAAAGTGTGTACTGTTTTCAGTTTTAAAGCCAGGAGAGGCTTAAATAGCAACTCTTGAATTGCTAAAAATTCACTTTCAGCTGGTTAGTTACAAAAACCTTCAAATTTACAAGATTTTTTACTTTTGTGCATCTCCAAATTTAAGATTTTGTTGAAGCTTATAGGAGCTTCTAAAACCCTTCTTCAAATGTGTTTACTACTTGTTTTTGTAGACCTCCTAGCAAGAGTGATACAACCAAACATCTTCATGTATAGAGGTTTTTGATTTTGTGCATTCTCTCCTCCCCCCCCCCCCCCCCCCCCCCCCCCATTTGTTGTTGTTTGTTTGCTGTTATCAGTTTTAAAGCCAGCAGAGGCACAAATAGCCCCCTCATGAAATGCTAACATTAATTTTCAGCTGGTCAGTTACAAAAACCTTCAAGTTTACAAGATGTATATATTATTCATCTCCTAAAAGCTTGTTTGTTCTAAAATTTACAAGTCGGGAGAGGCCACCTAAACCCTCCCTAAAATGCTAAAATTCATTTTCGGCTGGGGGGCACTGCCCCCTCCCCCCCCTAGACCCCCCAGCAAGGGCGCTGCCCCTGCACCCCGCCGGAGCCTTAGCGGCCTGTGAAGGAAATCACGAATAACACTAACAGGCAAAGTTTGATAGTGATATCCTCCACGCTTTTAGAGCGCTAACCAGAGATAATAGAGTGACGTAGTGAAGTGCGGTTTCACGGATTGTAAATTCAGCTCACTGACCGAGAGAGTTGACACGATATCTAGTTTACAAATATCTACTCACGGCTCGTGTGTAGTCAACAAAAACCAGTTATAGTTTCTACTACGGCAGATTTAAAACACTGTCTGCTCTGTCTACTAAATATTCCTTATCTCTTAAGATATTGTAGACATATTTTAATTCTGGTCATACGCAGAATTACACAGCTTCTATTGCTGTTCACTAGGAAATGTATTTTACCACTAATTCCTGCTACTGGTGACCTCGGTCTACTCAGTTTCCACCGCCCTGTGACCACTATGGTCCAACTCTACGGACAAACATTACCGTGCACTAGCTTCTAGAAATCCCGTCGAATCTCAGCTATGCGAGTCTAAAGGCGTAATATTCCGGCGGCTCCTCAGATCCTTCATTCTGTCATCTGGCCGCTATTTTCCTTCATGACCGGTTACACGACGCACTGTTAAGTGCTCTACTCGGGCTTCCTTTCTCCCGGTCGATTCCCGTGACAACCCCTCCCTGTCGCTGGACAGTGGTTAAGTGTAACGATATCTTCGTTGCGATTTACAAAGTCAACTCTCTCAGTCAGTGAGCTGAATTTACAATCCGTGAATTGTACTGCAGCAGCCAGTGATCTGGAAATCGTGTGCTGCGACTTTTTCTCTTTTCCTTGTGCAAACTACATATCGGTTTATCTAGTTAGATAAATGGATGTGCATAAGCACGAGCTTGGTTTTGTGATTATATTTGCGATTTTTGTGTGTACGCCATGTATGCAGATTTGTGTAGGTATATTAGTATTCATGTGTGAGTGTATGTGTTTGTATGTATGTCTGTGTGCCTGTCTGTATGCGTGTGTGTGTGTGTGTGTGTGTGCGTGTGTGTGAATGTGTATCTGTGTGTATCTGTGCATGTGTGTGGTGATAGCATGTGTGTGTGTATGCGCACGCGTATGTGCACGCATGTGTTTGTGACTGCATGGATTTAAACGATGAATTTGCTTTTGTACTCCTGTTCTTTTTGTGTCTTAATGCTTGTATTTTGGTTTTGTACATGTGTATAATAATGTCATTGTAAAGTGCTTGGAGCTTCTAGGTAAGCGCTCTATAAGTTTCCATTATTATTATTATTATTATTATTAAAAGCGTGGAGGATATCACTATCAAACTTTGCCCGTTAGTGTTATTCGTGATTTCCTTCACACGGCCCCTGGACCCCGGCCTTCCAAAATGTTCAGTCCTGGCAACATTTTGGGCTCCCACCCATGAAAAAAGAGCCTCGGCTTCTGGGGGGCGTCGCCGTGGCCCCTGGATTTTCAGGTTTTTCACTATTTTTTGGTGTTAGCCCTGCCATACAGTATAACTTGAATGTGCCATTTCTAGCCAGCCAATCAGTCTTTACTGCGGAAGACACACCTTCCTACAACTGAAAGCAAATCCTGTGCAGCAAAATTCACTGCACCCAGTACTTTTTCTCACTGTGCACAGAGCGTATATTAAGACCAGGCCTAAGGCATGTCTTCATCTTTCAAAAGGTATAAATGTATGATGAAACTGTGACCAATATGAAGGCGACAGAGATCTATCTCTTCTCTCCTACTGATGCGGCACTGAGCCATGGTGTCGGGCAGATTCTTCCTAGGACGGAAATCCCTCTGAGACGGAACAACTCTCAGACTCACCCATGCACAGGGGAGGACACCCATGCAAACACTATCTCTTTGCATTCTTGCAAAGACGCATGTAACTCATGAATCATTACCAGAAGGGGATGATCCAAAAGCATGCCTCCCACAGCTGTTAAATGAATGCTGAGAAAGAATCTGAAAGGATCAGTGGCCATATCCCAGATGTTTCAATATCCCCTTTAAGTTGTACATATCAATTTAAAGTGAACAATTTGAGATAGTGCAACTAATGCATGGATGCATCACATGAACACCTGCTGTGTAACAAGCCGATTTTACGTCCACTCCACATTACACAATATTTCAATATCAAAAAGAATTTTATTAAACACATTGACAGTCATTGTTCATTTGCAGACCAGAGCAATAAAAATCAAAAAGTAATGCGCATGTGATAAAACCAACTGCAGGAAGAATTGCAAATGTTGACACCATCACATTATCCCCATTGCACACATTTGACAAGCACTTGGCGTCTCTCTGCCTTCCTACTTCCCTCACCTTATTACCCCAGACACACTTTTTTCGTTTATCTTCTTACTTTCAACCTCTCTAATCTCAAACATTCCACAGAAAACACAAGTCACATACTAACATAGGCAAATGTAAAATAGTCAGATACTCTTTGAATCAGAGCAAAACTGGTTTTCAAACTTATCAGTATCAAATAAGGCAATTGAACAAATGGATTTGTCATTATTTTCACTAGTATTCATTTATAACCAGCTGGGTAACAAAAATCAATGTTCATATGTGACAAATTCAAGTTGCCAATGGTTTTAAGCTTCAGGTGAAACGTGGATTATCAAAGTAAACGCTAGTCAGGCAGTTTGTTTGATATGTGAAACCATCGCTGCTTTGGATTCGTGTTTTCAAGGACAACGACTGACAATAGTCACTCTCAAAGACCCACTCAATGTTGAAAATTACCGCGACAACTCATGGTCAATTTGCAACTGAGCCGTGCAATCGCAAATTGCGCAATGAAAAGTCTTAAAACACTATGGTACATGCTAAAATGTGACTGACCTCGAAAATATGATTGCAGCTTTGTGCATTTTTAAACTCGAAGAAAAGCGACACAAAGTGTACGTTTAACGTCACGTACAAGTATGACGCAATCACTTGAATTTCTGACGCGCTTTGGGGCCCTGAATTGATTTTTAAAAATTAGGCTCCCTGTTGGTGATTGTGCGTACCTTTGCACTACCAAAATAATGACAAAAACGATGTTTGGTGGCTTGTCGCCAGATGTGCATATTTGTGTTGGTCCGCGGGGATCATATCACCTTCCGTTACATCTTTATCAACCTCAGCCTTGCGATCTCTTTCTTTCTTTATTTGGTGTTTAACGTCGTTTTCAACCACGAAGGTTATATCGCGACGGCCTTGCGATCTCGGTCGATAAAGTTGAAACTAAGACGATATGCCCCCCCTCGGAAAAACAAAAACATCTTATAATAACCTGGCTGCCCACTTTAAAGAATCACTGCACAGTTCTACAAATACAATACCTCTTGTTGGAATTCCTTTGTATGGTGACAGAAAGATAAATGGTTTGCAGGAATAATGTGTGTTGACATTTCTTGGGGTTCAGAGCTGACAGAATATCCATCCGATAATAAGAGCAAAACCCTGTTTTTCCTCTCAGAAGACTGCTCAGGATATGATGCAAAAGGCTCATAATTCACAAATCACAAAAGCTGGTCCAAAATTCCTTTTTTAAGTAATCTTTAAAATGTGTTTCAATACCAACAAAATGTGTCCCAGTCATGTATTTTTTAATTTCTGTACAAAATGTCTGTATCCAAAGAACTGGAACAGTATCTTTACTTCCAACTAAAGTGTTGTCAAGTAACAGATTCACTGTGCAAATGTTAAATGAACTGTTCAACTCTTGCTTCCCTGTGCATTCACTTCGAACCAACTTTTCTGGTCACAAAACAAATGAAAACGCATCAAAGGGCATGTTCAACTAAATAACAATAATCAACACAATAAACATGGAATGCAGATTCCTGAGCACACACAAAATATGACCATGACTATTTCACTGCTGCCAATCATCAGGGAGCATTTTGTATTTTTTTCCCAAGCAACTTCTGCCATGTTCAAAATCAAGGCACAAAATATTGACAACACTACTACTGTCATGTGGACCCAAGCTGAACTGACAAGCTAATGTTACATACCAACAACAGCAGAAGGAAGCTTTTATAAAAATAAAAAAAAGAGACAACAATGTAGTTGAGAGCCGCCAACTGTTACGCTTCCAGCGTCGCAAACTACCTGTTACGCCAAGTCAAAATTAATACGTTCAAACTAAAGTTTACAAGCATGCTAGTTAGTGTCCTTTGTTTTAAGTCCTGGTACTCCTTTGTGTTCTTTCTTTCTTTCTATATTTGGTGTTTAACGTCGTTTTCAACCACGAAGGTTATATCGCGACGGAGAAAGGGGGGAGATGGGATAGAGCCACTTGTCAATTGTTTATTGTTCACAAAAGCACAAATCAAAAATTTGCTCCAGGGGCTTGCAACGTAGTACAATATATTACCTTACTGGGAGAATGCAAGTTTCCAGTACAAAGCACTTAACATTTCTTACATACTGCTTACAAACATTGACTATATTCTATACAAGAAACACTTAACAAGGGTAAAAGGAGAAACAGAATCTGTTAGTCGCCTCTTACGACATGCTGGGGAGCATCGGGTAAATTCTTCCCCCTAACCCGCGGGGGGTACTCCTTTGTGTCAGCAGCCAGAATATTTAAGAGTATGCTACAATTTAACACCATTTGCTATAGTAAATACTGCAGTAAGAGGAAACAAGTCTGGCCCATGGGGACACCAAGCTGTGGGGCAGCACCCAGGACCCTGACAGCCCACTTTGTCCACATCATGGGCCAACGAGTTTAGACACAACCATCATCGAACGCTGAAGAAGAAGCTATAGTTAAAATTGCACATTTTTACACTGTAGAATTGACAGGGGTTGGCAGCTCTGGTAAGGTAACTGTGGATATCCAGTGGGCAGCCCAGGAAACCCAACTTTCAGACACATTTTTTTTCACTTGCGACTGTATCCTTTACTCAACATTTACTAAGGTGTGAGACATGCTAGATGATGGTTTAAAAATAGGAAATTCAGTGGCCCATATGTGCACATCAGTACATTGCTTGCTGTGTTAAAAAAACACCCCCCAAAAACAGTTCCTTATGTATGCCTACAACATGACTAGGAAATAATGTGATCATAATTGTATTGCCAAGAGTTCTTCCATGCTCATCTATTCCTTTGACACATCATTTAACAACCACATTTTTTATGCCTTCATACTTCTTCCTTTGAATGAATAAACAGACTCAAATTCCCAACACCATCTAAGGTACAGTGGAGTCCAGCTATAACGAACCTGGATATAACGAAATCCCGCTTTTAACGAACTGCCATTGATTTCCCGGCAGACAGCCTTCAATTTCTTACTTTTTACTTTCCGGCTACAACGAACCTTTTGAACTCATTTGCATAACGAACCCCTCTTATAACAAACACGTTTTCATCGCCCCAAAGCCGTTTTGTCTCTAAAAGTCACAAGGCTACAACGAACTGATGTCAATAATTCTCTCCAAAGACAAAAATACACAAACACAAGTAAAAGTATACCGGTAACAAACGGTCGAAGAATGAAAATAAGCCGCACATCAAAGGAAGAATACAGAGTGGAAATATGTGTGCTCTGTGTGTGCGGCGAGATCAAAGGCAGGTCCATTGTGATGCCTTGACACTGACCTTCTTCCCAGGGGTCAATGACACAGTTTTAGCTATGAGAGGTGTCTTTCTTTCTTTATTTGGTGTTTAACGTCGTTTTCAACCACGAAGGTTATATCGCGACGAGGGAAAGGGGGGAGATGGGATAGAGCCACTTGTTAAGTGTTTCCCGTTCACAAAAGCACCAATCAAAAAATTGCTCCAGGGGCCTGCAACGTAGTACAATATATGACCCTACCGGGAGAATGCAAGCTTCCAGCACAAAGGACCAAACACCTCTCACACACTGCTTGACCAAAATCTTTACAAACATTGACCACACTCTACACAAGAACCACTCAACAAGGGTAAAAGGAGAAACAGAATCCGTTAGTCGCCTCATACGACATGCGGGGTGCAGAGAAATAAGGATGTGGAAAAGAAGACTTTTGGTAAGTGAAATAAAGGTGATGGATCCAGTCAGGTAGAAATAAGACAACAAGAAAAGAATTGGAAAACTGCAGGGAATAGTAGGGAGAGTTTTCTTGGAAGGAAATATAGGTGAAAGGACTGGTAAGGCAGAAATAAGACAAAAGAAGAGAAGAAACAGAACCGTTAGTCGCCTCTTACGACATGCTGGGTAGCATCGGGTAAATTCTTTCTAGTCCCAACCAATATGGGACTCCCCCTAACCCGCGGGGGGTAGCTATGAGAGGTGGTTCCCCTGTCATATCTGAGAGAGGAAACACTTCCTGCACCGGGGTCAGTGACCGAGTTTAACCTATGGGGCGAGTTTAACCTATGGGGCGGTCTCTTTGATGTCTTGAGAGGAAACATGGCCAGGGTAGTACCTAGTAGCTGAAACATGCATTATCACAAGTTGTTTGACTGGTACTCAGGCGGTCTCTTTTATTTTTTATTTTTTTCGTATTTTGATACACTCGAGGAGGAAAAAAGTCGCGCCTTATGACCCGGAAAATACGGTACATACATGGTTTTACACGACTTTTTAAATTTTACTTCTAAAATTACAGTAAAGTGAACATTTGAACTATGCCTCTCTATGGATTATATTATGAAGCTGTTGAAAACATGCAGAGATTGTACTCTCCAAGGAAAGATCGATGGGACGATCATTTGAAGGCGAGTGGGACAACTTGTCTTGAGGCCATTTAGGGTTGAAAACTCTACAGCGAATTACTGATATAACGAACTAAAATGTATCTCCCTTGAGATTCGTTGTACCCGGACTCCACTGTATTAGAATGGCGAGGTGTAAAGACAGTGTTTGCATTAACACAATTTGAAAGCTGTTGCAAACGATGCAGTCCTAGTAGAATGCAATGCTCTGCCCTTGTCAGAGAATTACATTTTGCGCTGACAAAATTGTTTGTTTATTTGGTGTTTAACGTCGTTTTCAACCACGAAGGTTATACCACGACGGGGAAAGGGGGGGAGATGGGATAGAGCCACTTGTCAATTGTTTCTTGTTCACAAAAGCACTAATCAAAAATTCGCCCCAGGGGCCCGCAACGCAGCACAATACATCACCTTACTGGGAGAATGCAAGTTTCCACTACAAAGGACTTAACATTTCTTACATACTGCTTGACTAAAATCTTTACAAAAATTGACTATATTCTATACAAGAAACACTTAACAAGGGTAAAAGGAGAAACAGAATCCGTTAGTCGCCTCTTACGACATGCTGGGGAGCATCGGGTACATTCTTCACCCTAACCCGCGGGGGGGGGCTGACAAAATTGTAAAACCTAGATTATATTCATAACAAAGCCAATAAACAAGCGAACCACTCTCTCCCTTTCTCTCCAATTGTACTTCTTTGCGACAAAATCCCATTACACTTGGTAGCAATTCAAACTGGTTTTTTTCTTTCTTTCTGGACATTCTCAACTAACCATGACAGACTTGTTACAAAGAAGTTGTTAGCCTGAGGCATTACATTGCCTGTTCATGGGTGTGTTGGGCAGCTACGGAGCAAATTCAAAACTTGCCTCTTTTTCAAAACATTTCATAGGCACAATATTGCCAGTCTATAATAATGCCCGCTTGTAACTGCTCCATTCATTTTTCAAAATATTTCACAACAGCAAAATGATTGCACAAAAACATGAAAATGTAGCAGTTAAAAATCAATGTACAACCACAGGGAGGGAAGGAAACCGACATTCACACCACATTTTTCCTTACAGACAAATGAGATCAAGAGTAACTTTTATCTTGGTTGCTAACATTTATTGGTTGTTAGCCCGGTGTCTCACTAATATAGAAGATATTTAGAAATGCCAGATGAACATACTTTGTCTTGGGTTACTTACCATAAACCCCACACATCAGGCTGTGGCGTTCCCAGACATTGCCCATTAAATGATGTAGCAGACACGAAGATTATTGTACAACAGCCCCTGCAATGTACGGCCCCCTGCCGGGAGTGAGGGACTGCTGAATTGTGTTAAAACTTTTGATATCTTGTGAACCTGTTTCCACAAAAAAGCAAATTAAAAAAAATTAAGTTCAGAAAATAAGATGACAAAAACGCTATTCATAACAACTATAAAAAAAATACAAAAAAACATTTCACCCTCTCCTGCCCAACATTACTCTAAGAGAAAAGGTCAGCTTTCAGTATTTCCATATTTACTCACATAATCTTTCAGTACATCAAAATACATGTACTCATAAAAAAAGTACTCCTTTTTGTCTGTCTCCATGTGAAACCTGTGTACCTTCCATCTCTCCCTCCTCTCTCTTACCCCTGTCTCTCTCAACTCATCCACACGCTTTCCCTCCCACCCCTGCCATCCTCTGTGTCACTGCATCGGGAAAGACTTGGCGAAAAGCGCTGCCAGAGCTTGATCTACGTTTCCGTTGGCCCGTCTCAGTTCCTCCATAACAGCTGCCCTAGAGAAGCCATAGTTGGTCAGCTTGGCTATACTCTGCTCAGAGAAGGTGAGACTGGATCCGGCTGAGCCTGACGGTCCGGCTGAAGGTTGTGATGGCTGAGGTGCAGCGGCCCCTGAGGAGGAGGAGGAAGGTTTTGCTTGGGAGGATGAAGCCTGAGAAGCACCTGTAACAACAATTAAGTTTGACTGTAAACTACCTTGTAAGCGCCCACCCTTCTCCACAAATTTTGCCCCAAAGTAGGGGATGGGTGTTTACCAGGTACTACACCCTGTGCATGATCAGTTCCTATATAAAATGGCGATATTTGGTCATGTAATACACAAAATGTAAATACATAAAATGTAAATGGAGTGTGTTTCAATAATAAAAAAACACATTGTCTCATGCGTGCGCGTACGAGTTTGACTTCGTGTGTATGAGTTCATAACCACAATAAAAACCTACACTCAAATGAGCACTTCCTACGACTTCAATAGTTCTAATGAATGAACAAAACCACAAACATTGCAATAAAAAGTAACATCTGCATTTGATTTTGTTTTGTTCTTGTTGATTTTCATTTATATATTTTAGGGGAGGGGGTAGGAGGGGAAGTCCGCTTCAACTGATCAAAGCCACCCTGCGAAGTAAAGGGAAAGGTGTGTTAACGGAACTTTTTTCTTTCTTTTTTTTTCAACATGGTTTTATTTCTTTTTGGTACATATGACATGACAACAACATCATTTCTTTCTTTATTTGGTGTTTAACGTCGTTTTCAACCACGAAGGTTATATCGCAACGGGGAAAGGGGGGAGATGGGAGACAACAACATCAGACATCAACATCAAATAACATCAGACATACAAGACTATGCTATATGAATCTTCAAAAATAAGAAGAAGAAACAAGAAAAGAAAACAACAACAGGAAGGCACAATAAAACGTACAATTACATAGCCCATATTCAACACATTTCTAAATTATATAAACATAATCCTCGTCTCCTCTCTTGTCTTTCTATTTAATTATTTTATAAAACTACTCATAGCAACAACATCCTGTTCTCTCCATAGTTAATAATGGAAAATTTCCTAAATAAATTATCATTTAATTAATATACTTACCCGAATCACATTAGCATTGAGTCACCTGAGATGCTTATCACTGAAAAACGCTTACCCGGCTAAAGAATTTAAAGGGAAGCAACCCCATCACCAAAACGAAAGTGAAAGTAGCTTTGGTAATGGGCCAGTACACCGGGAGTTACCTCCCATACGGGTGTATGCCACGTCACTTCCTCTAGGAACACGTGCCTATTATCATACGGCTTTAAAAAATCTTAAAACCATAAGCGGGGCAGGTGGGAGGGAATACAGTATGTGATTCGGGTAAGTATATTAATTAAATGATAATTTATTTAGGAAATTTTCCATTTAATATCATATTCTTACTCCGAATCACATTAGCAGATAACATCAACAAGGCGGTGGGCTAGAAATGAATCAAAACTCACCATCAAGTTCTGGACAGGAACTGGCCTGCTGCTATGAGCGCTGGAAGGCCTCTGGAGCCATCCTGTCGAAGAGCTGTGACGTCCCGAAGATAAAAGTTTATGAAAACATCTTCGGAACGCCAATACGCAGTTGTCAGCACCTCCTCTAGACGTCTGGAGCGCAGAACTGCCAGAGAGGATGCCCACGCCCTCGTCTCATGGGCTCGGGCCGAGTCAAGTGGCAAGGAGGGCATAACCCCCCCCCTCTTTGTGCGCCTCCACTCATAAGCCTGCTTGATGAGCGAGGACACCCACCGGGCCAACGTTACCTTCGACAAATCTTTCTCGCGCCTAGTAAGGAGAGAGATAAACAACAACTTCTGAGAACCAGACCGAATCGGCTGAGTCCGGGCTAAGTACAGACGAAGTGCCCTCACAGGGCAATTGACCGAATCGGGGTCACCCGGGGCCAACGCGCTGGTCAGAGCCTTAACTCTAACCAGCGGAGAGGCCTGCCCCGGAGACTGATTCTTGGCCAGGAAATCAGGCCGGAAACGCAAAGATGCGGAACCGTCCGGCTCAAAGGAGATATCTCCAGGCTGACCCGACAGGGCGTGGACCTCGCTACCCCGTCGGGCCGTAGCCAACAAAAGGAGAAACAGCGCTTTGCGAGTGACATTGAACAGACTGGCCTCGCTTAAAGGCTCAAAATCCGCAGAACGAAGGAATTCCAGGATTAAAAACAAGTCCCACTTGGGAGCGGGCAAACGAGCTTTAGCTTCCTTAAGAGCAGCCCCTTTAATGACTGCAGCTATAACGCCCCCGACTCGAACAGAACGACCAATCTGCTGAAGAGTCGCCGAGATAGCGGAGCGCCGGACCCTCAACGAGGAGACTGAGGCGCCCTGTGAAGACATGAAAGAGAGGTGGTTAGCGACCTGAATAGAGCGCGGAGCCACCGAACTCACCCCTCTAGCTGAACACCAGGCAGTCCATGCCTTCCAGTGGGAAGCATAAACTGAAGAGGTGGACGCTCTATGCGAGCGAGCCACCAAGTCCAGAGTCAAAGACGACGCCCCAGAGCGCTTCAGCGAGTCCCGAACAACTTCCACACGTGAAGCTTCAGAAGACTGGGCTCCTCGTGTGGAATGCCTGTTCGGGGCTGCACTAGTTCCCCTCGCACGAGTGCGAGAGGAATGGGGGGCCCTTGGGCAAGCCGAAGAAGATCTGGAAACCAGACCTGCGACGGCCACAGAGGAGCGACCAGAAGAAGAAGGGCCGGCTCCTCCATCTCCGCTTTCCGGATTACTCGGCTGAGTAACGGAAAGGGAGGAGTCTGAAGATCTGTATGTGCCCCCCAACCCTCCCTGGACGCATCTGTAAAGAGGTCCAGGTCGGGGAGGGGCACGACGATCGGAACACCTCTGCAGACCCACTCCGTGTGCAACCACGGAAGGGTCGCAGACTGGAACCATCCCTGCAAAGGGATGAGGGCGTCCCAGTCCACCAGAGGAGAGTCCACAAACGGCTTCAGCGCGAACTGAAGCGGACATTTGTGGACCCGGCCCAGTGAAACCAGAAGAGCCATAGACTCCATCTGCCCCAAGATGGAGGCGAGCGAGCGGATGTAAGCCATCAGGAGAGGTAAAGTGGAGCGAATCTGAGCTTGGAGCTTGTCCACCCTTCTCTGAGAAGGCTGGACAGTCCAAGCGACCGTGTCGAAAGACATCCCCAGATAAGTGAATGTCTGTGACGGGGTCAGCTCCGACTTTACCCGGTTGATCGAGAACCCCAACCAGTTGGATTCTCGAAGAACCGTCAGGGTATCCTGCGAACAGCCGCTCTGGGACTGGTTCATGATGAGCCAGTCGTCCAGATAAGCCCGCAGACGGATACCCTGGGACCTCACCAGTGCACAGACCTGTCTCACCACCATGGTGAAAATCCACGGTGCGAGAGACAGCCCGAAAGGGAGTGCGCGAAACTGGTAGATCTGATCTCCCCACCGGAAACGAAGCCATTTCCGGTCGGTCGGATGCATAAGAATGTGAAAGTATGCGTCCGTGAGATCGATCGAGGTCACCCAGTCTCCTGGGCGGAGAGAGTCTCGGACAGAGGCTGGCGTCTCCATCTTGAATTTTATCTCCCTCAAGAAAGTATTGAGGAGAGATAAATCCAACACGGGACGCCATCCTCCTGATGCTTTGGGAACAGCGACCAGACGCCCGTAAAATCCCAGGGAGCTGTGGACCCGAACTCTCTCCACCGCGCCCTTCTGCTCCAGGGAGGCAATTTCCGACTGCAAGACGGAACGTGCTTCCTGCGAGAAGGGGGGCTTGAACCGCGGAGGCACTCGGGTAAGAGGCGCCTTTTCCTCCCGCCAGAGTAGACGGAAGCCCGAACTCACCACTCCCACAATCCATTGGCTGTCTACTACCGACATCCAACGAGAAAGTGCCCGGGAGGGGCCTCCCGCCATCACCAAGGTGGAGGGCGGGAGGGAGGTGAGATCGGGAGCGCTTCATTGGGGGTGTGGCTTACTTCCAGAGCCGCCACGCCCCCTCCCCGATGCCGTCCTCTTCTTCCCACCATGAGCGGCCGGCGAAGCCTGCCGCTTCTGAGCTGGCTTGGGGTTAGACGATGTCTGAGCCTGCTTCTGTTTAGAAGGCTGAGACTGTTTCACCCCCTTCAGAGTGTAGTCAAGGAACTGACTGTCCTTGTTTGACTGAATCTCCTTCTGTCTGGCATCCAGTGCCAGCGGACAGAAGAGAGACTCCTCTGAGACCGGGGAGACTCTCAAGGTCTCCCTAGTAGCCAGCTCCGTGAATTGGGACTGCGAGAGGAAGAGATCCCTCCTGCAGAGTACCGCTTGGGTGTACTGCAGGGAGGAAAGACGCAATTGTTCCTCATTGACCTTGGCCAATGCGGTCAAAAGCGCAGAGACATCGTCCGCATTCTGTTCTTCACTGAGAGTGAAAGGAACTAGCGAATCGGTCAATGCCCGAGACAGAGCCCGAACGAGAGTCTCCGCAATGGAGGACAGTTCGATCTGCCGACGTCCAACCTCCTCAGCAGAGAGGAGGGAAGCCTCGGAAACCGGCAAAACCGAATCACGCTTGATCGGTTTAGTCAGAAGAGGCAGCAATTCCCGGGAAACCGGAAGGGTAGCCCTAGGGAGTGCAAAAGACGCCAGCCAATTCTGGCTCTGATTGGGCATGCCAAGCTTCCTATTGGCCGTAGGCACGAAGGAAGAGGCTTGGGCAGCTGAAGCCACCCACTGCTGAGCTGATTCCGGAACTGGACCAAAAGGAAGCAGTAACGGAACAGGCACTGGCCGAATACCACTCCCCGCATGTGCTGGACGAACCAGTGAATGCGAAAGTTGGTAAGCCACTGACGGAGACTCGGCGAACCGGAAGGAAGAAACATCCTCCTGTGCCGGCCGGAAGTCCGCCATGGCAGAAGGAACGAATGATGCGGAAGAGTCCGCAGCCACCACCCCTTCAGGAAAATAACGAGACGTTACTTCCGCCGCGACGTCAAGAACAGACTTGAGCTTCGACGGAAACACGCCCCGCGACTCCTCGCTGACCACTGATGGAGCATCAGAATAGTCACACGTGGAACCATGACCGAAGTCACCAGTTCCGGAAGCAGAAGCATGCCCTGGCAAACCGGAAACCGGAAAAGCCTGAGCACTAACGTCATCCTGCCGCCCAAAACCCTGTGAAGGTAAAGGGTAAGCAGGACGACCATCCGCAAAAACCGGAGCTGGATGAGCTGACGTCACTCCCCCGACTGAGTGGAGTGATGCCTGCTCAAGCCTAGGCGCTTGAAAGCCGGAAGGCGCACGCTGTAATCCACTATCTGGTATCCGGAAGGAACCACCAGAAGAGGAAGAAGCGTTTCCGGCCGAAACCGGAAGTGTAGTCAACGGAACCGCAAAATGCGGAAGTGAAGACTGCACTGGTTGACTTCGCGATCCGGAAGGACCGGAAGTCAGTGAATACTCCATCCTGCCGCGACCGCCGTAGCGTGCCGGAGCGGACGGATCATCACTTCCGGCAAGTGCCGGAAATGCGGCAGTCGAAACCGACTGCCGCCGCTGTTCGAACAAGTCCGGGGCCTCGTAGGTTATCGCCGGAAATGAAAGATCAGCAAGGTATCGGTCGTGACCCGATGCGAAAGAGCTGTCCCCCGAAGGAGAACGTCCAGGCGCCTCACGAGGGCTATCGGACCAGCTCTGCTTACCAACCGACGCTGAAGAGGGAGGACGCTGCTCCAAGCCGGAAGTGGAGGACAAAGACACGGAAGCCAATGCCCGGACGTCACTGCCAGATGCCGGAAACGCCGAACTGCTGGCGACGGAACGCTGAAATTCTGCCTGCACCAAGCTGCGGATTTCTGGAACCAGTGACTTTAACAGAGAGGAAACCAACGCACCTTGTCCAGGTGCTAACAAAGAAGACGAAGTCTCCGATGTAGAGACAGGTGCAGAAGTAACAGTAGCGCTAGGCGCCGCAAAAGAAGCAGAAGTAGTAACAGCGCTAGGCGCCGAAATTGGTACAGCCAACAAAGTGTTACGCTCTTGGTCTGTAACAAGTAAAGTTGCTTTGGAAGAGGAAGACTTAGCCTTAATTTTCCCCTTGGGGTCCGACTTGCCACGGCGCTTGTCTGAATCAGACATGTTGACAACAACACGTGGCAACGCGAAAAAATTTACTGAAACATAAGTCTAAACGACTGGAAAATTCAGTAAACACACGCACTAATGCGTTAACAAAATACTATAGCTAAACTTGCCCCACAAGCAGAGGCACGGAGAGCTACAAACAAAGTCACACGAGCTAGAAAACTAACTCACACAACAAAATGGCGACACGCAAGACACTGACACAAACGTCAACAACACGTGGCAAAGTAAAAAGATTTACTGAAACGTAAGTCAAAACGACTGAAAACACAGTAAACACACACGCTTACGCGTCAACAAAATACTAAAGCTACACTTGCCCAAACAGAAAGAGGGCACGCAGAGCTACTAGCAAAGTCACACGAGTTAGCTAACTAACTCACACAACAAAATGGCGAAACACGCAAGTCACTGACACACAAGTCCGTAAAAAACGGACAACGTACAGTAACGAAACAGCGCAAACAACCAACAACAAACGGGAACGAGCTCACCAAACTGTAGGCAAGGCGAGCAGACAAGCTGGGTAACGTGGCCGGCGGGTGTCACTCAAACACACAAGGTCAGCCACAGAGCGTCAAAAAGTGAACCGTCCTCTCCGAGGTGAAAAAGACGTATGATAATAGGCACGTGTTCCTAGAGGAAGTGACGTGGCATACACCCGTATGGGAGGTAACTCCCGGTGTACTGGCCCATTACCAAAGCTACTTTCACTTTCGTTTTGGTGATGGGGTTGCTTCCCTTTAAATTCTTTAGCCGGGTAAGCGTTTTTCAGTGATAAGCATCTCAGGTGACTCAATGCTAATGTGATTCGGAGTAAGAATATGATATTAAATTTGAATTTAAAGAAAAATTATAACGAACAACATAATTATAGAATATCCTTATCTTGTTCAATAAAAAAATAAATAAAAAAACCCAACCAATCAATGATTTGACAATATTCCCCCCGCGGGTTAGGGGGAGTCCCATATTGGTTGGGACGAGAAAGAATTTACCCGATGCTACCCAGCATGTCGTAAGAGGCGACTAACGGTTCTGTTTCTCCTTTTACCCTCGTTAAGTGTTTCTTGTATAGAATATAGTCAATGTTTGTAAAGATTTTAGTCAAGCAGTATGTAAGAAATGTTAAGTCCTTTGTACTGGAAACTTGCATTCTCCCAGTAAGGTCATATATTGTACTACGTTGCAAGCCCCTGGGGCAATTTTTTGATTAGTGCTTTTGTGAACAAGAAACAATTAACAAGTGGCTCTATCCCATCTCCCCCCTTTCCCCTATCCCATCTCCCCCCCTTTCCCCGTCGCGATATAACCTTGAATGGTTGAAAACGACGTTAAACACCAAATAAAGAAAGAAAGATTTGACAATATCAGAGTACAATGGGTACCACTCAAGAAAAATGTTATTACATGTAAAATTAATTTTACTTAAATATTCTTCTACCAAATATCTTTTTCTCAACAGCTTTTGCATACTTACACTTGTAAATAAAAAATTTGGCATTTAATATTATAAAATCAAACACTGTACTACATGTAGTTTTAATATTTTTATCAATACCAAACAAAATAAACTTTTCATTAAAGAAAATGTTCTCAACATTGTGACATTCATTTTCAACATAATTTAACAGATCATTCCAAAATGACTGTATATATTGACACGCCCATAAACAATGTTGAATACTATCCCTCTCATCTCGGCATAAATTGTTTGTTTGTTTATTTGTTGCTTAACGTCCAGCCGACTACGCAGAGCCATATCAGGACGAGGAAGGGGGGGATGAAGGGGGCCACTTGTCAAGCGATTCCTGTTTACAAATGCACTAACCCATTACTTGTGTCCCAGCAGGCTTTAGTAAAACTAAATTAATACCTACTGGAAGATTACCAGTTTCCAGTATGTTAAAATAGGCTTAACCTATCTACTGCTGGACTTACATCAGAACACTAACAGATTAAACTATACATGAATCGCGAGACAAGCGGCAAGAGAAGAGATTTTTGGAAAAAATACAGGTGAATGAGCAAGAAGGCAGAAAAAAGAAAAGAATTCATGAAGAAAAAGAGAGCATGACAGGAAAGAGGAACCAAAAATCTACCTAACAGCAAACTAGAAAGCTCCTGCGGTTCCAAAAACAGGAGGGGCTTTTAATTTCATAACCGCAGTGCCCCACTGCGGGATCGGCATAAATGACACATCACGTCTTCAACTACTCCCATTTGTTTTAACATCACATTTGTTGCCAAAATCCTATGCAATACTCGGATTTGAAACCATTTAAGTTTCACTTCAGAGATGTTCTTTACATACTTAAAACATAATTTCCAATCAACGTCGCCTTCTAATTTATCTTCCCATTTTGTACAACAATTTGGACGCTTTCCATCCTGTAATAATTTTTCATAATACAATTTTGCTCCTTTCATTTGGGAATGAATGACTGACACGGATTTAATACCATCAATCATACTGTTATTCTCCAACAATATCAAATGTTCTTATATATTTTTTAATTGCTCCCACACATCCTAAATAACTCAAAAAATTTGTTCTGATTTGATACTTTTCACAAAACTCATTATCGGTATAAAAACGTCCATCGTCATTCACCAACTGACCAATGAAATAAATGTTATTATCAAACCAATTCTGAAAAAACAAGTCTTTTTCCCAATCTTTATATTATTATAAAAAAAAAAGTGGTTCTGCTAATATTTCTTTGGAGGTTTCTAAATCGAAAATTTCATAAGTAAATTTTCATTTGATTAATATACTTACCCGAATCACATAAAGCATTGACACAGTTTGAGATGCGAAGGTCTGAAAAGGCTACCCGTCTTAAATAATTTTAAAGGGAAGCAAGCCCACCACAAAAAGTGTAAACGGAGCTATCTTTCTTTCTTTCTTTCTTTATTTGGTGTTTAACGTCGTTTTCAACCGTTCAAGGTTATATCGCGACGGGGAAAGGGGGGAGATGGGATAGAGCCACTTGTTAAATGTTTCTTGTTCACAAAAGCACTAATCAAAAAATTGCTCCAGGGGCTTGCAACGTAGTACAATATATTACCTAACTGGGAGAATGCAAGTTTCCAGTACAAAGGACTTTCTTACATACTGCTTGACTAAAATCTGTACAAACATTGACTATATTCTATACAAGAAACACTTAACAAGGGTAAAAGGAGAAACAGAATCTGTTAGTCGCCTCTTACAACATGCTGGGGAGCATCGGGTAAATTCTTCCCCCTGGGGGGATAGTCTGTAAATCATTTACAAACTTGTCTGGAGGGTTTGGCAACAACATCCACAAATATACAAGCTTGGACAATATTAAGGATTTCAAAACTGCTATTCTACCTATAGGGGTTATCAATCTCTTAGACCAAATCAAAAATAATCGTTTTACTGCTTAAAACTGTATATCAAAATTTATTTGTACACAATTCTTTAAATCACTCGTAAACCAAATACCCAATACTTTATAAACTTTGGGGGGTTCCATTCAAAATCAAGGTGTGGCATATACCTTACATCACTATTTATATTACATGTACATCCTAACCAAACAATTGCTGTTTTGTCAATATTTATTCTTAATTTATTTCCAAAAACGTCTCCATATCTCCTTATTAAGTCATTAATTAATTTTTAAGCCACCAAGCTGAAATGCAATACCGAAGTCCGGCCTTCGTCGAAGATTGCTTGGCCAAAATTTTAATCAATTTGATTGAAAAATGAGGGTGTGACAGTGCCGCCTCAACTTTTACAAAAAGCCGGATATGACGTCATCAAAGGTATTTATCAAAAAAAAACAAAAAACATCCGGGGATATCATTCCCAGGAACTCTCATGTAAAATTTCATGAAGATCGGTCCAGTGGTTTGGTCTGAATCGCTCTACACACACACACACGCACAGACACACACACCACGACCCTTGTCTCGATTCCCCCTCTATGTTAAAACATTTAGTCAAAACTTGACTAAATGTAAAAATGCCAAAATTCTTCCTGGGACGGAAATCCGTCTGGGACAGAAGAAATCCCACAACTGTCTTATGCTCATTACAATATTCAAGCAAATCATAAATTAAACGCACATTAAATCCAATATATCTATTGGCCATAAAACCAGACTGATCTTCGCTAATTAGTTTTGGCAGGACAGTTTTCATCCTTTCTGCAATACAGGATGTTGCAATTTTATATACAACGTTTAATAGGGAGATAGGCCTCCAATTTTTCAAATATTCCCTTGGTTTATCCGTGTTAACCGAACATTATCTTGCCTTAAATACGCAGTGCAATCGTAATAAATCCGTCTAATAATACCTTCTCATTACATTCCTGGAAATCAACATCTGTACTCTCTTTAGTTTAAGCATTTCCTTGTAACAACAATACAGTTGTAACAATAATAAAGTCGCATCAAAACAAAAGTCAAGACTGGAATATTTGTGCGTTGCTGACAATTCTGTATACTGCCGATTGTCCGTGCATACAAGAGGCAAAATGTACACAACAGTATCTCCTGTTTAGTATACCGTAAAATCCCTAGCAAACGCCCAGTATCTAGCAAACGCCCACCCCCTACTTTCGGCCAAATGTTGTGCAGCAAACGCCCACCCAGGTTTTTTGTTTTTTACATTTAGTCAAGTAGTACGGTTGCTAGAAGCGCTGACCAACAAGTGTTCAGATATTTTTCTAATTGTCGTTTCTAGATAGTAAAATATGTGCTGAAAACGGTCAGCTATCGCACCATCAAGAAATCGGTTCCCTAGTACCCCTTTAAGGCTCTGGAACCACCCCGGGTGGCAATATCGGGTCGCAACAGAGAGTGTTCCCCATAGCCGGAAAGAGCCTCAACCGTGAAAGATAGAAAGAAAGGTATTGAACAAAAAAGACGCACAACACCAATGTGAACCATTTGTGTTATCATACTTATATTAAAATATTGATGACCATGGAATAAATGGGTAATTTTTAGATTTCTGACAAAAAATCGCGAAAAACATGACAAATTGTTTTTTTTATAGCCTAAACTATGAAAGATTTAAAGACAAGTATTGAACACAAAAGATCGCAATGGATAATGGCAACAACATTTGCTCTCATTGTGGTACAAAATTGTTGATTGTTTTTTAATACTTTTCGTTTTTGTGGATTTCACAAAGCATACCAATTAAACGGCAGTCCAGGTAACTCGTCCGAATTTTTGCGGCTAAGAGCCTCAACATTTGAAGATAGAAAGACTATCATTGAACAAAAACTATGGTAAACACTAATGTTAATAACTTTTGATCTCACACTGATATTGAAATATTGATGACCATGCAATTAATGGGCTATTTTCAGATTTGTGGGTACAAAATCGCCCAAAACATGACAAATTGTCTTTTTTCTAGCCTAAACTATGAAAGATTTAAAGACAAGTATTGAATATAAAAGATTGCACGAGATAATAGCAACAACATTTGCACTCATTGTTGTACAAAATTGTTGATTGTTCTTGAATATTTTCCGTTTTTGTGGATTTCACAAAGCGTACCGATTAATCGGCAACCCGTGTCAATCATCCGAATTATTTCATGCTGCGCCAAAACGATTGAAAATGGATGGAATATTAGTGTTTGAAGACAAAAGGCGCACATTGTCATGTTAAGCATATCTTGTTACACCGTATACACATCAAAATCGTGATAGCTCTTGGTTTGAATGTTACAATGTTTGATTTTGTGCAAGTTACACACATTGATACTGACAAAATGTAATGATATTCCAGGACAATATATCCAGCGCGCTCTTTGGGTCTCCAAAACACTGTACATGGTGAGTCCCATTGTGGTGCCAAAGTAGAAAATAATTATATTCACTTTAGCGATAGTCCGCAGTAGACGACATCAAATGACACAGACTGTAATGATAACTCAAAACTCGTCATCGCTTTCAGCAAACGCGTCAAAGTCAACCTCCTCATCTTCTTCCTCGTCATCCTCTTCTTCACAACCACCATCTGCCAGAAGATCGATCAGCGACACAGGTAGGATGGGCTTGAGGCACCACACGGGTTCCAGGACACCGTCTGCATTTTTCGTCCATCCCTGCCCCTGGTCGTAGGGTTTGGGCCTCTCCAGAATGCCTTCATGAGCACGCTTGTACAGGGCAACGCGGTGGTTTACTCGCTGAATGTGCGGCATCAGAGCAGATTGGCAGGGAGGCATGCGGGCTAGATCGACCTTACACTTGGACGTGAGTTTCTCGTTGTCTCCCACCATCTTGCGGAGTAGCTTTCCACGAACGACATCAACTGATTTCTCACGACTGTAATTGTACATCAGGCACGTAAACTCTTCCAACTGCTTCACCACCCGAAGTTTGACATCCCAGTCGTCACCAAGCTGCCTGAATGCCGTGGGAAACTTGGGATTTTTTTCCAGTTTCTTAAGGGCCCCACCTTCACCTTTCCTTTGAATGCACTGGTGCAGTCCTCTCCGCTGTACACATAGAACCCAAGAAGAGTGGCACAGTAGTCATGCCCCAGGGACTCTGCAAGCTCAGAGAGGTTGATCAGTTGCCGATGTTTTCCTGATCCCGTATCCAGGTATACAGTCAACTTGATGGCTTCAGCGTGGTAGAGAAGAATGACAAAGATGTCCGTGTCCGGGGTTCTGACCACAGCGTTCTTGTATCCCAGCGCTGCGGCATGATGGAGGTACATCACCACCCATCATGACTTTGTCCAAGTCCAATGGTTCGTCTAGTTGCTGTGACTTGACGAGAAGTAGAAACGCGATGTCGCTTTGCACCTGGTACTGGAGGGCCTTTCCTTGTGGGGATGTGAGCGTGACCTTCTTGCTGCAAGCCTCCATTGTCTTAAGTTTCTGCCTCTTTATAGTGTCAAAGAAGCTTCCTGGCTCTCCACTTTGAAGGCGGGTGATGAAGTCAGTTTTGGCGACCATGCCTTTAGCTTCCGCCTGAAGCAAGTCCTGTTCGACGTCCATGCGGACAGGGGCACCAGACGCCAAGGAGTAGAGCCTGTCTTTGTCTGAGATGGAAAACGGGTTCGTGAAGTTCTTGACAGCAGTGATGACTCTCTGAACAGCCTCCTCGCTTTTCTTGATTTCGGTCTTCTCCAGTTCGCGATGTCTCCCCACCTTTGGACAGTCTGGATCGTCGAGGAGGTTCACCATCTCCAAGGTCTTTTCATAGACTGGGATGTCAAACTTCGGGTGGTGAAGCAGTTGGAAGAGTTTACGTGCCTGATGTACAATTACAGTCGTGAGAAATCAGTTGATGTCGTTCGTGGAAAGCTACTCCGCAAGATGGTGGGAGACAACGAGAAACTCACGTCCAAGTGTAAGGTCGATCTAGCCCGCATGCCTCCCTGCCAATCTGCTCTGATGCCGCACATTCAGCGAGTAAACCACCGCGTTGCCCTGTACAAGCGTGCTCATGAAGGCATTCTGGAGAGGCCCAAACCCTACGACCAGGGGCAGGGATGGACGAAAAATGCAGACGGTGTCCTGGAACCCGTGTGGTGCCTCAAGCCCATCCTACCTGTGTCGCTGATCGATCTTCTGGCAGATGGTGGTTGTGAAGAAGAGGATGACGAGGAAGAAGATGAGGAGGTTGACTTTGACGCGTTTGCTGAAAGCGATGACGAGTTTTGAGTTATCATTACAGTCTGTGTCATTTGATGTCGTCTACTGCGGACTATCGCTAAAGTGAATATAATTATTTTCTACTTTGGCACCACAATGGGACTCACCATGTACAGTGTTTTGGGGACCCAAAGAGCGCGCTGGATATATTGTCCTGGAATATCATTACATTTTGTCAGTATCAATGTGTGTAACTTGCACAAAATCAAACATTGTAACATTCAAACCAAGAGCTATCACGATTTTGATGTGTATACGGTGTAACAAGATATGCTTAACATGACAATGTGCGCCTTTTGTCTTCAAACACTAATATTCCATCCATTTTCAATCGTTTTGGCGCAGCATGAAATAATTCGGATGATTGACACGGGTTGCCGATTAATTGGTACGCTTTGTGAAATCCACAAAAACGGAAAATATTCAAGAACAATCAACAATTTTGTACAACAATGAGTGCAAATGTTGTTCCTATTATCCCGTTCAATCTTTTATATTCAATACTTGTCTTTAAATCTTTCATAGTTTAGGCTAGAAAAAAGACAATTTGTCATGTTTTGGGCGATTTTGTACCCACAAATCTGAAAATAGCCCATTAATTGCATGGTCATCTTCTTCTTCTTCTTCTTCGTTCGTGGGCTGAAACTCCCACGTATTTACGTGTATGACCGTTTTTACCCCGCCATTTAGGCAGCCATACGCCGCTTTCGGAGGAAGCATGCTGGGTATTTTCGTGTTTCTATAACCCACCGAACTCTGACATGGATTACAGGATCTTTTCCGTGCGCACTTGGTCTTGTGCTTGCGTGTACACACGAAGGGGGATAAGCCACTAGCAGGTCTGCACATAAGTTGACCTGGGAGATCGGAAAAATCTCCACACTTAACCCACCAGGCGGCCGCGGCCGGGATTCGAACCCTCGACCTTCCGATTAAGAGGCCGACGTCTTACCACCACGCCACAGCGCCCGTCGCATGGTCATCAATATTTCAATATCAGTGTGAGATCAAAAGTTATTACCATTAGTGTTTACCATAGTTTTTGTTCAATGATAGTCTTTCTATCTTCAAATGTTGAGGCTCTTAGCCGCAAAAATTCGGACGAGTTACCTGGACTGCCGTTTAATTGGTATGCTTTGTGAAATCCACAAAAACGGAAAAGTATTAAAAAACAATCAACAATTTTGTACCACAATGAGAGCAAATGTTGTTGCCATTATCCATTGCGATCTTTTGTGTTCAATACTTGTCTTTAAATCTTTCATAGTTTAGGCTATAAAAAAAACAATTTGTCATGTTTTTTCGCGATTTTTTGTCAGAAATCTAAAAATAACCCATTTATTCCATGGTCATCAATATTTTAATATAAGTATGATAACACAAATGGTTTACATTGGTGTTGTGCGTCTTTTTTGTTCAATACCTTTCTTTCTATCTTTCACGGTTGAGGCTCTTTCCGGCTATGGGGAACACTCTTTGTTGCGACCCGATATTGCCACCCGGGGTGGTTCCAGAGCCTTAAAGGGGTACTAGGGAACCGATTTCTTGATGGTGCGATAGCTGACCGTTTTCAGCACATATTTTACTATCTAGAAACGACAATTAGAAAAATATCTGAACACTTGTTGGTCAGCGCTTCTAGCCACTAAACTAAAGTTTTGACTAAATGTTTTAACGTAGAGGGGGGAATCGAGACGAGGGTCGTGGTGTATGTGCGTGTGTGTGTGTGTGTGTGTGTGTGTGTGTGTAGAGCGATTCAGACTAAACTACTGGACCGATCTTTATGAAATTTTACATGAGAGTTCCTGGGTATGAAATCCCCGAACGTTTTTTTCATTTTTTTGATAAATGTCTTTGATGACGTCATATCCGGCTTTTCGTGAAAGTTGAGGCGGCACTGTCACGCCCTCATTTTTCAACCAAATTGGTTGAAATTTTGGTCGGGTAATGTTCGACGAACCCCGGACTTCGGTATTGCATTTCAGCGTGGTGGCTTCAAAATTAATTAATGACTTTGGTCATTAAAAATCTGAAAATTGTAAAAAAAATATGTTTTTTATAAAACGATCCAAATTTACGTTTATCTTATTCTCCATCATTTGCTGATTCCAAAAACATATAAATATGTTATATTCGGATTAAAAACAAGCTCTGAAAATTAAATATATAAAAATTATTATCAAAATTAAATTTTCCAAATCAATTTAAAAACACTTTCATCTTATTCCTTGTTGGTTCCTGATTCCAAAAACATATAGATATGATATGTTTGGATTAAAAACACGCTCAGAAAGTTAAAACGAAGAGAGGTACAGAAAAGCGTGCTATCCTTCCCAGCGCAACTACTACCCCGCTCTTCTTGTCAATTTCACTGCCTATGCCGTGAGCGGTGGACTGACGATGCTACGAGTATACGGTCTTGCTGCGTTGCATTGCGTTCAGTTTCATTCTGTGAGTTCAACAGCTACTTGACTTAATGTTGTATTTTCGCCTTACGCGACTTGTTTAAATTTGTTTGAAGACAGTCGGCCTCCTTTATCTACGATTTGTGCAGACTGTTCAATGGTTCGCCTTTTTTTTTGGGGGGGGAGGATGGGATAACATTACGTCATGTCTTTCAGTGACGTCGTTCAGTGACGTCTTTTATTGAGTGTTGAACACTTCTCTCGTTGACAAGCACTTCCTTTCTAAGCTTATGTTCAGCCATGCCGAAGCACAAATCATATACAGTGACATACAAACTGAAAGCCCTGAGATATCTTGAAAACGAAGCTGCAGGCAATGTTTCGTTATGTGCCCGTGAGTTTTCTTTTGACAGAAAAAAGAATGAGAGAGTGGAGGGAACACAGAAACATATTAGAACAGCAATACGGGAATGAAAAGAAAAAATGAAAGTTGTCTGAAAGACCGCCAGTTAGATCTGAAGAAGTTGAACAAGTTGTGATGGAATACTTGGAAGAGGGTCTCCAAACAAGAGAAGAAACTGTGTTTGTGCTGACGTTATTCTGAGAATGAGAAAAATCAAGGTCACTTGTGTTCTTTTTTTTTCTATCACAGAACGTTGATCTTTATTTGCGTAAACAAACGGTGTGTTTATTTTTTATTAAAATTGCATAAATCACATGGTTGTATCACTTTTTTTTCTAGTGAAAATGTGATGACACTTTATCCTGCAAAGGGGTGTATACCTAGCAAACGCCCACCCCCTACTTTTTCCCGAAATATGTGCGGAGGGGGGGTGGGCGTATACAAGGGATTTTACGGTACATGCATGTGCATGAACCAAAAACATTCCTCTCAAATTACACACACCCATTTCTTTTTGTGAACGGTCCATGGCTTCAGCTAGCTGCCGATCTTCGTCTGTGGCGTTTTCACTCTGGTTGACGTTGAGGCGTGCGTGGTCGGGTAGGTCAGACTCGGAGAGGAAGGGAGTCTCTGTGCCCGTCGTGCCAAACTTCAGCACATTTTTCTGCAGGTCAATGATGCACTGGGGACAAATATCACTATTTAGTAAAGCAGAGAGAATGTAAGAAAATCATAACAACAAACCTTCAGAGTGCTTTATTCCTCTGTGGGTATGATCACCACTGAGGTCAGTCAAAGAACCCACACACAAACTGCGTTCTCTTCACACACCTGAGTGACCTCAAAAGAGGCACACATTCTTCAAAATCAAGTACAACATAAACAAGAGGCGAAGCCTTCAAGGCTCACGTAAGAAATCGACAAACAGTAACACAAACTCAATCACTCCGTCACACATACACACACACACAGTAAGCATAGGTGAAACTGTGCAAGAAAGCGAGACACTAGATCTGCCAACTAGTCTCGGCCCGCTCACAATAACAATGACCGAGACTTTCAGTAATTCCTTCGCGTGACGTCTAACCCTCTTACGTCATAATGTGACGTCTTCAAATGTTAAAGTTTCTATCACACACGTCAAACACTTTTGACCGAGACGTAATCTTCTTATGCGAGCTTTATCCATAGACTCGGAAATGTTAAAGTTTCTATCACACACACACACACGCACGCACGCACGCACAGACAGACAAAAGTTAGCATCGCATAGGCTACACTTACGTGAGCCAAAAGCACACACTCTTTAAGGTAAGGAAACCCCATGGAAATTAACAAAAAATTGTTGATAGGTGTGTTTTGACACTATGACACACTTTGACCTATGTTCTTTCAGTCGAGCATAATGAAAATGTGAATTGTTGGCAGAAAAGGTACTTTTTACATTTAGTCAAGTTTTGACTAAATGTTTTAACGTGGAGGGGGGAATCGAGACGAGGGTCGTGGTGTATGTGTGTGTGTCTGTGTGTGTGTGTAGAGCAATTCAGAGTAAATTACTGGACCGATCTTTATGACATTTTTCATGAGAGTTCCTGGGTATGATATCCCCAGACATTTTTTTCATTTTTTTGATAAATGTCTTTGATGTCGTCATATCCGGCATTTTGTAAAAGTTGAGGCAGCACTGTCACACCCTCATTTTTCAATAAAATTGATTGAAATTTTGACCAAGCAATCTTCGACAAAGGCCGGACTTTGGTATTGCATTTCAGCTTGGAGGCTTAAAAATTAATCAATGACTTTGGTCATTAAAACTCTGAAAATTGTAATTTAAATTATTTTTTTTATAAAACGATCCAAAATGACGTTAATCGTATTCTTAATCATTTTCTGATTCCAAAAACATATAAATATGTTATATTTGGATTAAAAACAAGCTCTGAAAATTAAAAATATAAAAATTATGATTAAAATTAAATTTCCGAAATCGATTTAAAACCAATTTCATCTTATTCCTTGTCCGTTCCTGATTCCAAAAACATATAGATATGATATGTTTGGATTAAAAACATGTTCAGAGAGGTAAAAAGAATAGATATATAGAAAAGCGTGCTATCCTCCTCAGCGCAACCGCTACCGCGCTTTTCTGGATTGTTAATTTCACTGCCTTTGCCACGAGCGGTGGACAGACGAAGCTACGAGTGCACGGTCTTGCAGAAAAAATGCAATGCATTCAGTTTCATTCTGTGAGTTCGACTGAGCTTGACTAAATGTTGTATTTTCGCCTTACGCGACTTGTTTAAAAACTTTTTTATTGTTGTTGTACTGATTGCTTTGCAATAATTTCTGGCCTCATTATATATTCATTATTTTCAAATCGCCATAACTTTCGTTTAAAACCACTTTGGAAGATGATTCAGGTATCAAAATGTAGATTTACATATGCTGCTTGTGTTTGTCTGCTGTCGCCCGAAAGTGGGTAGCCTTGTTTTTGATTGGCTGATGTGTGAAAGGGTATGAAGCAACACTTGCAAAACAGAGCGTGTCTTATATTGTACATTTGCGGGCTGAATCTAAATATGCCATGTGTATATCTTGTACAGTTTTAGATCTGAAAACTTGCTGTGCTAGGATAACAGTAGTCGATCGGTATGAGTAAGTCTAAAAAGTGTTCGCGGCGTCAAGTTTACGGATTGCTATGTTTGCTCTCAGAAGACACAACACAGATTTCTCGGGAATCTACATGCCACCACCTCCCAATACGAAAAGTTGGACAAATCACAAGAAGAAAATACAAAGTAACGCAAACAAAGTTGCTGTTCTTTCTTTCTTTATTTGGTGTTTAACGTTGTTTTCAACCACGAAGGTTATATCGCGACGAGAAAGTTGCTGTTGCTAGTTTTGAACAAGCTGATGATGAGGTGATAAGGATCTGAGACACGTCACAGTGTTGAGCGATGACGATATGCTATCCGTCACTGAAAATACACCACCGATAACTTCCGTTCAACTTCAGGCGCGATTTTCTAAAAATAACGTTTTTCGTAGCATGCGTTGCGGTTACATGGATATTTTCATAACTATTCAACCGATTGTCATAAAATTTGGCACGATGTTTGTTCATGTATAATTTTACATTTTGTTCCTCTGAATAAGAATTCTGAAGAAAGTTGTCATTGTTGTTACGGTTTTTCTATTTGGTACTTGTTTGGGCTGGTCAAAAACAACCTGTTTGTGCATTTGTCAAAAAGCTGGCGGAACAAAACGCAGAGAAGTCATTTTTGACACTTCAGCCAAATGTGGTGACAATCGGAGAAATAGTTTTGATCACATGTGTGTAACGCTACTCCGACCATTTACGTTGGCGCCACAACACTTGGTCCTAAAAATCTAATGTTATGACATTGTTTCTGCAGATATCATAACGAAATTTGCACCCTGCATTCCTTAAATAATTCAAGTATGTACTGTGCAAATCGGTTTGTATTCTAGTGTGTAGCGCGAACACAAAAAAACGTAATTTTGTGCGAAATCCACAAGATAGATTGTTGTTCGGTGTTCATGTCCCCTCAACCTACAGGGTGACACAAAAAAAACAGAGCCCACCAAAAGTTTAATATTTTCTGAAATAATCAGCCGATTCTTTTATTTTTTCAGGTGAGCCAAGCTGAAATGATGTTCTAACAGCCCACCAAGTTTGAGCTTCAAGATGTCATGGACAACGGAGCATAAGACATTTATAGTCGAGGCCTATTTTCGGTCGAATTCTATCCAGACTGGTCAGCCGCAGATGTGGGATCGCTCTTACAGCTGCTGTTATTGCTGCCTTAAGATCAGGGATGGTCTGGGGGTTGTTGCCATATACCCTGTCCTTGAGGTACCCCCACAGATAAAAATCTGGGGGGTTCAAGTCCGGTGAATAGGGGGACCACTCTGGGTCACATCTGCGGCTGACCAGTCTGGATAGAATTCGACCGAAAATAGGCCTCGACTATAAATGTCTTATGCTCCGTTGTCCATGACATCTTGAAGCTCAAACTTGGTGGGCTGTTAGAACATCATTTCAGCTTGGCTCACCTGAAAAAATAAAAGAATCGGCTGATTATTTCAGAAAATATTAAACTTTTGGTGGGATAGATCTGTTTTTTTTGTGTCACCCTGTATTTGGCCAATCGGGACCGAATCAATTTTGTGTCCTTTATTTACATGGTTGTCTCCATGTTTCAAAACATTTACATTTAAGACTATCACAGCAAAGCGAAGAATGTTCTAAAAAGCTCATATCTTTTCACACTTGTTACAGTGGTACCTACCTTAACGACCCCTCTATTTTAAGGCCCCCTCAATATTACGACCCATTTTTCTGTGATGGTTTATTTTTTCTTCTATTTCTTACCTCTATATTACGTCCCCCTCTATATTACGTCCCCCTCTATGTTACGACATACCACAGACCATCAGTGGACTTATAACGACTTTTTCCAAAATAATCACAAGGTTGGTTTTTTTTAACTTATATCTCCAGTCAAGTCAGTACGCAAAACCGACGAGAAAACATGCTAAAAACCTTTCCCCGCACAACATCACTTCGGCACGCATACGGCTAAAGTACAGCCACGTTTTCTATTTCAGGTTGTTATTTTATTTTGACTAGATAAAGCTCATTTGCCAGATCTTTAATTTATTTTTGCAAAGAACTGTGCAAGAACTCCAACCTTATACGCATGCAAATTTACAGAAAGTAATCAACACATCAACCCAAAACCGAAAGTTGTGGTGACGTCATGAAATTTTGCGATGTACGTCTGCAAAGCTCGTGCTAATGTTTTCTGTCCAGCTTAATGGCAGATGACCATGGTTTCGAAATCTCGAACTGTTTTTTTGTTTTCCCAATCCGTGATGTAGTGACGCGATATGCAACCACACGTTCGTTTGAATCAATAAATTCTCCGCAAAATCCCATCACTGAAGTTTGAAGATGAGTAGTGTAGTGTCCTAAATTACTCAAAGTTGACAGTTCGCAGTGCAGTTGTGTTCCTTGAAGGAACGAGTCAAGTTTCATTTTACATCAGTTTCAACACTATGCAAGGGCTCATAAGTTTCGGTACCTTGCGTTTGGGACACTGTTCTTTGTTTTTTTAACCCTATATTTGCTGGGTATCATATGACTGAGTAGCAACTAGTATCGACATTGATGTGTATGCTTTCGTTTGACTCCTGTGTCTTCATTGAAAACTTTTACCTATTAGTACTTACGGGGCTGAATTAAACAAGCAAAAGAACTATATGTGGGTAATTAATTTGATAGTCAACTGGTTACCATAATCGTTTAACCCCTTCACTGCCCACCCCGTATGTAATACGTGGTCATTTTTGGTTTGTCGTACGCCCATAACCGTATCTCATTCGTGGGATTTGTGTCACCAACATTTCAGGACATTTCTGAAAACTAAATGGGAGGTAACCACTGTCCAAGTACTTGTAGGGGTTCTAAACACAGTTCTTTCCCATAGACCGTTCGGATAAGTTACTAAAGTTGCTACCACGTTCTACCACATGTTGAAAACTGTGTTAGCATTCTCGCCATTCACAATGGCGGCCGAAGTCGGACCTCAACTCGTAGACCTGTTTTCAAGCGATACAGTGTTCTGGAAGCTCTACAAGAAGTGATTTATGGATTACCACCCAGAAGAATACTTTTATGGGCTGTAATGTGAGTACCTGATGTTTGACACCAGTTTTAGCAGTGTTTTGTGTGGTTTTACGTGCTGCAATGTGTGTCACTGTGTGTGTGTAAGTCCATAAACTGTAATTTTTGACGAAAATGGTCATTATATCAATTTTTACTATAACAATCACAAACAAAGTCCAATGATCATGTCATCCTATAATAGCCAAGGGTATAAGCAAAACACATGCCAAAGATCTAAGAGATATCTCAATAAATGATCGAGCAGTGAACAGATTAGTGAACCTACCGAAGAAAGCGAAATTTTGCCCTGGCACACAGCAATACCAAAATGCTGTTATACTGTGGCAGTGAAGAGGTTAAGGAAAGAATAACATGATCACTTTGCATCATCAAGCTAAACGCCCATCGGATCATTGACGGACCTGGATATGGACGTAACTCACCAAAACTCTATATTACAACCCTTCCATATAACCAAATTTAGGTTACATTTTCAAAAACGTTAGAGGTACCACAGTACTTCAGTTATAAATCTTGATCTCCTTTATTTGTTTGTTTGTTTATTTGTTGCTTAACGTCCAGCCGACTACGCAGAGCCATATCAGGACGAGGAAGGGGGGGATGAAGGGGGCCACTTGTCAAGCGATTCCTGTTTACAAATGCACTAACCCATTACTTGTGTCCCAGCAGGCTTTAGTAAAACTAAATTAATACCTACTGGAAGATTACCAGTTTCCAGTATGTTAAAATAGGCTTAACCTATCTACTGCTGGACTTACATCAGAACACTAACAGATTAAACTATACATGAATCGCGAGACAAGCGGCAAGAGAAGAGATTTTTGGAAAAAATACAGGTGAATGAGCAAGAAGGCAGAAAAAAAGAAAAGAATTCATGAAGAAAAAGAGAGCATGACAGGAAAGAGGAACCAAAAATCTACCTAACAGCAAACTAGAAAGCTCCTGCGGTTCCAAAAACAGGAGGGGCCTTTAATTTCATAACCGCAGTGCCCCACTGCGGGAGATCTCCTTTAAAAACAAAACAAAAAAGTTCAAGAAGTGTCAAGTACCTCAGTAACTAACACACACGGTCATTGCAACTATTGACTTCACAGACTAATGCCCACCAGAAAGTTTGTTGAAATGCCTAGAGTTGAGGACAAGACAGTGTGGGGAGTGGTGCAGTAGACTGGCCTACCTGGTGTCGTTTCAACATGTCCAGGCCAAGCAGCATGTCCATGGGCTGGTCCTCCAGGATGGAGAAGGACGACTGGAAGAAGACGGGGCCGATCTGGATCTGACCTGCGTCAACACAATTCTGGAAGCTGATGCTACCTGATACACATGGTCGGCACCAGTATCCAAACAGAAAAGCACATCAGTTAACTTGTTTCGCTTTCTCTTCGCTTTTGCCACACCTCGACAGCACAACCTGGTCAGAGTGACAACCCAACTCATCCGAACAGAAGCAGTAGCTGCACTAACTTCCATCTCAATGCCTGTTGAAAGTTGCATTTTGCACTGTATTTTATAATAATAATAATAAATAATACGAATATTTATAACGCGCACATATCTCACCAACAGGCGACTCAAGGCGCACATACACTCATTCACACACACGGAGACTTAAAGTCACCAACACACACACACCATCAACCATTAAAATATGTACAGTTATTCAGGGTGGGATGGGGTGGGCAGTGTAGAATGCATGGATTATGTGGAAAAAAGGAATGTCTTGAGTGCAGATTTGAATGATTCGAGGGACTGTTGTTGACGGAGGGGGAGAGGTAGTGTGTTCCATTGGCTAGGTGCTTGGAAAGAAAATGAGCGTTGACCTGCTGTTTTGAGTTTGGTGTGGGGGATGTTGAGCTTGAGGGAGTCGGCAGATGATCTGAGTGCTCGTGAAGGGATATTGTAATCATTCCCTGCGCATATTTACTTGCAAATCCATTTTCCATAGCCTAATTTATGTTGGTGTTCTCTTTTTTTTCAGCAAGATTACAATTCATCTCAAAATCAGGGCAGCCAGTGACTCTTTCAGGATTTTCAAGCCTTGTGGAAGAGTTGTGCCCCGCTTGACAAACAGTAACACATGGTCGATCAATTAAAACCCTGATAGCAGCAAATAAGCCGCAATGGTTGCTTGTCCCGAGTGATAGCCAACAACATTTGGGACAGACGAGTGCTAGGCTATCACTGCAGGCCATCGCCAGTGAATCGTGGCTCCGATGTGCAGGCATCTGTGTATGAAGAGTGAATTATTTTGCTGCGAACGTTGTTTTAACTGGTCGACCAAGCATCTCCACGGGAAGCTGCATGTTGTGCCCTCCCCCATGTGTTCTTGTGGAGAAGCAGAGCAGGACACGGCCCACATCCTACGAGACTGCAGGAACCACCAGGTGCTGAGAGAGGAAATCTGGCCATTGCCGGAGTCCCTACACAACAAGCTGTACGGGCCAGTGGCTGCGCTGCAGAGGACCACTAATTATATCTCAAGATCTGGACTCCAAGTGTGATCGGCGATCGAAAAGAAGAAGAAGAACTGGTCGACCACATGTCATTGTTTTTCACCCTATAACAGGACTAAATCGGGGTGCAACTCTTCCGCAACGCTTGGAAAACATCATGGGGAACAGTGCTGCCACAAGAATTAAAAAGTTTGCAGCCAAAAGTCAACATTTAAGTGAACTGTACATGCCAAGCCTCAGAATCACTCATATTAAAGAAATTAAACAAGCGGTATGAAAAGCTTCTATAAGCAAGCGAAATCACGATCCATTGCTAACTACAAATACATGACACTGTTCTCCTCAAAACAAAAATTCTGCCTCAGTGGTTTCAGTTTCCACAAGTCTTGTATTCAAAGAAAGAACTTTGTTTTGTGGTCTCATGGCAAGTGGTCACTCTTCACAGGTTTTCCAGTCTCATGCAAAGCATTCACAACACACACATATCATTCACTTCACTTCCACACAAAAATTCAACGTAAAACTCTTTGACACAAAACTCGACATGAAATGTAAAAATCTACTTTGCAAACAGAAAATACTCACAAGTGGTATCAAGGTTAGAAACAGCAATAAAAACTGTGTTAGAAAGTCAGATAAGTTTCAGAATCATGAAAAAGTAGACTCAATAAAAGCAACAAAGCAGTCTAGCAGTGTAAGAAGCAAAATGAGGTGCCTGGTGCACACATTAAAAATTGAAAGATCACATGATTAGCACTAGCACTGCCCCATTTACTAGTGTTGTTTGACGAGATGAGATTTGTGGAGAACAGATATTGTCTGAAATGCTTTCATTACAATACTTCCTTCAGTTTTTCTTCACAAATTGCAATTTTTTCAATGTATTTTAGGTTACAAAAATCATGTTTGGTGAAAAAATATGAAACCATCAAATGCTAACTTTCCTACAATTTGTGAAAAATAAAACATTATACCAAACAAAAGCAACCTCACCAAACTGAGACAAAACAAGTCGCGTAAGGCGAAATTACTACATTTAGTCAAGCTGTGGAACTCACAGAATGAAACTGAACGTAGTCCGCCGCTAGTGCAAAAGGCAGTAAAAGTGACGAGCCTGTTTGGCGCGGCAGCGGTTGCGCTGTGCTTCATAGCACGCTTTACTGTACCTCTCTTCGTTTTAACTTTCTGAGCGTGTTTTTACTCCAAACATATCATATCTATATGTTTTTGGAATCAGGAACCGACACGGAATAAGATGAAAGTGTTTTTGAATTGATTTCGGAAATTTAATTTTGATCATAATTTTTATATTTTTAATTTTCAGAGATTGTTTTTAATCCAAATATAACATATGTATATGTTTTTGGAATCAGAAAATGACGAAGAATAAGATGAAATTGTTTTTGGATCGTTTAATAAAAAAATAATTTTAATTACAAGTTTCCGATTTTTAATGACCAAACTCACTCATTAGTTTTTAAGCCACCAAGCTGAAATGCAATACCAAACCCCGGCCTTCGTCGAAGATTGCTTTGCCAAAATTTCAATCAATTTAATTGAAAAATGAGGGTGTGACTTTTACAAAAAGCCGGATATGACGTCATCAAAGGTATTTATCGAAAAAATGAAAAAAACGTCCGGGGATATCATACCCAGGAACTCTGTCAAATTTCATAAAGATCGGCCCAGTACTTTAGTCTGAATCGCTCTACACACACACACACACACACCACGACCCTCGTCTCGATTCCCCCCTCTATGTTAAAACATTTAGTCAAAACTTGACTAAATGTAAAAAATGAGAGAGAGAGAGAGAGAGAGAGAGAGAGAGAGAGAGAGAGAGAGAGAGAGAGAGAGAGAGAGAGAGAGAGAGAGAGAGAGAGAGAGAGAGAGAGAGAGAACGAACGAACAAATCTTATTACTCAAGGATGCAGAAAGAGAGAGAGAAACATAACTTACATAAATGCACACGGCCGATGATTTTCTGAGTACCAACTCCTTTAGCTACACCAGCCCAGCGTGTGTCGACCAATCGCATGATGTGACAACGCTCGGCACATGCCTGGCTCATGATCGTCATCTGAGCACCTGCATCATAAAAAAACACACAGTCTCACTTATAAATGTGATCATTACTGAGACAAAACAAACAAATAAACATAAAATTGCAATGTGGTTTTTTTTCTTCAACAATTTGTTATTCAGGAAGCACAGATTTATAATGACACATTCAAAAGCATTGTCACTGATAAGTCACAGCAATGACAGAGCTGAACACACATGCGATATTCAGTTACTTCTTACATTTTCAGAGTACGTCCAAAAAATCAGAGGAATACATTGACTAAATTGTAATAATGTACATCACTCGTCTTTATCCAACCGTTACTTAAGCTGTCGATACGGAATCCATTTTTTAATAAAAAATGCTCGCGCTGGACCCGAGTACTCTTCAGACTGGCTCGCTCAATAAATATAAATGTTTGGAATGTCTGTGGTGTGAATGTTGGTTTCTGACCAGAAATGCAGATCTATCTCTGGCCGATTCATAGATTCAACCTACAAACTGCGACCTCATCTGTGATCAGATATGTTTCGACAAGCATTAAACGGATGAAATTAACCACATGCAGTTTATTCTTCAGAAAAATGCACACAAAAAATGGGTTGGGTTCGGTGATTTGTACATAAACGTCTTCCTCGCGATAGATTCGCTTATTATTTTGTCTTATGAAGCCGTCATCAACACGAACACAATGATTGCAGAAGCAAACTCTGTACCTACACGACCGAGACACAAGACTGATTATTTCACAGCTGCAATGAGAATAGAGAACAAAGACGTTTTGGGTAAGCTTACTCACGTCAGGTCTTCACTGACAAGCTAGGAACAGACGGAAAATTCCGAACAAAAGTAAATGACGTCAAAGTCTCTTTCGCTTTGCGTGTAACTTTGTCATGACGTATTTTTGTGCGACGCATTCGGCTGTTCTATCAGGTCAATGGCTGCGTGTTGCCCCGCCAGTGTGAACTCCTCCTACGGCCAAGTCGTTTTTGTGGTTTATTTCGCATTTAGGTCCCAGGTAACATTATGAAGTTTTAATACGATCAATCGGACCTATTATCAAGTTAGTGTATCAACTTTTGAACGAACTGCGCCCAGTAGTTTCCCAGCAATAAGCTGTTAAGTGGAGAAAGACAGACAGACACACAATTAAAGTCTGCTGAGCCCTAGTACTAGCGTACTCGGGGATAAACTGAGTCTGTTTCATGAGAACATTGTGAGCATATTTATCAATTTGGTACAAATTATATAATTCTCTTAAAAATATTTGTATGTGGGGACGAATTTTGTTTATTCTGCATTTGTAAACAAAAAACTTTGCTGTTAATAAAATATAATCAAAACCAGCGTCTGTTTTCATGTGGTTTTCATGGTTCAATAGTACCAGTGTTGGTGTAAGTCTGAGTCTGTCACAGTTATAACATTTTTCTTTCAGACATTTTTCAAATTCAGTCCAAAAAACCTGGACATGTTCACATTGCCACAAATAATGATAAACTGTATCTTTTTCTAATTCACAAAAATTACATACATTACTTGTGACTACCCCCATGTCTTTCAATATTGCATTAGTCACTAAAACCCTATTATTTATTTTAATTTGGAACCATTGTAGTTTTACCTCTTGTATTTTTTTGTTTTGTAAAAGACTTTATTCCAATCAATTTCAGTTTCAATGATGTTTTCCCAACTTTGACATGCTTTTGGGACACAATTGTATCAGTTTTTCTAACAAGACATTCATAAAATATTTTTGCTCCTTTTCCACCAGATATGAAAAGAGTAAGTGCATTGTTAATGTCCATTGATTTTTTTGATTCAATAACAATACTTTTTTTCCGCATATACTCTTGATTGTGCTTATACAACCGTAATATCCCAGAAAAGATGTCTCAACTTGCAATATTTCTTTAAACTCATTAAAACTTAAAAACTTTTCATTCTTTAATAAGTCTTTTACGTACAATATACCATTTTCAGTCCAATCCACAAAATGAAACGCTCTGTTATTAATCTTGAATTTGGTATTGAGGAAAAGTGGTTCTATCAACAGTTCTTCAGATGTAGTGATCTCTGTTTTAAAATAAACTTCATAAGCTTCAAATACATTTTTCCAAAACAAATTTACTGTACAGTCGTTAAATAATTTCCCTCCAAACTTTGACACCAGTGCTAATTTAGGGCATCTTATCAATAATATTTCTTTCCATTTTGGATTGTATGTTGTCTTCAGAACTTTCTTCATCCAATTTAGTTTTAAGGAATTAATATAAGCCTTAATGGACGGAATATTTATACCTGACCTATCTTGTGGATAGCCATTGTTCTTTTTATTTTGTCTCTCTTTTTTTTATCAAAATTGCAATATTTCATTAAAAAATCAATCAAACAAATTGGATCTTAATGTCATTAGCCCCTTGTCTTATTTGGTTATGATTCTCAGTCCAAAAAAAATAAATAAAAACTGCTTTCTTTCAAAAAGTGTGCACATGATCCTCAGGATTAGCTAAACGAAGGACATGTCAAGGAAAGTGCTCATGTTTATGGTTAGAGCATTAAAGAGATGCCTACGGTACCATTGTGTGTACAGTTATTTTAGGCTGTGCCCAAAAAATTATTGCCACAACTAAAGAATAAATTCTTGTGTCGGACTTTCTATGCCATACTTGGCTCTCTGGCACAATTTTAAGATCAAAGATTTCTTTTACAGGGGTCATGTGTACCGGATAGCCAAGTTGAGTGCCTTAAAAGTTAAATGGCATAGAAAGTCTGATTGAATTGATACGAGAATGAGTTCTTTAGTTAGGGTATGGAAGTTGTTGCAATAATTATTTCGCACAGTTTATATACCTTTTACATTTAGTCAAGTTTTGACTTTCTTTCTTTATTTGGTGTTAAACGTCGTTTTCAACCACGAAGGTTATATCGCGACAGGGGAAGGGGGGAGATGGGATAGAGCCACTAGTCAATTGTTTCTTGTTCACAAAAGCACTAATCACAAATTTGCTCCAGGGGCTTGCAACGTAGTACAATATATTACCTTACTGGGAGAATGCAAGTTTCCAGTACAAAGGACTTAACATTTCTTACATACTGCTTGACTAAAATCTTTACAAAAATAGTCAAGTTTTGACTAAATGATTTAACATAGACTGGGAATCGAGACTAGGGTAGTTGTGTATGTGTGTGTGTGTGTGTGTATACAGAGATATGTGTGTGTGTGTGTGTGTCGATTCAGAGAAAACTACTGGTCCGATCTTCATGAAACTTTAGATGAGAGTTCCTGAGAACCCCAGACCATTTTTCCCAATTTTTTTTTTAATAAATGTCTTTGATGACGTCATATCAAGCTTTTTGTGAAAGTTGAGGCGGCACTGTCGCTCTGTCACATCCTCATTTTGCGATCAAATTGATTGAAATGTTTGTCAAGCAATCTTCAACGAAGCCCAGACTACGGGGATTGCATTTCAGCTTGGAAGCTTAAAAATAAATATAGTGTTTGGCCAGGAATCTGTCAGTGTGTCCAAAAAGTGTTACACAAACACCATTCTTTAGACTTGCTTTATCTTATTAATGTTGTTGTGGGTAAGGAAGGATATGTGGTTTTTAGCAGAATAAAACTGTTTCTATTGGTATGGGCCGCCTGGGGGGGTCAGTATAGTGCCTCGAGCACTTAAGGTATGTATGTTACATTTACACCAAAACACATACAATAAGTATCATGGAATCTCCCCTGAGTTATTTCTCCCATTAAAATTCAGCAGTCATGTAGTCTTGTGTTTGGTACTACTGTTACCACAAACATGGCGAGTCAGATGTCTATAATCAATGCCTGCCAGGATGTTTAGTGGCCGTATGTTACTTTACACCAAAAATCACTTTACATACATGTGTAAACTTCACCCCATGCTTAATCTCTTCAGAGCCTGGTGAGTATTTTAGGTTTAAGGAGTACCCATATTCTTTTTTAAGACTAATGAGAGTCTTATTCCAGGCAGCATCATGCTAACAAAATAAAAACAGCTTCACTGCATAAATCTGTACTATCTAATTAAAACAAAAGTTCACTCCACCACAAGCCGTTATAATTCTCTGGCTAGTTTCAGTTCAAACACATCTGTGGAAGTCCCTTGTAAGCAGGGATGACATTGATTACTGTGAAATATGAATCCAGAAAGAAATGTGGCCTTTTTAAAAACAACTGCTCCAGTCAGTATGTTATTTTACACCAAAGTACACAGTTTTTCACTTCTTACTGACCAAACATACTGCCATACTACAGCATATGCACACAGGAACAAAAAGACTTTAGCTCTGAATTGTTATAAAGAACATTTATTTTAAAAAGACAACTATGTGACCCAAAAATCACCGCCAAACCTGTTTGTTAGTTATTTTACACCATAAAAAGCACATAAACGAGCTCAGAGGTAGAATACAATCATCTAGATTGCTCCAAAATGTCTTAATCTCAAGAAACACTGACTCCACACTTTTAAAATTGTCAAAGGTGTGATTATGATGCATGACATGGCAGACTTGTAAATTAAAATGCTAGGTGTATGTTACTTTACACCAATAACGTTTAGTCTCATCAACGCCTGTATAAATGATAAGGTACAAAATCAAAAAAACATGAGTTAATATCATTTTTAGAGCCACAATTCAGAATTGAGAGAAAAACAAGAAGCTCAGAAGGTGGCACAAACTTGTGCATTTGTTCTTTTTTAGAAGTAGTATGGCCAGATGTACGTTATTTTACACCAAATATGTGCCTAACCTCAAAGCATACTAAATCAGTCTTTTGTGTAAGATACGGACAAAGGGAATGCTATCAGGAGTGATTTTCAGTAGTTGTAAGAAGTAACTATCATGAAATAAGTAATGGAGACATAACTTGTAGAACAACTAAGCTGTACGTTACTTTACACCAAAGCCATTTCAAACTATTATGTTCAAGTGGAAGATATTAAATTAAAATACATGGTGAACTGAAAACAACTGTATATGATCAACTAGACTAGAAATATGGCCAAACAACCCAGAATGCTGTACAATCTGATGCATTTGTGTTGTTTCCGACCCAGTGTGGTCAGATGGTATGTTATTTTACACCAAGAAACTTCTGATCATTGCATGACCGACTACTGCGACATGTTGGCCCGCCTCTGCCTCTGGTACAGGCGAAGAAAGGTTGCTGCCTTAATCAAATGTTCAACTAGTAATTCTCCTTCCTGTCACCAGTCAAACTTCTCTGAAACTGCACCAACAGCTGCTTCTCTTGTTCACAAAATGATGAAGTAGTATTTAGAGCTTCATGCATTTGTAGGGTCTGGTTGTATTTGGACTTGGAGGCAGTAGCATTTCTAAACATTCGTCATCCAACCACTTTCTTCTAGGTCGCAGCTTGACTCTCAGCTTGTTGCTATTGGTCGCTCCATAATACAGAAAAGAATCTTAATCCAGTCGTGGAAATACTTGGACCACATATTTCTTCGCTGCTGGAAATGTAGCCTTCGCTGATCATGCAGCATCATCATCTGCAAAGACAATTTAAAAATTGTTATAACTCATGAAGAACAGCTGTGGTGAAAACATTGAAATGCCCCTCTATTACAAGTAATGTGTGTCATAATACCCATAATGATTCACCACATGCAAAGCTGAATGTGAATACCAAGGCTAATACACTACAGCACAGCCATTATGTAATCTCTTTCACAAAACCTAGTTCGCAATTGCAAATCAATGTTCAGACATACTGCCAAACAAATTTCCTTCCATTGTAACAATATGTCTTTTTATAAACTAAAAATACCTCTCTCCCCACAGAAAACAGTCGAAACTACAAAACAAATACAAAATCCCAACTTTAAAAAATCATCGGTGTCTGACTCCGGACGCATTTATCCACCCCTCCAGATCAAAACACTTTTCTAAACTCCAGGTGACATGGTTCTTGCACAAATCCAGCCATTAAAAAAGTGTATGCACATGCCACATGGTTAAAATAAAAATAAAAAGTTAATCCTAAAATTTATTATTTTCACTTGTCCTCGGGACTTTTTAAGTATCTCATTTGGAAACAATCTTTTTGTTTTGTTGGTCCTATGAAAACAAACATATACCTGGTTATAAATAACACTAAGAATATTTGCAGTCACCAGCAAGCTCTGATCATATAAATAAAGACCTATCAGAAGCACCACTAACACCTACACCAACTCACAATACCCCCCCCCCCCCCCTCCCTAAAAAAAATCCCAACTGCAACAGCCAGGAAGACAAATTCTGGAAGGCAAGCAAAATCCACATCCTAAAACGTGTAGCCTCCATGAATTTGGTGGGGGAAAGTGGAACATTCCATGTAGCACGTACGTACGCCACTTTACACATCCGGTCAGAGCCAGCGTTTTGTGTAAACGTACGGATGTGACCAACTAAACCACAGGTGTTCGGCGTTTTTAATTTCAGTGAAGTTGGTAACATTGGCCTTCAACATATATCACGCAAATCTTACATCAAAAAAGTTAAGAAAACACTCGATTCGACAAAGACCGAAAGGTACGCTACTTTTCACTACATAGATTTGGTAAACTAACGAACGGCGGGTGAAAGTGACGAAGCTCGGAGATATCAACCCAAAATGCTTAATTATGGATTAAAGGAGTCAATTTTGAAAGCTTAGTGACACAATATTCTGCAAACTGTACATTTTTCACCACCAAAACTGAAAAGAGAGGAATTTTGCACTGTACGTTACAGCCGACACAAAAGCCTTGTAGTAAAGTTAACGTGCAATAAATCGAATCGCCAGATCGGGATGGAACGCGTGGGGTTTTTTACTCCCTGATAATGTTAACCATGCTACTTCCTAAAAAATGCTTTTTCATTAAGAATCTATCGTCCTAAGCAAGAAGTGCAGAATAAATCCTAAGTACGTTACATTTACAACAAATCTGAAACCATATTCAACCTAGCGAACATTCAAAAGCCCGACTGCCTCCGATTTTCGACTGAATCATTCAGGTACGAATACTTTTTCCTTTCAAACATTGTTTTTATCATGTTTCGTAAGAAATCACTCGATTTATAGCAGTTTCATTCTCAAAAGTATGTACGTTACTATTTGGATGACGACCATGCACACTTACCCGTAGGGCTGGGCTCGTCCATCTCGCACGTAGGTGTGAAAGTCCTGTTGTCATTGATAGATCATATTCAAATGACCAAGGGAGACTAGTTTGGTCACGCTCGTCACAACATCTCGGCAAAACGAGAACATTTTATTTTGGTTAAAAGTAATTTTTCTTTACACAACATCAATAAATCGTGTCGATTTTCACGAATCACAGACAAAGCATGCATTGCAAGCAATTTTTTAAAATTTGTTTAGACTTAGACTTTGTGAGCCTCGAAATCGATCTTTGGCGGCCATCTTACAATTACCGCGATTTGTGCAACCGTTTGACTGACCGATACCGAATTGACACAAGGATAATAACGTACATCTCGCATCACTTTATCAAGCGAAATGAACGAAGTTGGCAGCTCCGTTGAGCTCATTTTTGGTCTCATTAAACACTGCATTCATTTCCTGTCTGGTTTGTATGAAGGATTTACCCGTCGCGCAGGTGTTCGGAGTACAGTTCTTACAAAACTGAAAGCACCCAAAATCGCGTAACGCTTTTCTCTCCAGAATGACTAGGTAAGGTTGGAATCACATGTCTGTTATTCATTGCTTACGGCATAAATTTGCCACCATGTTATACAAAAACGTTCGTCCATTCATCCTCTTTCATCAAACACAAAAATGTTCTTTGCAAAGAAAGTTTATTAGAAGCAGGAGCCTGCCAAATAATTCAAGCGGGCTCTTTTCTTCTTTCGACGCCATGACAGATTCTTGGCCAAATATATATTTAGTACACTCTTTGACTGCAATTTATGTTCCTTATATGGTCAAACGCATCTTTTTAATCTCCATATAAGGTAAATGGTGGTGTAAAGCTGTGGAAAAACCCAGGAAACCATTGTGTAAATATCTGAGCATGCGCTTTGAAGAGCTAAAACGTTTAGTAAATATCTGAGCATGCGCACTCGTGGTGAAAACTCGTCAAAATTCACTGTACGTCTAATTTTAGCTGCGCACGAATCTTCCAACGCCTGGCTTGGAAACAACAATGGCGCTCCAAGGAAAAAGAGATTTTTCACAGGTTCAAAACAAAATCTCCAGTCTAGTCACATTGGAATAATTTCATACCACCTATATTTATCATCATGGATCTGGAAAAAAGGATATTGCTTAAATTGCGTCCACTTACAAATAAAATGCACCTAAGAAATGAAACCTTGAACGCTGTGACATTTCTGTTGGCTGCAGAGTGTTTCTGCTTGTGAGATCTAAAAGCGACAAGCAATAGAGATTGTGAACGTTAAAGAATGAACGATAACGACAATTCCTACAACAAGTACTTACTTTCTGTAGCCTTATGAGTACGTGCTGCAAGAACATTTCTTTTTATTTTACGCCCGGCCACTGTAAACGATCTCTAGAACTTTGTGAACGACAGCACATTGAAATGTCGCGCGACACACATTTGCCAGCAGACTGACTTTAGAACTTGTGACATCGAATGTTCGAAACAAAATCGGCAAGCCTCGACCCCCGTAAGTGCCCCACTAAATAAAGAAAGTCTCTCGGGATTCGCAACGTGAGTTATAAATAGAACTTTGTGTAATCTCTATATAGTTTTTGCCTTTGCGTTATAAAAAAAATATATGATGAAACGGGCACCTGACCAAAATCAAGGATGGGGAATGTAAACGCAACAAGGTGGGCACTGCCTTCACGAAAGCATTGCCATGCAATCCCTTCAACAACCGACGAGTAGCATTCAAGGACGGGTCAAACGCTAGTGTAAATAGAAGAAGCCTTTGACATCTGCAAGACTATGCTTTCTACTTTCTGAGAAAAAAAATGAAGTAAATTTCCCTGAATAACTCAAGCTTACCTGAGTCGACAAAAGCCTTGACAGGGTGACCGTTAACAGTGCAGTCCACATAGAGCATGACCACTTGACCAAAGCTCTCTGGGGCAAACTCTATGGCAGTCTCCATGTTGCTCTCCACATTCTTCATTCTGTCACAAACAGCAAGGCTTATCTTTACTTTACACCCCTTACAGTTACATACCGCTCCTTTTTGGCTCACATAAGTGTAGCCTATGCGATGCTAACTTTTGTCTGTCTGTGCATGCGTGCGTGCGTGCGTGCGTATGTATGTATGTCTGTGGTAGAAACTTTAACATTTGACTGAACACCGAAATACTAATTTTACCTGGTTATTATTCAAGCAACAGCTTCAAAGTATTGAAGCAATGATCAACATTTCGTCGGCACGTATGTAGTTAAAGTGTGTATCCAAAGAAAACGGGTGGTGGGGGGTTTTGGGGGGGAAAAACAGCTGACTGGTTTGTGTCGTTTGTGGTATGTGGACCAGGTCAGGTGTCAAGGTTAGGTCAGATCGTATGAAGGATTGTGGTATAGATACAGTTATCACTGAGCTGCAGTTCGCCGATTCGGAGAAGATTTCCCATTGTTCGGTTTCGTAGCTCCAGAAAAATAGATAAAGAAGATGACAAAGGAGATTTCCTACAGGTTAATCTGCACAGCGTGTTTCCAGTGTCTGCGCGAGGAAGCGCTGTCGAAAGCGCAGTGTCGATCTGGCCATCTGGCAGCCGTGTCCCCGTAAGTAGGCTACAGACAGACACTAGATCTAGTGTCTGTCTCGCACTCTTGCACCGTTTGTTTGTTTGTTTGCTTAACGCCCAGCCGACCACGAAGGGCCATATCAGGCTCTTGCACCGTGTCACCTATGCTTACTGTGTGTGTGTATGTGTAACGGAGTGATTGAGTTTGTGTTACTGTTTGTCGATTTCTTACGTGAGCCTTGAAGGCTTCGCCTCTTGTTACAAATAGGGTGTAAATGTCATTGTTAATAAAAACAAGTCGCGTGAACTGACAAAACATTTAGTCAATATGTCGGTCTGAAACAAAAGATCAACACTCAAAACCAGTCTTCACATAGACTACATTACTTGTACAAGTAGTAAGGCTTGTCTTAGCCGAAAACCAAGATGGGTCACGCTCATCTCCCCGTCAAAACTTGTCTAAATGTAATTACAAATTCAAATAGCAATAACACTCGCTTGCTTCAAATTGTAAAAAGAAAAACAAATTGTATGAAGCGATATTAAAACATTAGATCAATACTGAATACCCAGGATCAGTCATTATGGAGACTGTGAGGCTAATGGCTAGCCGAAACCCGAATATCAAGATGAATTGCAGTGGGGTCTACAAAGCATGCAAATACAGAACCCATTTTCTTCAACTAGTCTGCTGAGCAAGCACATTTTCAGAGTCAACATGACATAACTATATATTTGGAATCCGAGAATGATAATGATGAAGAATGCAAAGCATTCATTTTTCTAATCTGTCAATAACATTTTAATATTAATGCAAATTTTTAGAATTTTCATGAAGAAATTTATTCATCAATTTTTAAGCTTCCAAGCTAATATGCAATCCTATAGTCCGCACTGGGTTGAAGAATGTTCTGACCAAAATTTCAATCAATTTTAATTAATTTGATAGAAAAATGAGGTTGCCACAGTGCTGCGTCAACTTCTGTAATAAAGATTGGTCCAGTCTTTTTCTGGGAATCATTTAAGTTTTAACGCAAACACACACACCATCATCCTCGTCTGGATTCATAGTCTATCTGAAAACAGTTAGTCAACACTTGAAAAAGTAAGGAATTTTTTTTCTTAATAAATACCTTGAAAGAGCTAAACATTTGTTAACGTACTGTGTGATATGCATTAGTACAGCAGTCCCTCTCATGAACGGACACCCTTGGGCCATAGCAAAACTGTCCGTACATTGCAGGTGTCCGGTCACGGGAGGGGTGACCACACCACCCCCTCCCCCATACACTCACACAGAGACACACAAACAACAGGATTGAGTCTATGCTAATCACTTCTTGTGGCTACTAAACAATAACAATAAACTCCTAATACTTCTTTAAACGTTCTGTAAAAAGGATTTGTATGAAAAGTGTTGAAAAGAAGAGATAAAATAAATCCTCAAGGCAGTGAACACACTCACCATGCACTGACATACGAAAGCAGCCACACAAACACAGCACAGAGGAGCGTGTGCAGATGCTTTGCAAGAATAAGCTTGAAAACCAGTTTGAATAAATAGCAGCAGATAGAGCTGCATGTCATAATCAAGTAATTTATTTGTTTCTTGTCTGGCTTTATTGACTGCATGCCGATCATGTGGCATGGCAGTGACTTTTCACTCTTCAGTCGGAAATACACTGTACATAACACAGCTCCCACTCTCCCTCACTAATGCCTACTCCAAGCCGTGACAACTGATGCTTGGAAATTGTGTGGAAGAGTACACCTCTCTATTTCTCTCCAATGCTCTTCCTGCTGACATGCGGTGACTACCGGACACCCCACAGAGTACTATAGCCAGCTACCCCTCCACCCCCCCCCCTTTCTCTCTCTCACTCCCTCCAGCCATGTACTGTTGGGGGCTGTGGCCAGAGAGGCCAGCTGCACTGTTCACTCAGAGCAAAACCAGTTGACTGTGTCGTAACTTTTGACAAAGCAAGACAACTGAAGGGTTCACAGATTAGGCAACCGACTCACTGCCACTGGTCAAGGCTGAGGGGAAACAAGAGTATCTTGTCAATGAAAGAGGTTACACACAGACACACGATGGGTACACGTGCACTCAAGTTATCAGTGACTGTCATCACACCATTGCGGCTGTGATCTTTGTACCAAGAGCCGGACTGCTCTGTTATCGATTTTGTTGTGGTGAAAATTTGACGATGGTCTGTCCGTACATTGGAGGTATGACCTGCTGTTGGGACCGAAAATGAGTGTCCGCGTCCACGTTTTGCAGGTGTCCGTTTAAGGAGGGGCAAATATAGAAGGAAAACACTCCGTGCCGAGCAAATGTGTCCGTACATGTCAGGTGTCCGCTCACGCCGGGGGCCGTACATTGCAGGGACTGCTGTAGTAAAAGTACCAACGTACTTGTAAAAATTTGAAAAGAACATAAAGGCATACATTTCTTATTTAATACAACAAGAAATACCTCTGAGCCTTTAAAAACATAGGTTTTGTGAGTGTGACTGACCACCATGCATTTATTAACTTAAGTTTCCAACCATACTTTAACCTTTCCAAACATTTTGGAATACCTGACTTTTCAAGCTAAGAACACCATATATATCCCATGACCTCCCTCCTTTGTCTCTGTAAATGTACTCTAGGTATATTTCTTGTATTTCAATTGTTCTCTTGTTACATCTATAATGTAACAATTGCACTCTTATAACACATAAAATAGTGGATAAATAAGGGTGCAACAAATACATCATAGCTGGCTCTACTTTCTGTCGTCCTTGACATTCCAAAATGCACATGTACCTGTCGACCGGATGTGCAAGGGGTTACCACGCTTTTGAGAACTTGCGCGAGAGTCGTTCAGTGCTATAGCTGAGTTTTAGTCTCGACTTGCCGAGACCATCATCACAGCGTCATAGATTTCATGACATCTGTCGTCCATCGCGTCATATTCTGGGGACGTAATCTGTTACGTTTCCTTTTATTGGCTGTTCTATTTCTCTCTTGTGATCAACATGACAAGCCGTATGTGTTTGAGTGTGCATGCTCGTTGGTGCCGGCTCTCTCAACTAAAACAGAAGTCAAACTAGCAATTGTTAAAAACCCAGTCCGTCCGACCAGCACTGCTATGTTCAGGCTATGCTCATGTGAAGTTACAGGCGTGCTCGGTACACACGCCCTTATCAGTACATCATCGACTACGATTGTTCTCTGGACAAGCTGTTTAATGCATTTTCCGAGTATTTCTAGCTCTTCTGTGGCGCAGTATAGACGAAGGTGTCCAAGATCTCAGGAGATGCTTGTGTAACCACTAGGTATTCAGTCAAATCCGTGTAAGAGGCTTTCAACTGACGGGGACAACCAAGCCACCATTATGCACCGACTTGACACAGATCAACAGGCGTGCCTTTAGAATAAGATATGTGCAGAGGTTAAGCCCTCAGTGCCTCATCTGAACAGACAACTAAAGCTTGATGTTTCCGTCACACTTTGTCTTTTAGATCTTCATGGGATATACACAGACCTGTTTACCCCCATGAGTGTTTTGGAGTAATGCTCAGCCCCAAAAATAGTAATCCTGGCACAAAAATAGTAATCATCCAGCCAATTACAACGCACATGACAACTGTGTCTGCGAAACGCAATCATGCACCTATATCCATCATTCACAAACAAAACACATCAGTCAGTTTTTGTAGTCATCATAATTTCAAAGAAGATCACATCAAAAGCACATGCATCACTGATTCTTTTTCTTTTGCTCGTAGTAGGCCTTTTTCAGTGTGTCAAGCGCTTTTCTACGGTACTTGCGCTTGCCGCATGAGTGAGGGTGAGACTTTACCACTAGAAGGCTCTCCAGCGTCTCATCAGACAGACATGATCTCTGGTCAGTCATGTGCTTTTTCACCCCATTTTACCATTGAAAAAAACAATGCCAAACATTTTTCATTAATAAAAAAAATAAATAAATAAAATAAAAAAATTTTACTTTTTTTTTTTTTTAATGAAAATTGTAGTCTTGACACGGATAGCGGAATGGCGTATTTTTTGCAGAAAATCGTAATAAATTACGCCAAAATCGTAAGGGTAAACAGGTCTGTATACAGGTTACAACACTCATGATTTTTTATATGGCTTGTATTTCAGTCAAGACCCAGCAAGAATATCAAAGGGACTCACTTGCCAGAGGCTCGTGAGTCCCTTGATATTCATCCGCTGGGTCTTGACTGAAATACAAGTCATATAAAAAAAACACTCGTGTTGTAACCTCTCTCTCTCTCTCTATCATTATATATATATATGTTCGTCTACCTGACCTCTACAATGCAACAACCCTATTACAGACACCAATGACATCAGCTTGGCGGCAACAAGGCTGGCTTGAAAAAGTCTGTTGAATACAGTTGCATGCAGCGTTTCAGACCTTTGGTGCTTGCTCCGAGTTTTTAGTGGGCGTGTGTCTGTTACAGTGCTATTGCATTTGGTTGTTCTTGTTGTAATCCCAGTCATCTGTTGTAGGCGTCAGTTTGTGATTTGAATGCGACTCGCTGTAAGCTTATCTGCAATAACACATTATTATGTACCTCTGAATCTAAACGAAACAAACGGCTGTGATTCACAAGAACTCTTGCGATGGCTTTTGACTGTTCAGAGGAACTGGCGATAGGCATAACCGTCGTCTGCTACGAGAACCACGACCTTGCGTGACCCTGCTTCCGGGCTTTTCTTTTTTCAAACTTTCAAAACTTCTAATTGTACTGATCTTGTCTTGATGAAAAAAGAATTCTTTTATGATTTAAGAATGTTTGTGTAACAAGCTGTCAATTTATTATTTAGATTTCAAAAGTTAGGTCTAGCACCAAAACGCACCACGGTCCGATTTTGTTATCAGACAATCCGCAAAATCAAATTCTTTGAAAATTGCTCGCTCTTTACGTAGGGCACCTAGGATGTTCCCGTTCGGTGAGCGTTCAAATGGAAGGGTGTTTGTACTGTGTGTAAAAGCCTGACAGTATCTGTGAAGGTTTACAGGAGGCGTACTGTGCTTGTATTCACATTTTTCATCAGAAACGCATGCAAGAGCACATGCAAGAGCACACTTCCAGTAAAAGACAAAAATTAAAGCACGCCCTTTATCTACCAAAACAAGTATGGCAAAAGTCTGACCCATCTTCACAATGGTAACACTAACAACCGTCTTGACCTCAATTTTAGAATTTTCCAAAGTCATACATTGAGGGCTTTCATTGTAGCTCTAGCAGTGACCTTTACATTTGATGGAGGTCATCCAAACTTTGTGAATGAACAAAGCTCTAAGTGAGCTAAGGTCACACTGGGGCCATTTTGTTGTTGAACATTTAACATTTGACTTTTTCTACATTTCTTGCAGCAAGTTTGACTTTTGTCAAGAATGTTTGCAGTCAGACCCCTCAAACTCGCAAATCACTGCATTGTCTAAATGACAGCCAATGTCCCTTGGACTCCTAATAACGTCAAAATCTCAAAAATAGCATCTTAGAAAGTAGCTGTAAAACAACAGTTTTTTGTTGACAGACAAACAGACCACCAGCTGGACGGCTGCCAGTTGAGTTCATTACATCCAAACCTAACTCAATACTTTCACTGAATGAATACTCAGGTGAGTCAAAACAGGTAATTTGCACAGCGATTCCGATCAATACTGCACGATCGGAGAGAAAGATGTGAAAGTTGACATGTAGTTCACAAAGTGCCTCGCACAACTGGAAAGTGCAGCAAATACCTATACATTACAAGTACAACCTTCAAATGCAGCCAATATGTAACCCTCCACCACGGAATGAGTCGCATGTCACCTTTGCATGATTTTCATATTTTTACATTTTCCTAAAGAGTTTTTTATGCTCTATCCAGTGGTGAAAACCGTTTTTAGAAAAGAGCGAAAACTTTTTGAGTTATAAGCCTGTGTCTAAGGTGACCCTCACACCCCCCGGACTCATATTAAGCCTAGCGCAGATCCGCGCGAGGTGACATGCGACTCATTCCGTGGTGGAGGGTCACATATTACCACACAAAAAACAAGCTACAACTGATCCCCCCCCCCCCCCAAATAAATAAATAAATAAATAAAAAATAGTACGATCACTGACTCAGTGTATAAGGGGTCAGAAAGGAAGTTTTTTCACAACAATTAACAATAAGTGAATAAATTATAAAATAAAAGGTTAGAAAAAAGGCTATGCAGGTTCTCTACACCAGGTGCACCATGCAAGAGCGAAACAAGTGGGTAGACATCTTGAAGCAAAGGAAAACCAAGCCCACCAGCAGCGAAACAAGTGGGTCAACATCTTGAAGCAGAGAAAAACAAGCCCACCAGCAGCGAAACAAGTGGGTCAACATCTTGAAGCAGAGAAAAACAAGCCCACCAGCAGCGAAACAAGTGGGTCAACATCTTGAAGCAGAGAAAAACAAGCCCACCAGCAGCGAAACAAGTGGGTCAACATCTTGAAGCAGAGAAAACCAAGCCCACCAGCAGCGAAACAAGTGGGTCAACATCTTGAAGCAGAGAAAAACAAGCCCACCAGCAGCGAAACAAGTGGGTAGACATCTTGAAGCAAAGGAAAACCAAGCCCACCAGCAGCGAAACAAGTGGGTCAACATCTTGAAGCAGAGAAAAACAAGCCCATCAACCAAACAACACAAAATGAGGTCGATGAAAAGCCAGGTGCACAAGACAAGAGGCAGAAGAAAGGGGTGAGACTCTGGACCTACCAAAGGCCGAGGGATGTGCAATCTGACACAGAACTACAGTAATGCACAGCCCACGGCCCAAGGCAAGCAGCCCACAACATCCAGTGCAATCCAACATCAACAACATGCATCAACTACAGGCAGCTCACTTCCACACACAAATACTGCTTTACCATAACAACGCCATGACCAATGGTGCAGTAAGTGTGACAACCGACACACTAAAAGTAAAAATGTGCACAATATCTAGTTCTGCTCATTCATAAACACAAACAAACAAATAAGTAATAGCAACAATGATTAAGCTATCATTTATCGCTGTAAAATCATTCTGTGAGTCACAATATGGACAAACTACTGGTGACCGATTTCCATGGACAATCACCTAAACTAGGAACACTGCCCTATGCAGTACAGGCTTGGACAAAGCAAGCAAAATTGGAGCCAGTCCCCTCAAGAACCAAGCATTCACTGCGCATCACTCCTTCTATAGTCACCCACACTGTACCTCAGTCACATCTGATCAACCAGGACACTGTGCAGGCAAACAAAAGTTCAAATTGCTAATCCACAGAAACAAGTTTCAGGGCAAAGCAGTGAGCATTCCAAAGCAAAGAGAGGGGAAAAGTGGCAGCGAGGAAAGGAGATGCAAAGAGAAGGTCGGGACTTGTGCAATTTGTTCCATGCAACACAAGCTACTCAAATCCTAACCTACTCTTCAGCACCCATAAATTATACTTTTCAATTAACATTTGAGTATTTCAGACATTTTGTAGTCCAGGGTAAATCATGTAGATAAAATGTATGTCTGAGCTCAGTGTGACTGAAACGGACATCTTTTCTTGCACCTTTTTTTGTTTAAAACTGTTCCTTTTCTGCGGATAGCACATGCATGAACTAGCAAGCAGGAAATATGAACCATGTGTTATAGAACTGCAGCAACTAGTTTTTCAATTCCAAGGGACTGCAAGCTCACAACAACACCCAGCACACATTAAACAAAACAAAGCAAAACAAAAATGACAACACTGAAAACCTAAAACACTGCACAGATTCACAGCTTCATTACCTTGTGAGCAAAACAAAAGACAAACAACTGCATCTAATCACCACCATTTAGGGTGACAAGATGGATGGGGCAACCACAGGAACTTAGCAGAAATCGTGAATTGAAAGAAAACCAGGGTCCATAAGGGAATGAAATCAAAGAAACCACAACTGAATCCAACCACAGAATGATTCAATACCACAGAAAAACAACTGAGGTTCTGAAAACCAAAAATGACAACAAACACAAAATCATTCTGCAGAACAGAATGTGCTAATCATTGAATTCTGAAGACATTAATGTATGTGTTAAACCATTCAGTTCCACAAAAACTAAATCAGGGGGTGTAAACACTGCAAAACCACAAAACAAATCAAAACAGAAAACTGGAAAGGAAATTAAAGCAGGCTTGGCCAGTCAAGAATAGGCCGGGACACGTGCAATTTGCTGTTCAGTCACAATATTGCAAGCATCCTGACCTTCTCTTAGCTGGCAAATAATAAACACAGCAGGCACCAAATAAATCCACACGGGCAGAGATCAAACCTTGATGATCAAATACACCCCAAAACATCAACTGAATACTCCAATATGCAAGCCTCCAATAACACTGACAATTAAAAAATAAAAAAAACTGAAAGAGAAAGCAGAAAAATCACACCAACACCACATAAACTTAAAATCCAAAACAGTCAGGGGAGAGAGATATACACAACTTTGCATGCGAGCAGAGTGTATCAAAAGTACCAGTCAGGTTAACATATCAACTTTCTTTCTTTCTTTCTTTATTTGGTGTTTAACGTCGTTTTCAACCGCGAAGGTTATATCGCGACGGGGAAAGGGGGGTAGATGCGATATATAGAGCCACTTGTTAATTGTCTCTTGTTCACAAAAGCACTAATCAAAAAATTGCTCCAGGGGCTTGCAACGTAGTACAATATATTACCTTACTGGGAGAAAACATATCAACATTTACCAAACAAACAACTTGGGGCTTAGTCAAAATTGTAATTTACAGATTAAAAACATTAGGTACTCATTGAGCCTGACTTGGAGTAGGAGTTGGAATATCAAAACACATCCAACAGGAAAGGTCTGTCTTAAAACAAACATGTAATACCTAGTTACCTTTACTACTACTTGGTGCCATATAAAATAGCAATACATTATAAACAGCTGGTGGTGCTTTCATCTGGTACATGAGTGTCAAATCACTTATCTCAAATTAGATGCAATTATATAGTAAGGAAGTCAGATAAGGATCAAATATACATACAAGTTACAACTACCAGATCAATTCTGCATTAAAATTACACTATCTGTGCTATTGTGTTAACCAGCCTAAACTTTCTGAAAGGCTCTTCAACAGAAAAAAACAAAGAAAATTAGCTAAACAACAAACATATCCAGACAAAAACAAGAAATGCAAGATTACAGAAAGAAATAATAACAATAAAATCACTAAGCCATTGAGGGAAAACACAAACATGCCTTGTTTACAACACTAGTAGTATTCCTGCATGAGATAACTGCTTCCTACAGCTCACCTTATCTCTTCTGCAATACGTTTTTGAATATCGGGGTCAAACGGGTTTGCACTGAGCAATGATATCCTGTCACGCTCCGCTTTCTTTCTCTCTTCCTGCTGTTGCAGAAACACTCCGGTGAATTTCTCTGTAACCAAGCAGACAAACATATCTATTAACATATGTATATGGCCAAGAATCTGTCAAGGAGTCTAAAAAGTGTTAAAATTTTTAGACTTTTTTAAACCTCCTTAAATTTACATGAATAAACATCTCGGTATTCCTGTCCTTCAATTGCAGCATTTCATTTTTCAGTCAAGTGTTCGGTTTATCAAATATTTGCAGATAAAGCACAAATGACTGTATGTTACATTTACACCATAACATAATTTTAAGGTGCTGTCATTTTCTTAGGTTCAGCTTTAGGCAACTGTTTCACTATCCAATGGCTTGATGGCTGAATGTAGAGTTGATCTGTACTAAAGCAACACTTGAACAAAGTTTCTCCTGTCTCAATATAAGCAAAATAATTTATCCGTTATTTACTTTACACCAAAGCCCAGAATCAAAGATACAATTCAACATTTACCTATTTACACTGTTTTTAAAACAATGAAATTCTCTATGGAAGTGCAGAAAAGGTTCCAGTAAATGTTCATGTCATTTGTTTTGCAAACCTTAACACTTTCGCGACGGGAGGTGACTATATTAGTAATAGCGCTGCAACGCCCACGGACGGGAAGTGACTATTTTAGTATTAGACATACAAGGTACACGACTCGTGATTGCTTCCCGGTTTTTGAAGCTTGCAGTAAATTGAGTTGTTTCCCTTGACACACTTGGTGTGCCCTTCCGCCATATGTAAAATTAGCCTGGTTTGTGCGGTTTTTTCGAGAAAAAAAATGAATCGAAGGCGAGCCTTGTCACGGGAGGAGATTCTCCGGATGTTGGATCTTGAGGACCCTGTAGATCATGTTTTCGCCTCAAGAAAGCGATAATAGCAGTGATATTGAGGAAGAAACAGTCCCGTTGTTGCTGCTAGTATGAGTCGGCAAACTACACGTGTTAGGGTGGTACTGCATGAATCTTCGAATGTGTAGTTGCAAGGGGGGCGTGGCAGCACTGATAACAATGGATGGCTGGAGCCTAATCCTTTTGGAAATGTTCATAGGTGTACAGTTGGGACTTTGTTGTGAAAATGTGACTTATATTCAATATGGATTACCTAGACATCATTTGGTGAGTGTTACAGTTTTGTTTCATTTGAGTCAGGATGCTGTGAGTGAATGCGGGATTTGCTTGTTTTTTTCTTTGTACTGTCTCCTTATTTCTGTGTAGAATTTTAACAATATTTCAGCTAATTCATAGGTTTTACACCTTGTTTGGTTATAACATTATTTATAATACTTTCTGTTAAAAAATAACTTTTAAAAAAGCAGTGGAAAAGAAAACACACACAAAAAAACGTTAAAAAACACAAATTATCCCCCTTTCACCCCCCTTTGCTAAAACAAATCGCGTGACAAACTTATAAATAGCACGACTGAACTGGGCATCCATTTTTTAATTAGTACACAAAATTTGGTGGTGATTGGACTTAATTCAAGCTTGCTAGACAGATTTCTTTACAGTTACTGTTTTTTGGGAAGTTTCTTGGTGGCAAGCTTGGGCAGGCAGGACGTTAACGCCGTGGCAATGCTAGTCACAATAGTGTTAACCTCAATCATAAGGTTATTACTTAATTTGATAAAAGCACTGTCAGCGGTGTAGAAATTATTATCAAATCACCCTCTTTAAATATTTTTGCACTATTTTGGTCTGCAGTTTTTTTAGTTACAAACAAGAAATCATAACGATAGAATAGTCAGGTTGGTACTCCACTACGGTACCAAATGATAATTTTACCCATGATCTGTACGTTACTTTACACCAAACAGCGAGTACAAGGTACTGAATTTACATTTAATGGGCTATGCTCACATCAGTTAAACAGTATTTCTAACTTGTTTGTTCTAAGCGACCTGTCTCAAGTCAAAATAAAGGGTTAAATTAATGGTTGTGCCTTTTTGGTTGTGTGTACATCTTTACACAAAAGGATAGTGTAAAGTAACATACAGAAGGCTCCGAAGATCTGCAGGTCCATTTCAAGGGTAATTTCTCTTTTATTTAGCTCATAAACCCTCAACAGACTTATGTGCTGTTTTTAGCATTATTATGTGCTGCATATGGTCTCAGTAAAAAAACAAGGTGAGGTAAATTTTGTCATTCAGTCTGCTTGTTTTCATGCTGAAACAAAGGTTTGGTCTTGCTGGTTGTTTTTAAACAATGATAAGTTATCTTCTGTCTCTAAAACAAATTTATTGTCATTTTCAAGTATTCTCAGTATGTACGTTACATTTACACCTCTGTCAGAAGGCCTCACTTAAGTCTCTACAAGCCAACAGGTGCAAGCACTAGGAATCCTGGGGTCCTGATTTGGCCTATTATGGTCCGCTGGACCCGAAAAGCAACAGCTAACTAACTAACTAACTAGGAATCCTGTGACCATAGTTTAACTACCAGGTGTCTGAGGTATAAGAAAACACACACTTTTGTGTATTATGGCATTATTTAAAGACTGTGACAAAACTTGTTTGGGCAAGTAGATACAATTTCATTTACACCAAACCCATATTTTCAACTTAGAAGTACAATTAAATTACATCAAACACAACTTTTTCGCTCAATTTTTTAAAAATTACAATCATCCTACCTAATGACCTTCCTCTGCTATGATTTTTAAGTAAGTTTGACCAAAAACATTTTTTTAAGATAGTTTCCCTTTTTTCATGATTATTTACACCAAATGTAACATACAGACGAGCTAAAAAAGAACGCTCAAAATCCAAAACCTATGTTCAGATCAAACTTTCATTAATCTAACATATGTTTCTCCATCCATTTCTGGACCTATTATAAATTAGATTGAGATGATACCCTTATCAGTACTTGGTTATTCAATGCACAATGTACCATGCGTTTCGTGTAACGCCTTGTGTGCCCAAAAAGGTGCTTTTTTTCTTGAACAAAGTCAATTTTCTCAGCATCCAGACGACTGACAGACGTAAATTTGGTATGGATAGAATCTGCATGAAGAATACTTTATAACTGTATTGTTTATATTGTAGTCATTTAAAAACAGAATAAAATACAAAGTAATAAAAGTATCCAGAACAGGATTTAGGCACTTGGACACCTTGACAGATTCCTGACCATATATGGGTATGTGCGTCACAGATTCAAACAAAAAAGAAGTCGGGTGTGTAAAAAAAAAAAACAGTCTGAAACCAACATCACGGCCTCAGTTAAACTCACAGCCCCAAGAAGCATGATGAGGTCTGGCTAGCACCACGGGTCTGCTTTTGTTGGTCTCACTCTTTAAATCATTTGCTTGTCTCTTGTACACAAGCGTCTGGATCTAAAACATTAGTGTTTTCCACTTCCAGACCAATAGTCTTTGGCTGAAAACTTGTGCCAGATCATCTGAATATTTTGAATAATCCTGTCCTGATTTTAATTGGCTGTTGAAGCCCCTTGGATAGCAAAGTTTAACACAAGCCCCTCATCACTGGATGTAATTGTAAGTGATAATGGAATCACAGCTCCATTGTGCATGCTATCCTGTGTCCACTCAATATGATTCCCTCTTCTTTCCAAAATGTGCTCTTGGGGCCCCACTATTCACTGCCATCATGAAACCTGACAACCAAACATCACGTAAAAATGCCCTATTGAAATTCATGAAGCCGGTCAAATGTCCTTTTCATGTTGACGTGGTCAGGACATTTGTCCCATTCATGAAAAACTGTATCACTACATCCCTGGGCATCTGCAGGTAAACCAACCTAAACTCCCACTCAGCAGTGCTTCTGCCAAAGGCGGGTTGCGTTCTTTCAGCAGGGCCAACTGGTGAGGGTTTTCAAGAAACATCTCGCGAACGGTGGCTGGATCATGCTCCCCTCCTCCTCCTCCTCCTGCTGGTCCCGCTCGACTTGCTGCCGCCGCCTGGCTGCTTCCTGGCAGCTGAATGCCTGCGAAGTCAATCCTCGGAACATCTACAACAAGGTGAACATTACCAATGAGTTTCAAAAGGTCAGCCAGAAGCTCACGACACTGATGGTTAAAAATGTGAGATCTATGTGCAAAAAGGGCCAGCCAGAAACAAAGCTTTCTCTTTGTGACCCATTTCTTTCTGTCTTTATTTGGTGTTTAACGTCGTTTTCAACCACGAAGGTTATATCGCAACGGGGAAAGGGGGGAGATGGGATAGAGCCACTTGTTAATTGTTTCTTGTTCACAAAAGCACTAATCAAAAAATTGCTCCAGGGGCTTGCAACGTAGTACAATATATTACCTTACTGGGAGAATGCAAGTTTCCAGTACAAAGGACTTAACATTTCTTACATACTGCTTGACTAAAATCTTTACAAACATTGACTATATTCTATACAAGAAACACTTAACAAGGGTAAAAAGAGAAACAGAATCCGTTAGTCGCCTCTTACGACATGCTGGGGAGCATCGGGTAAATTCTTCCCCCTAACCCGCGGGGGGAACTTTGTGACCCAACCAGATGATGTACTTCATACCAGAGATAAAGCAGCCTAGCATTAGGCATCAGGTGACCGTAACCCCATAAATAATCAAATCAGACAGATTAGCACACAAAATAATACGAAACTTAGAAAGAAAAGAAAATTAGATTTCCCCCACCAAATTTTCCTTCAAAAAAGCCTCCGTTAACAAACATGACATAAGTTCTTTATTTTTTCTTATTTCTTATTTTTTGGGGTCTGTTTTTGGCTCACGTAAGTGTAGCCTATGCGATGCTAACTTCTGTCTGTCTGTGCGTACATGCGTGCGTGCGTGCGTATGTATGTATGTCTGTGGTAGAAACTTTAACATTTGACTGAATACCAAAATACTCATTTTACCTGGTTATTATTCAAGCAACAGCTTCAAAGTATTGAAGCAATGATCAACATTTTGTCGGCACGTATGTAGTTAAAGTGTGTATCCAAAGAAAACGGGTGGTGGGGGGTTTTGGGGGGGTAAAAACAGCTGACTGGTTTGTGCCGTGTGTGGTATGTAGACCAGGTCAGGGGTCAAGGTTAGGTCAGATCGCGTGAAGGATTGTGGTATAGATGCAGTTATCACCGAGCTGCAGTTCGCCGAATCGGAGAAGACGATTTCCCATTGTTCGGTTTCGTAGCTCCAGAAAAATAGATAAAGAAGATTTCCTACAGGTTAATCTGCACAGCGTGTTTCCAGTGTCTGCGCGAGGAAGCGCTGTCGAAAGCGCAGTGTCGATCTGGCCATCTGGCAGTCATGTCCCCGTAAGTAGGCTACAGACAGACACTAGATCTAGTGTCTGTCTCGCACTCTTGCACCGTGTCACCTGTGCTTACTGTGTGTGTGTATGTGTGACGGAGTGATTGAGTTTGTGTTACTGTTTGTCGATTTCTTACGTGAGCCTTGAAGGCTTCGCCTCTTGTTACTTTTAGTTTTAGAATTTTTACTGCTGCGGTCAAAGTCATACCATTCCTATCATTAAAATGAGTTGGAGATAGCTTTGATATGGATAGAAATTAAGCAGGCCGAGATTTTGTTTGTCGTAATATAAATTATAATCTTATTTATCAGGGTCCATGGTAAAATGCAGAAATTGTATCTGTCAGATAAGTATTGAAAGCAGTTTCCAAAGCATTACCTTGATCAAAGATATCTTCTTTCTTGAGCATCATTCCACTTGGTGGTCACAATCACAATCACAATCCTTTCTCAGTTTCTGTACAAGACTGGAATTTTGCTGTTCAATTGATTCTGTACATTGCCATAGTAGTGGAATTACGGAGCTAAAGGGGTACCACTTATTGCAACAAAAAATGAAATCAACACAGACTGGTAGATAAAGTGTCCTTTAGTACCCAGTTCAAAATCTAAGCCCTGAGGTAATGGAATAAGTGAGTTATCGGATCAGAAAACTCATGCAATCACACGGAACAAGCAGATTTGACTGGTTTGGCCTGCCGTCGCAAAGCCGGAAGTTTATGCGCGCCATGCACTCAAAGTCTGGTCGAACGTGCTTCGTGTGGCCACATGCAAAAAGGTGAGTAATCGATAATCTTTACGTTTTTATTCGTCCTTTAACATTTTTACCACCTCATTTTCTCGGCTGCATGTGTAGAATGCTAGCGCTAGTTCTTTCTGTCTTTATTTGGTGTTTAACGTCGTTTTCAACCACGAAGGTTATATCGCAACGGGGAAAGGGGGGAGATGGGATAGAGCCACTTGTCAATTGTTTCTTGTTCACAAAAGCACTAATCAAAAATCTGCTCCAGGGGCTTGCAACGTAGTACAATGTATTACCTTACTGGGAGAATGCAAGTTTCCAGTACAAAGGACTTAACATTTCTTACATACGGCTTGACTAAAATATTTACAAAAATTGACTATATTCTATACAAGAAACACTTAACAAGGGTAAAAAGAGAAACAGAATCCGTTAGTCACCTCTTACGACATGCTGGGGAGCATCGGGTAAATTCTTCCCCCTAACCCGCGGGGGGTAGCGCTAGTTCTTTATTTATGCCATACGAATGCATTGGAAAGAAAAAAGCCTGATATGAAGACGACCTAGCTTCGCTAAAAGTTTGTCTGCTTCCAGACAGCACAACATGAGTCTAAAACTTGTTTTACCGTTTCATACGTGCAGATAATCTTTGCAGTGGATAAGCTCAGCATCACAAATACAATTATGAAGTTAGATTAGAAAAAAATGTATATATATTATACTCAAAGACCGTGCGAATTGTTGATCGTGCTTCCAGTATGTTTGGTAGGCGAATGTTGTCAAAAATAACCTTCCTGTTGCACTGTTCGGTGATGTTTTATTTATGTTTTTTATGTTATTGTTGCCATTGCTGACACTTTAGGCAGTTCTCTGATGGAATGCTATCACGATAGCCTTTATTTGATGCGTAAATCATTAATGTTATCATTTTTTTCTACAGTCACCTGCTTTCTGGGCAAAATCCTTGCTCTACACCAGTGACCACTGCGAATGAGATAAGAATGAGGAAGGTTTGACATATCAGCAGTTTCTATAAAAGGCTAAAAAAAAAGGCTTTATAAAACAAATCCCGTATATGTTTATATTTTCAATAAATCATGTTTCAGTGGAACCCCCTTTCTTAAGACCAACAAAATAATCTGAAAAAACCAGGTCTTAAAATGGAGGGTCTTAATAAGGGTGTTTCACTGTATTCAAGATATTTTATAATAAAATATGCTGTACTACTTAAAGACAAAATTTGACTATTGTAACCAAAAATATGTTTGCGCTAATTAGTGTCTGGACAATTATACATACAGTGTCAATCCAACTGCTTTATTTAAGTTTATGTTATAAATAAAAAAAATTCCAGATCATGGAGCAGTTGTGTTTCCTGTGTGGAGGCAGCCTTTATTCAGGGGAGCAGATCGTCATTCCGCAACAGAAGGGAAGAGACACCATACACAGAGTCAGTACCGAGCGTGGTGATTCAATTGTTGTTGCAGAGGGGCAGGCTGTGCATGTACGTTGTCGCAGTTCATACGAACAAGCACAACATAGCAGCCTACCTTCGGGGAAAAAAAGATGAAGATACTGCTGCAAATTTGAACCAAGGACTGCGGTCAAAGAATCAGCCCTTTGATTTCAGGAAATGTTGTTTATTTTGTGGCATGCATGCAGAACTTGTTTCAAAACGAGGTCCAACAGTACTTCCTGTTCGCACTTTAGATTTTCAGAAGACCGTCTATAGAATCTGTGCTGAAAGAGCAGACGAATGGGCTGAAAAGGTAAAAGGCAGGATAGAATTCGTCTCGAACCTTCCAGCAGCTGATGCTTTGTACCACCAATCATGCAGCACCAATTTTAGAACAAAAGGGAAACTTCCAAAGTGCTTTGCATCAGACACTGACAACAAAAGGCCAAAACAAGGAAGACCAGTCGATTAAAAAAAAAGAGCAGAAGCGTTCAGAAAAGTTGTCAATTATCTGCAAGAAAACGATACAGAACAAGTCACCATCATCCACCTCATCACAAAAATGAAAGAGTTTACAGGTGGTGACTGTTATAGTCACTCAAAGATGAAAGAAGAATTAAAGAAACATTTTGGTGATGAAATTATCATCACAGAAATGGATGGGAAAGCAAACGTGGTAACATTTCAGAGGACTACATGGTCTATTCTTCATTCCTTTTATTTGACACCTGAGACGACCGACGAAGAAACTCAAAAAGACAACATCATCAGAGCTGCTGCTGAACTTATCAAAAGTGACATTAAGAAGATAAACACCAGCAGAAAAGAATACCCAAGTCCAGACAGCACTTCCTCAATTACAGCAAACCTTGATTTTGTGCCAAAATCCTTGCAAACTTTCCTCGGAGAGATCTTCAGTGGAAAGGACACTGATGTGAAGGTTGCTTCAATTGGCCAAGCAATTATGCAAGCAGCTCGCTGCAGATTGGTCTTGGAGTTCAGATGCACCACTGTTTTGGTTCCAAATTCCTGATTGACACGGTGTACTCCCTTGGATTCAGCTCCTCTTACAGAGAAGTAAAGACGTACGAAATGAGTGCGGCTGCCACCCAGGAGATAATCGTGCCAGCCACAGATGAACATTTCATGCAGTACATGGCAGACAATGTCGATCATAACACTGGAACAATTGATGGCCTGAATACCTTCCATGGAATGGGCATGATGATTGCTTCCATAACCCCGTTCATCAAAAATAGGTCGTCCATAGCTCGGAAAACAGAGGTTAGGCTTGAGGAGGTCAATTGAGGAGATTTTGCCCGTGTCAAAATCAGTTTCTACAAAGAGAGATGTGAAGCTCTGGCAAGTCTCAGTAAAACAAGTCGCATAAGGCGAAATTACTACATTTAGTCAAGATGTCGAACTCACGGAATGAAACTGAACGCACTGTATTTTTTTCACCAAGACAGTACAGTTTCGTCAATCCCTGCGAGAAGGAAATCGCTCACCTCCCACGTGCAAAACGCAGTGATATGCACACGCCAGAATAGCGCGATAGCGTATTGTGCTAAGCAGGAAAGCGCGCTTTTCTGTATTCATGTTAACTTTCTGAGCTTGTTTTGAATACAACCTATCATATCTATATGTTTTTGGAATCAGGAAACGATAAAGAATAAGATGAAATCATATTTGGATCGATTTCTTAAATTTTAATCGTAAGACTAATTAATCTATTTTCGTTAATTGTGATCACATTTTAAGAGTAAACATGACATATGTATATATTTTTAGATTCAGAATGTCATGAAAAATACGATGCAATCAATTTTAAATCTGTTTGCGAAAAATCAATTTTAATGACAACTTGGCAAACTCATTAATTAATTTGTAAGCCTCCAAGCTGAAATGCAATACCAAAGTCCGGGCGTCGTCGAAGATTACTTGACCAAAATTTCAACCAATTTGGTTTAAAAATGAGAGCGTGACAGTGCCGCCTCAACTTTCACGAAAAGCCGGATATGACGTCATCAGACATTTATCAAAAAAATGAAAAAAAGTCTGGGGATATCATACCCAGGAACTCCCATGTAAAATTTCATGAAGATCGGTCTAGTAGTTTTCTCTAAATCGCTCTACACACACACACACACACACACCCTCGTCTCGATTCCCCCCTCTACGTTAAAACATTTAGTCAAAACTTGACTAAATGTAAAAAGGGGGAAAATACAGTTATATTTGTGTTTATGTGCTGTTTTCTCCAACAAAGAAGCACACACACACACACACACACACACACTACATTTTCAATAATATCACCAAACCAGCTTAGAAATAGCAAGTAGATAGGTACCCAAAATCAGACTTGAGCTGTGCAAATAGTAGTTAGTAAATAATATATTGATCAACTTTGTTTCAGAGAAGCAAGTCTTAATTTTACCTTGCGAATGAGGCAGGGGTACAGAGGAGGGTAGCAACTTCAGTCTTCGGCATGGTGCATCAATACTTAGGCATGCAGTTTTGTGTGTGAATGAACACCACGAATCCATTTTGAAAATGTCTTGATCGTTGGCCACATCAAGTTCGACCCTGACTGGCATTTCAGTTTGTTGAAAGTAAAGGGAGACGTTCGATAGCACTAGCAGAGTGCAGGGATGACATTTTCAATTCAGTGAAGTGATTGACAGACTGACAGACCCACGTGTGCAAGGACACACAGCACCATGTTACTTTCTACAACTGGAAGCTGTATTTACCATGAAAACTGAACAATTAATCCTTGTTATGAAATTAGAAGTACCACAACTTCAAGTCGACAAGCAGCAGAATCTGGTATTGTTTTCAGCAGACAGCCTCAAATAGTTTGTGTCTGTATGTGCGTGGGTGAAGAAAGAATAGAACATGGAGTGGGGAGAGGTAGTATGAAAGAAGAAGAGATATTCAAGAAAAAAAATCATATGGCTGATTGTTTTTCTTGCATGGGATGAGAGAATGATAGAAAAAGACGAGAAAAGTACAAATTAGGGTAACGTTACAAAAAGGGCATTATTTTGACCTAAACCCATACAATTACAAGTCATAACGGCAGATGATTGAACTTGCTATTTCCCGGCAAAAGTTTGCCCGTCAGTTTGGCCATTTTAAGTCATTTTGGGGGTATCTCCGAAAAAGGGTCATAACTCTGTGAAATTTTTTTCAAGGTCTGAAATTCTCACATCACGTTCTAAATATAACAGTCTGTCAAATAAAATCAAAAACTCAAAATCAATAAATTTGTCAAGAGTGTCCCTTTTCGCAAAAATGGCCACATATTACGGTCTCCTTCTGGCAGCAGTCCCAAATATTCAACTTGTTTTGACCTTAGAGTTAGAACGATGTCTTTATCATAACTGTGAAGAACAGAACGGAGATCACAGTCGAAGTCGGCCAATCTGCAATCATTTTCGTCTTTCGTCTCGCGAACACTGCCCGTGAACAACATATATGGGAGATAACTCTGTATTCTTGTTTTGATAGATCGCGTAGGACTTTAGCGTCCGGTCAGAGAGATAACTGGCGATAGCCGTGGAACGATGATGATCAGAATGGGCTGACCCTAGTTGGTTAGAATTTGACAGCAAAGAGACCATCAATGCATGGGAATTGAAAATTATAAAAAAAAGGCTGAAATTTTTTAACTGAAGACGCGAAGCGTCAAGTCGACGGCGCAAAGCGCCTAGTCTTACTAGGGGGGTCTGGGGGCATGCCCCCCCCCCGGAAATTTTTTCTCCAAAGAACCCAGATGGTGCAATCTAGTGTCTTCTGAGCTCCAAGTTTGCCATTAAATTCTGTTTTTAGAATCAGAGTTTTTAGTACCAATTTTTGATTTTTTGAAGATAAAAAATATATATACATGTATTATATAGTTGAAATTTGTTAAAAAATTCATCTGTTGAGACAAACAGGAAAATGTAACTTGTAACACAATCTGTACAATCTGGTTTACTTTCAAACATAAAAGTTACAAAGGCTCACCAATAAGAATTGCCTACTTAATTAAATTACTTTCCCATGATCTCTTACAAGGAGTTTTAAAAAAAAGTTTAAACAAGTCGCGTAAGGCGAAAATACAATATTTAGTCAAGTAGCTGCCATTTTTCAGCAAGACCGTATGCTCGTAGCATCGTCAGTCCACCGCTCATGGCAAAGGCAGTGAAATTGACAAGAAGAGCGGGGTAGTAGTTGCGCTAAGAAGGATAGCACGCTTTTCTGTACCTCTCTTTGTTTTAACTTTCTGAGCGTGTTTTTAATCCAAACATATCATATGTATATGTTTTTGGAATCAGGAACCGACAAGGAATAAGATGAAAGTGTTTTTAAATTGATTTGGACAATTTAATTTTGATAATAATTTTTATATATTTAATTTTCAGAGCTTGTTTTTAATCCGAATATAACATATTTATATGTTTTTGGAATCAGCAAATGATGGAGAATAAGATAAACGTAAATTTGGATCGTTTTATAAATTTTTATTTTTTTTTACAATTTTCCGATTTTTAATGACCAAAGTCATTAATTAATTTTTAAGCCACCAAGCTGAAATGCAATACCGAACCCCGGGCTTCGTCGAAGATTACTTGACCAAAATTTCAACCAATTTGGTTGAAAAATGAGGGCGTGACAGTGCCGCCTCAACTTTCACGAAAAGCCGGATATGACGTCATCAAAGACATTTATCAAAAAAACGAAAAAAACGTATGGGGATTTCATACCCAGGAACTCTCATGTCAAATTTCATAAAGATCGGTCCAGTAGTTTAGTCTGAATCGCTCTACACACACACACACACGCACACACACACACACATACACCACGACCCTCGTTTCGATTCCCCCTCGATGTTAAAATATTTAGTCAAAACTTGACTAAATATAAAAAAGAAGAAGAAGAAAATAAGGCTCAACGCATAGATTTTTCTTCGATTTGTGGGTTAGCGGTTTGGGTACTAGCCCAGCTCCAACCCTTGCTTAAATTTGGTAAATATAGTTCGAAGAATACGATCAGCACAGTGACATTCGAATGGAGAAAAACTGAAACAGATGCGCAAAGTTTAGATCTTCTTCTTCTTCTTGTCGATCACTAAAGTTTAGATCTAGAGCAGTGTTCTTCGCTTGACTTGAGCCAAAATCTGTTCTTCTGCCGTATAAAATCGAAGGAAAATCCAACAATTCAGGAGCACTGTGCCTTACTTGAGCATAAAAAAACCACCTGGCAAACGTTGATTGTCCTTCAGAGAAGAGCACGTTTCAATGTGCTTCTTCCTGCGGAGATGGTCAGTTAGTGCTTGAAGTCCCCGACTGGCATACGAAACGCAGGTGTTGCAGACGATGCACCATGCTGAACGACGGACATCAATTTTTCTAAATCGGGTGCCGACGCGCTGTTTGTCTCTATTCACTTCCACAACAGCCGACACCCACTCCCATTTCCATTTGTTCGCGCATCAAGTGTCATCGAATTTTTGACTACGTTTTACAACACGCGCGATCGACATTTTCACCGGTACACTGCGTTCAATGCTGTCGCGTGCCCGCGAATACTATAGCATGCCCACGAATCAACAGCGAGCTGTTTCACTCAAAGTTCAAGTAACTGAGGCGGGCGGTAGCAGTGCGTGAACAAAATACGGACAGTTTTCGCGGGCTTTTGCGCAAAGGCAAAAGTAACAGGTGCTTTTTTTTGTGTGCCTCCCCCCATTATTTTTTCGGCGGACACTTTTGCTTTTCCGGCGGAACAAACAAAAAGACAAACCGTTTTGTCGAATCTGTCAAGAAAAAGCTCTGTCAAGAAATCATGCAGTTTGTGTGCCAATCAAAGTAAGAGTGCTGAAGTTTTTGGTTGCTTTTTAGTTTGTTTGTTTCTTTTTTGTGTGTGTCCTGTTTGAAACAAAAGTAATAAAACAATATATGCACACAATGTTGGTGCATATACTGATATGTGTGTTTGCACATGATTTTGTGTTTTGCACACAATTATAATGTCCTATTAAAATGTCTGAAAGCAGGACTGTCAAATGTTCTATTGATGCCGAAGAGCCCAGGACATGTGTCCTATAGGTATGAATGATAATGAATTAGTGGCAATATCCCTGACTTAGTTGCTCTTCTTTGTACATTTTCAATATCGACTGATTGATATTTAAGGTGAGGGTACCATATATATTACATTGCCATACTCTAAGTGTGGCCGGACAAGTGTTTTATATAGTTGTAGAAATACTTCACGAATTAAAAATGAGAAGGCTCTTCTTGTTAGACCAACCATCCTGTTTGTTTTATTTACCACGGTTTGAACATGAACATCACATTTTAACTGTGGATCAAAGGTAACACCTACTGACCTAGATCCTTTTCTGATTCACACTCTGAAATGACAAATTCCTTTGCATCCTGGTGGTAAAGATGGTAAAAAGAATTGGTCCCAAGTTATTCCCCTGGGGAATACAACTCAAGACCTTAGCTCTGGGGCTTTGTTCTTCTCTCACCCTTTGAGTACGCTCACTTAAAAAGCCTTCTAGCCAGTTAATAACACTTCCTCCAATACGGTAAGATTTTAACTTAAGCAACAGTCTTTGGTGGGGCACGGAATCAAAGGCCCTTTTAAAATCGCAACTTATCATTTCATTTAAAGCATAGGTTTCCTTTGGGTTCTACATGTATACTTGCTGTCTAGTAATTCAGACGTGTATGTTTTTTTCCTTCACTTCAAACACACCTACAGGCTACTGCTGAACTGTACAAATGAAGAACCAGATCGAACAATGTATGAATGATTTTCTTTTTTTTTCCATCCCTCTGCAACTCAAGTTCAAATACAGAAATTATCAGTGGGAGCAATGCAAATAAAAGACATCGTCAAATTGTACGACCCTGTTGTATGCTTCTTAGAAATGAGCAGATCACTGAACGGTGACACTGACTGCAAAGAACCCGGTTTTACGTGTAGTCTAGTGTGTACCTCATTTTCAGAGAAAAGAAACAAGAGACCGATTTTTTAAAACATTGGTTCTTACCAGACTGCGACCGAGCCTGCCCACCGCCACCTTGGCTCTGTCCGGCTTGGCCTTGGATGTGTTGAAGCAGTAGCATGTCGCCATTGTTAATACCGTACTGTTTCAAAGTAAGCTTGTCATCGTGCAGTGGTCGCCCGTTCCATAAAATAGCAATTTGCTGCGCAGGGACGCCAGTTTCTATTTCGCATAATCCTTTGAAACTTGCTAAATCCAAATCCTCCCCGACTTCTAAAGTGAATATGTAGTCGGAAAGGGTGGTGACTGTCAACAGCATTGCCCCTGGCCGAAAGGAATTCGCGTGCGAACTTTCTTGAAGTTGATGAAAGAAAGGAACGTGTTCAGACGGAAGTCTGACTGAAAGACGTAAGGGAGAAAACTAGAACTTGTTTCCGGATTCGCGTGGAGGACTGGGTTATAGTTCTTGGCTTACTCATGTGGTTTTGATCAGAGACAGTTTTGATCGGCGTCAGATCGGTGCGTCAGTTGAGCGGGGATGTACAGCGACAGAGACAAGATCACATTAAATACAATAGAATATTAAAATAAATCTTTATTTACAAGGGTTGTCCCACAAGCATACAACTACAAGCTAGCTTTTTTTTCCAGTCTCTGCCAGGCTCTTTCCGAGTCAGTCTTGATGCGCACAACTGTTGTTTAACGCCCTCACGGTAAAACCCATGGGTAAAACCATTATAGGGGCATGTTCCCGGGTGTTACCCTGACTTTAGATTATCAGATACATAGTTGCGTGTTTAGGGGTAACCAGCCACCTGCGCTTATGGCAGAAAGACCCGAGCGGAGGTCTTTTACGTGCCACGTTCTTTCTCTATTTCCACCAGGCCGAGGCTCAGCACGGTATTTCGCTCTTTCTCTCTGTCTCTAGGAGATCACAACGTTTTGGGACTAAATATCGACAATAATTTGTTCGGTCGTTGTGTAAAACTAAATTTTATTAAAACAATCCAGTCTCGTATTTGACGTTTATAGTTCTATTCTTTCTATAAGCTTACGGCCGTTCGGCCGAACTGAGAAGGCAGTAACGTGCCGAAATATTGATTAGGCCAAAAAAAAAAATAGGTGTGGTTACGGTAACATAGCCAAAAAAAATAGGGTAGGTAGGTAGGCAATCACTTTTTTTTATTTTTTAACTTTTTTTTCTAATGTGTACAAATTAAACCTACTTGACAGGGAAATAAGTGTGCGACACGGGCGCTTTCGCTCATTGCGTTTTTTGCACTCGGTTTTTTTTTTTTTTTTTTTGACAAATGTAATAAAAAGTTATAGGATCGGCCCCTAAAAATAGGGTAGGTCGGGTTACCGTAACCACACCTATTTTTTTTTTAGGCCTTATAGATATAAATGTAGTCTACATAAGAAACTTCAGATTTTGCCATTTTGCCATTTTGTGCGTGCTGCCGGTGTAACACGAAAGTTTTACTCCACGAAAAATTCACTGAGTGACTCCGGACTAAAAATTTTTTACTGGGAGTAAAAGATGATCTCGTACGAAAAAGGAACTCCACAAGGAACGAAAAAATTACTCGCTCCACAAAATTTTTACTCCCCAAATTTTTTCTCCCAGTAAAAACCTCGTACGAGATGTTTACTCCCTGGTTTATATTTCGCGGTGAACGTTCGTACTCATGGGATCACAAGCCAAGCGTCAATCTCGAGTCGACTGAGTCACTATTGTGACATACCACCAGCGCGATATCCCAATTTGGCGCAATCCCGTTTTGCCGCCGTCCCATTTTGGCTACATCCCATTTCCGCGACATTTCACAAGCCAAGCGTCATTTTACTATCGTGTCATAACATTAGCGCGACATCCCATTTTGACACCATCCCGTTTGGCCACCATCCCATTTTCGTGCCGAGTCTTACTCTATTGCGTCATCGTTCAACTGGAGAGACATTCCGTTTTCGCGAAATCCCATTTTGCCGAAATGGGTCGCGAAAAAGAGATGGCGGCGAAATGGGATGGCGGCAAAACGGCATGGCAAAGTGGCATGACACGGTAGTAAAATGACGCTTTGCTTGTGAAATGTCGCAAAAATGGGATGGGGGCAAAATGGGATAGCGGCGAAACGGGATTGCGCCAAAATGTGATGACATATGGAGATAGTGGTAGATGACACGGAAGTAAAATGACGCTTGGCTTAAATTGTGAAATGTCGCAAAAATGGGATGGGGGCAAAATGGAATGGCGGCGAAACGGAATGGCGCCAAAATGGGATGTCCCGCTAGCGATATAACACGAGAGTAAAATGACGCTTGGCTTTGCAAAATGGGCCGAAAATGGGATTGGGGGCGAAATGGGATAACGCCCAAATGGGATCTCGCATAAACGGAATGTCGCGCTAACATTAAGGAGGTTTTGAAACTGCGTCACCTATCAGCTACGTCACCTACCAGGACACGTATCTCACATGCGGGTCGCGCTGCATGTGGTGATTAGGTAGGCCTACGTGTTCACGTAGCAAACCCTTCCATACGTCAGCGCAACGTATGTCAGATTTTATCAAGTCCAACCATCCGAGAAGGCTGTAAGGATGCTCAATATTTTCTGGAATCTTTCCTTCAGCTTCAGTCCATATTTCACAATTCTGGTTTGTATACACTCTTCAAAAAAAGTTAAGGATCGGATGAAAAAACGGATCTAATTATAAAAAATTGCCAAAAACTTAAACATCGACATAATAATTAAAAGATTAATGTGTTTGAATTAACAAATGAACAATGAGTCTTGACCTAGAATTTTGTTTGGCAGGCAGAGTTATCTCCCTTTGTGGGACTTCTCAAAAGCTTTTGCATTTTGGAAGAAAAAGGGTGTTATTTATAGCCCCATGAAATTTGCGGAACGCATGCCAGGGAAAAAGGTTGTGGTGCACGTGCTACAACAGGGTCCTGGCAATGAACATCGCTCGCCAGCTTGTGTTTAAAGGTTGACACGCTGACACAATTATGCACAGTAGCAACGAAGAAAACTGAGCGATTTGGATAGAGAAAGGGCAATAGGATGGCTACAAGACGGTGTTGCTGCCAGGCAAGTGGTCCAGAGGCTTGCAGTGGCTCCCTCTGTCATCATCAGACTAAAACAGAGATTCCAAGCAACTGGAAGAGTGCAGGAGCGACACCGTTCTGGTCAGTCGGCCCAGACCGTGAGTCACCACACAAAGAGAGGATCGCTTCATTCAGAGGCAGGCCATGCAACAAAGAATGGCTACGGCAAACAACATTAGGCAACACCTACAAGCTACCACCAACACTGTTGTTAGTGGTCAGACGATCCGAAACCGCTTACACAACTTTGGCTTGCGTGCAAGGCGTCCAGTCCGAGGAACAACCCTGACTGCTAATCACCGAGCAGCTCGCCGAGCCTGGTGCACTCAACATGTGAGGTGGCAACGTCAGCAGTGGGCTCAGGTGTTGTTTACAGACGAGTCCCGCTTTTGCTTGGAACCTGCTGATAGTCGCATCCGAGTGTGGAGGCGCCGCGGAGAGCGCTTCGCAGAAGGCGCTGTTCTGGAACAACAGCGTTTTGTCGGAGGCTCTGTGATGGTCTGGGGAGGGATCAGCACACGTCTAAGGACACCTCTGAACCATGTAATGGGCAACTTGACCGGTGTCCGCTACCAGAATGAGATCCTGCAACCCCTGGTCGTTCCAGTCCTCCAAGCGATCGGCCCTCGTGCGATTCTTCAGGATGACAACGCACCTCCCCATCGCTCTGCAGCTGTAAACACCTTCATCCAGCAGGCCAGGGTCAACAGGATGCTGTGGCCAGCCAACAGCCCGGACCTGAACCCCATAGAGCACATAATGGGACGAGCTTTGTCGTCGGGTACAGCAACATCACCCTCCTCCTGCCAATCTGGGTCAACTGCTGCAATGGCTCCAGCAGGAGTGGAATGGAGTTCCCAGAGCATTCATATACAACCTGATCCACTCCATGCGCCAACGATGTGTTGAATGCCTGGCACACAACGGAGGGCACACGCGTTATTGACACTGATTCCCATTGTTGTGAATTCCATTTTTGAGGGTTGTCACGTTTGACACACTCTAGCTAAATTGTCGCTGCCGCGTTCGATCTTTGTAGTGGGGCTCGTATGTTGCAGACGCACTAATCAATCATTCACATCTTGCAACAAACATCATACTTTGTGATATTGTTCCTTATGATTATTTAAGGGATTTCAGATACAGAGCCACTTCAGAAATCGTTTTTGTTTTTGTTTTTGATAGGGAATAAAAGGCTGCATTTACAGCAGACGAAATTCGTACCAAAAGCGCTCAGCAGTAAATATTCCCAACTCAGCAAATGTAAAATTCAATGGTTTACCATGCACCAGAAGTTGTCTGCTGATAACACATGCATGACATAAATACTCTTATGGGTATTTTTGTGTTCTGGTATTTAATTTGATCGTTTTTAGAATTTTATATATCCGCAGCATGAAAATTCAAGATGGCGGCCTCCGCAACATTGCGTGTTTTGATTTGAGCGAAAACAACGTTTCTGAAGGTAAGTTTTCAAGAATACGCATCCATTCACCAATGTCACATCATTTTACTGTTTAATTCTCCCCTGGTGTCTGTTATTCATCGGGTGAAGCGCTGAAATGCAGAGACTTTGTTTAATCTTGCAATAGCTCACACATGTGATGCTGATAGATCTAGATCTATCTGTTGATTACACGTAAAGAAATCATGATCGCCACGCTGGTGATTTTAAACAGATTAAACGAACTTTGAATAAAAGGCGAGGAGAAAGAGATTGTTCATGGTATGATCAATGATTAGTCCTGCCTACGTTAAGGACTTCCATAAGTCTCTAAACGGCTGAGGTGGGGAGGGGTAGAGTCAAAAACTGAGTGAGGGTAGGCCAGATAGTAGGATGACCAGCTGGAGATAAAAACACCCCACTCCCCATGTCTTTACAGTGTTGTGATCAAACTTTCAAAGACGGTAGGTAACAGACAAAAGCATACAGTGTATGCTAATCAAATGAGATAAGTGGTTTTGAAAAATGAAGAGGTACCGCTCTTTGAGTTTTACAATTTTGGTTTGTTGCTTGTTTCTCATCCTTTTGCTTATTTTAAGTTGACCGTGCATTGGTGTGAATTTTATTTTTACAGGATATATACAAGAGTTAGGCCTACACCACATGTCGGTTCCTGGGAGCAAGCGTTCTGCATTTATTCCGGTGCCACAGAAGGGAGCTGATTTCACTAGTACTACTGTATCAAGGTTTGTTACCTAATACATCCTGTCTAGCTTAACAGTAAGATTTTTTTATTTGTATTAATTGGAACATGTTTGCACATCATTTGTAAGCGACCTCTGTGAGTTTGATGGGTTTAACGTACCCTCACTATGGTCAACATTCTGTTAGCGACTGTTTGAAGCGAATAAATGTAGCGGTCAGAAAGATTCCAGAATCAGTTGGGTCACTGGAAACTGTGTTTGTTTGTTTTTTAACCTGAAACAGTAAGAATTATACGAATTCATGAAATAAAATTTTCTTTCGTTTTGGTCTGTTGTGTGAAGACTTGCCCCGGCTTTGACCGACTCTCTGAGATAGTAAACATTATTCAAATACATTCAAATAAAAATGTCACTTTTCATCTTTTGTGTGAAGGGTACCCCAGGCTGATTTCCTGCACCATGGATGTAGAGGAGGCCAGACAGTCTGCTTCTCATTCCAGCTGTGTTGCGTTTTTTTCTGCTCGTGAAGTGTATTGCCACATTGCCAAAGCCATTGGCCAAGAGAAGTCACCCTGTCTGCCCATTTTGCATAGCCTTACAGGCTGTGACACTATGTCGTTCTTCAATGGTATTGGGGAATCAGAAGGCTTGGGAAGTATGGCAAGCATTTGAAGACGTCACTCAAACTTTCTTCAGGTTGTCTGCTCCTCTTTGTAAGCTGAGTACCACAAGAGCTTTTTGGTGTACATTTGTAGGACAAAACCAGCAACGTACTGGGTGTAAACAGTGCTAGACGGTACCTCTTCAGTAAAAAGAGCTGCCAAATTGACCATAATCCCCTTACAAGTGAGGTGCTGCTGCAGGACATGAGATTGAGAAGAGCCATCTACCTATTAGACTTCCAAACTCTGTGGGCTGGCAGTTCAAGGCTGGAAAGTGGGAGTCATTCTGGACGAGCTTTCAAGAGGTATCCAGCGTGTGCCGAGAACTCATGAGGTGTGCCTGCAAGAAGAGCTGTACAACAAAACGCTGCAAATGCTGCTAAGAAGGACTGCAGAGCACAGCTCTCTGCAAATGTGCTTGCATGCCTGTGAAAACTGTCAGCATCTAAACTGTGCAAAAATATTATTGCACCCATTTTCATACCCCAACTCAAACATTTATTCCTGTGTCATTTTATTCAAACTGTCTATGCCATTAAAGGCTCGCATCTTCGCTATCTGGCACATTTTTTTTACATCATCATTTACGCCGTCAAAATAAGGATACCCTTGACGTGACAAAGAGATGTGACAAAAACTTCGGGTACCTTTTAAAAAGCCGACGACAATTCCTGAGGCACAACTGGGTCACTGTTGTATACGAAGAGAAAGTCAACTTGATTATCCATCCAGAACAGGTTGTTTTATTTCGCCATCTTGCATATTTCTAGTGTTGTGCCATTGTACCTACTGATGTATGTGTCGATCTCACGGATGAGATGTTTATGTGTCAAATTTGAGGGATACCCAAGTCAACTTTTGTTTGTTTGTTTGTTTGCTTAACGCCCAGCCGACCACGAAGGGCCATGGATATCAGGGCGGTGCTGCTTTGACATATAACGTGCGCCACACACAAGACAGAAGTCGCAGCACAGGCTTCATGTCTCACCCAGTCACATTATTCTGACACCGAACAAACCAGTCCTAGCACTAACCCCATA